>NC_092806.1:98548692-98865807 GCF_040954645.1 Diabrotica undecimpunctata
TTCGGTTGAACAATTTGTAGGAAGAGTAACCCAGTGTTACAAATGTTTAAGATATGGGCACGTATCTAAACAGTGTAACTGTACTCAAGAAAGTTGTATAAATTGCGGTGAAAATAAAGATGATAAACACAATTGTGATAAAAATTTGATTTTTTGTATACACTGTAAAATCAGAGATCACGTATCTATCTCAAAAAAGTGTCCCTCTTATGACAATCAAAAAAAATTAAAAATATAATGATAGAGCAAAAAACCTCATTTAAAGAAGCCCAAGAACTGAAAATTCCTTATCCAGTTTAGTAAGTCTCAACTCCTTTTCACCGCTAACAAACTATGATAAAATGTTTCCAGAACTACAAATTTCAATAGCAATCAAAATAATTCCTTTTCCCAACACACTCATGCGAGTGCTACATCTTCAACCAAAAAGAAGAGAAAATCAAACTCTCCTAGTATCCAATCACCTGTCCAAAAACCATTATTGCCATTCACCTTTGGACATTCACAACCTCTGACAATAAATTCAAATAAACCAAACTACTCTAGTTTGGAAATAAAAAAAGTAGTATAGCTAGCAATTTATCGATTTTTATCATGGAATTTGCCAATAAAATAATTTCAAGTAACCACAGACAACCTATTGATATTAACGTAATTACAAGTAGTATAGAACAGGCATTGGAGGATACTTTTAGAAACCAATCAAATCTTCTGTAATGGCTAACAAAAATAGTACAATTTCTTTTTGATAAAAATATCGACATTGCATTTATTAGTGAAACTTGGTTTAAAAATATAGTAATAAATCAACAATATAGTTTTAGTGGTTACAATATAATCCGCAATGAGAGAAATAATGGCTATGCTGGTGTGGCAATTTTGGTACACAAAAATTAGAATGAAAATATTTTATTTTATTTTAAAGATTTTTATATTGTCTTCACTTAATAGAAGATTTACAATTAAAGGTGTACTTAAACCCTCTTTTATTAATTCTTCTAGCAGCCACGTGGTTGTATTACGATGTAGTGGGCAGTTGAAGAATATGTGATTTAAATCAGCTATACTAGTTCCAAACTAACATCGGTCTGTTGGGAGAACTCCTATTTTGTGTAGATGTTTCGGAAAACATCCATGATCTACTTTTAATCTTAAGACAGTTGACACTGTGTTTCTGCTTAGTGTGACATCTTTGTAAAATTGTTTTACATCTACTGTTGGTTGTAATTTGTATAAATTAGTGCCCCTGCTTTCACCACACTGAATCCATTGTCTGTCCCATTTAAATTTAATATGTTGTTTGATATAGGCAAGTAGGTCACATCTGTTAAATTCTTCTATCACCATATGTGGGTGCTGTAATGGATTTTTAGCTATAGAATCAGCAATAGTATTGCCAACAATATCTGGGTGTCCCTTAACCCATAGAAATTTAGTACCATATGGATCTGATAGTTTAAGTAACTGTTGAAAAATTTCTCATATGAATATATTGCTATTTATTGTGAATTTAAAGTTTTGCAAGGAGTGTAATACTGACAGTGAATCACTGCATATGACAATTTTGTTCCACTGGTTTTCACAGCACAATTCAAGGGCTTTGTATATAGCACATGCTTCAGCAGAAAAAATGCTGGATTGATTATTTAAAATAAATGATTTTTTAATCTTCATTTTTGGTACAAAGTAAGCACTGGTTGTACATGTTGGTGATTTTGACCCGTCTGTATAGATCACAATATGATCTGAATAGCCACTTAAGATTTCTTTAAGAGTAGTATAGCAAAATTCGTTTTGGTATTTAGGGATAATAATATTTGTAGCTAGAACACTTGTTAGATATGGTATATCCAACGATTCCCATATAAGATTACAAGGGGAATTAATTAACTTCAGTTCGTTGCAAGTTATACTTAATTGCTCTTGCAAGTGGTGGAAAGTTTTTTTTAATGAAGTATGTAGATGTTAAATCAGCTGTATTTAATTCATTAATTATTTTTGCATTATAAGTGCCACGATAATGTTGGTTTAGGAAATATTTGCTTGCCAGATATTCTCTGCGCAACGAGAGTGGGTTTTCCGATGCTAGAGCTAGGGTGGCGTCATTTGGAGTGCTTTTCATCAATCCTAACACAATCCTTAGAGCTTTAAATTGGATTCTATCAAGTTTACTACATAAATTGGTTATGCTAGCTGACCCATATAGCACACAACAGTAATCTATTATAGATCTTATATAGGCTCGATAAAAATTCAATGCAATGTTTTGATCTGCACCCCACGATCTCTTACACACCATTTTAAGAAAATTAATACCTTTTTCGCAGCGACCAATTGTATAATTAATATGTTGAGTCCAAAGCAATTTTCTGTCAAGTACGACACCAAGATATCTAAATTCCGAAACAATTGGAATATCATTGCCATGTAAGCTTACAGCATGATATTTAATAGGGTGTTTTCTTGAAAAAAATACTACGGCACATTTTTGGTACGAAATATTGTATCCATTTAACCAAGTCCAATTATCCAAGTTGTACATAATATGTTTGAGTTCAGTAGTGCTTTCACTGTACGTTTTCTTATGTGAGTAGATGACAATATTATCAGCATATTGTAAGCAAACAATATTGGGAGACCATAAATTGTGCAAATGGTATGTGTACAAATTAAAAAGAAGTGGACTTAAAACAGCTCCCTGTGGAATACCTTTTAATGTGATCTTGGGTCCAATAATATTGTGACCTACTCTTATTGATACACTTCTGTCTTTGTATAGATTTGATAGTAAATGTGCTATCGATTTTGGAATGAAAAGAAACACAAATTTATCACAGAGTATATATAAATCAATATTCTCATATGCACTTTTTATGACAATAAACAATGCACGTTGTCATGGAATTAGAAAAACCAATTTGTACATCTGTAGTCAGACGAACTACTGCATCCGTGGTTCCATAGCCTTGTTTATATCCATATTGTGTTGCTGGTAGAATATTATGCCGCCTTAACCAAATTTCCATTCTCAATTTTAGAATTCTTTCAAATGTTTTAAAAATGCATGACAATTATGTTATTGGTCTATATGATTCCAGATTATCTTTGCCTTTTCCCGGTTTTAGAATTAATATAACAAAGCAATCAATAAATTTGTAAGGGGGTATTCCAGTTTGTAAAATAGTTATAAATATGTAGTAGTAGTCTTTTAGCATCTTGATAGCATATCTCAGTTCAGATGATGTTATTTCTTTTAATAAATAATGTTCTTCTGGATGTAAAGCCATGTAAGGAATATATTTGTCAACAAATGGTGGACATAACTTCTGAAGAATATCTTTTGCAACTGGGGAAGGAGCATGTTTGATGTTTGCGTTTTTGTTGTTTAATTTGTTAGCCATCTTCCATATTTGAGTTGATGGGCAACTAGAGTTAAGACTGGAGCAAAATTTAATCCATGTTGTTATGGCTTTGTGTTTAAACATTTTTTTAGTTGTAGCTTTTATCTTTTTATATTTAAGAAAGGTATTCAGTGTAGATGCGTTAAGAGCATTCTTCTTAAGCTGTATCTGTGTATTACATTCATCATCCCACCAAATTGATTTTTGTCTATATTTAGGACTGAAGGGTACATTTTGGGGGATAAAAGCTTCGCTGCTTGTATTAATTGCTCTATTTAGATTAAATGTCATTTCATTACAGTTTTCAGAGTATACAACATTCTTCAGTTCCATTTCAAGAGTGCTATGAAACAATTCCCAGTTGGCCTTCTCTAATTTCCATTTCCTTGTTGGATAGACAACAGAAGAGGGTACATTAATATTCAACTTGATGGAAATAATATAATGATCAGATCCAAGAGTTCTATCCAATGTTTGCCAATGTGCTAGTGCAATTAGTCCAGGAGTTATTAGCGTTAAGTCTACAGCTGATTTTGTAGAGTTTGGAGGGGTAATTCTAGTCGCCGAACCATCATTTAGAAATATTAAATCCATATCAGTTAATACATCAATTATTCTATTGCCATCAGTATCATTTTTTGGAGAACCACATACCGCATGATGGGCGTTGAAGTCACCTCCTAGTACCGTCTCTCCTTCGAGTGAGGAACACCAATTAAAAAGCCGTTCCCATTCTCGGATGCTTATATTCTTGTCATGTTTATATAATGAGATTATATTAATTATTCTGCCATTAAAATCAATGTTTACACCACACATTTCCAATGTTCCAACATTTATAATATCCAATATCTTATAATTATTTATCCGTAGGCCTAAAAATATAGCTACACCTCCAAATCTACGATCTTGACGATCTTTTCTAATAATTTGGTATCATGTATAACATGTTTCAGATAAAATTGCAATATCAATAGCATTCGAATACAGAAATTGTTTAAAATATTGTGCATTAGATACAGTAGAACGACTATTCCATTGAATTATATTTAAATTGTTTGAACTGTTATGATCCATTGGACGTGGATAAATTTTCCAATAGATTTCAAATATGTTTTTTAATTACATTTTGATCATTGTCTATATAATCTTTGCAATTTAAAACATCAGAGAGAAAGCTGAATATTATATTATTAATACCTTCAACTATTTTTTCTTTATGTCTCATGAACTCATCCCTGTAAGGATTTGGTAAGATTGACGAACTGGCTGTACTTTTCTCAACTCTTTCATTATCAATATAATCGCTCTGATTCAGTTTTCTTTTTTTAAAAGATTCACTTGATGTGGAATTTCTTCTCACAACTCTCGGTTTAGGGATACTGCACACTGAAGGTACATTAACATTTTTGGAAGGTAGCGGAGGAAAGAATCATTATAAATAGCTAGTAACGAAAATCTATTATTAGTTAATATGTTTGAATAATAATTTGGATTGCTGTGAACTTTTTCAGCTTCCTGAAACGAGATATTTTTTGTTGCCATAATTTCCTTAATTTTACGTTGTTTAATATATTCTGAGCATTCTCTTGATAGTGCTGAATGTTGCTGACCACAGTATAAACATTTAGTTCCCACAGAGCAGTCCTTATTATTATGATTTTCACCACAGTTTTTACAACGCTCTTTCCCATTACATTGTTGTGTCATATTATGTCCATATCTTAAGCATTTCTGACACTGTATAACAGGATATATGTACGGTTTCACTGGAAAAATGCAACTATTACTTATGACTGCTTTTGGTAAAGAAGCTCCGATAAATGTTATACATACAAATTGTCTAGGTACTAGTTTTGTTTCATTTGTTTCTGTAGTGACTACGATTTAGTCGTTTTATTTTTTACTATTACTATTTGGATTCTCACATTTAAGTTTTTCCAGTAGATATGTTTCGGTAAACCCTGTATCAATTGAACGTATTAAACCTCGACGTTCCACAAAAAACCGTGGTATATAAGCAATTAAATTGTTGGCTTCTAAAAAGTCGCCATTTACAATGTTATTAGAAGAAGAAGCATTATTTAAAATTACCTTAATTTTATTCCTACCAATAGATTTAATTTCAGTAATATTATTTTTAAAATTATTTGTATGTAAATAATGTCCAACTCTTATCGGATGTAATTTACCGATATTTTTATCGATAGACTCTACATACACAACGAATGGGCCAGTGTCACACAAACGGTATCGTATGTTTTTATCGTAATGTTTTCTGATAAGACTCGGATCATTATCATTTTTATAATTGTTTGTTATTGGAAACGACTCACCACATAATGATATAGTTGTTCCACCAGGATCATCAATCTCCTTTCTAACTACTTCCATTTCACAAAATAAACTTTGTCTTCACCACTATACTTATCGTAAATACGTCTACTCTCGTTAAAAGCTTAGACGGAACTGTATTTTGTATCTATAAACCTTCAAAAATACAAACAATATATGACGATTGGGTAAAAATTTTTGAACAGTTTGATAGGCCTTTAATTATAGGTGGTAACTTTAATGCACACCACTCTATATGGGGCTGTCATAATGATGATACCACAGGATCACAACTAATAAATGTCGCAGATGATTTAAATTTAACTGTTTTAAACAATGGAGAACCTACAATTTTAAGACGTCCTGATCAACGGGGTTCAGCTATTGATGTAACCTTTTGTTCACCTGAACTAGTTAACAAGACATCTTGGAATGTCATCTCTGATACCCTAGGATAAAATCACTATATCATCTTTATAGAATTTATTTTTGCAATTATTGAAAATGAAATATCACCTAAAAATAAATGGAATATTAAAAAAGCCAATTGGGCGTTATATACCTCGACTATTCAGACTTTGCACGATACGAACAACATTCACTCGGATAATCTAACTGAACAGTACTCCTCCTTCATTAATAACACGGTCGCAGTAGCAGCTATACCCCAATATAAACCTTATAAATGTAAACGGCACCCACCTGCTTGGTGAAATATTGATTGTGACAATATTGTCAAACAACAAAAATTGACTTTAATAAATTACAAAAAAAAAACAATAATTTTGAAAATTACGTTCAAGTAGCAAAACATTTTCTGCTCCTCTACTCTTCGACTTTTTAAAAGAAATAACTATTTGAATACCTTATCTCTAGATGTAGAAGGTGCTTATGACAGTGTGTGTTTACCTCGATTAATAGACAAAATGATCAAATCAATTTCAAATACCCACAAATCTGGCGCAAACTATAATTAATTTCTACACTAATAGACGCTTATACGTTAGAAACTATAAAATTAATTTCTTGGACCACGTTATAATAGTTGGGGATTACCCCAGGGATCAGTCTTAAGCCCTTTTCTTTTTAATCTTTAAACTGCTGATTTTCATAGCCTTAATATACCAAGTATCACAATGTATATACAAGTATAAAACAATCCAATATGCTGATGACTTCCTAGTCTATACAGAAAGGACTAAATATGAACCCTTCCTTACAATCTTAAGAAAATTACATGAACATTTCTCAAACTGGTTTTGTGAAAATGGTTTTAATTTATCCACGAATAAATCAAATGTGTATATTTTTTCACGACATAATATTCCTAAAATAAATACGATTTTATTAAATGACCAAAGTTTAAATTTCTGTAAGTCAATAAAATATCTAGGTATGTTTCTAGATCAAAAGTTAACATGGAAAATACAAATCGAGTACATGCTTGACAAAAGCAATAAAGGTCTCAATTTTTTAAAATCAATTTCTAAGACTTTGTGGGGTGCTGACGTAGAAACAGCTTTGCATTTTTACAAATCTTATATCAGATCCATTCTGGACTATGGATGTATACTTTATGGATCAGCAAATAAACAAATTTTAAATAAAATTGATGTATTTCAACGGACTGTTCTACGTACCTGTATGGGAGCAATGAAGTCTACTCCAATAGCTCCATTGCATGTTGAAGCTTTAGAACGTTCTTTAAATTTTAGACGAGATTATCTAAGTGAAAAATTTGTAGTTAAAATTTCATATATCAACAATTCCTTATATTCTGGCATAAGCTCACTAAATACAGATGATCTACAGTTACTAGACTCAAAAAAATTCACCAACCCTTTGCACGGCCTTTAGAGCCATGTGTAACAATAAGTATAGCAACAGTATTAGCAACTTTGATATTAACGACTATTTCGCATTTTTTAATGAAGCTGATATACACATACCAACATATTATAATAGTAATCCATTATTAGATTCATGCATCTTAAATTCTTATATAAAAAATGGTCCAAAGCAACTGTAATCTATACAGATGAATCCAAAATATCGGAAGGGACCGGATGTGCTTTCTACATTCCATCCAAATCAACAGAAAAAATGTTCAAACTACCCCTCAATTGCTCAATTTTTAGTGCTGAAGCACTTACAATTCTTGAAGCATTGAAATATTTCGACATGTTTAAACAATAATGCAGTTTTAATAATATCCGATTCATTGTCAGTCTTATTATCTCTTAAAAATAGAAAGTTACCCAATTATAATTCTAATCCTTTCACTTACCAAATTAAGAACATGCTTGTCAACCTACTACTACTACTACTTGTCGGTTTATAACGTTCTCCGCCGTTTTCCGACTTCCAATCGCCACTTAGACCGGTTGTTCCATAGATCTTCTTCTATGGCCCTCTCTCTCAGTTCTTTATTTATTCCTTCGCTCCAACTTTTTCTCGGTCTACCTCGTTTTCTCTCTTGTCAACCTTAAAAATAAAAATAAAACTACGAATTTTATTTGGGTAAAAGCTCATGTTGGTATAAAACATAATGAGTATGTTAATTCCATTGCCGTAATAACCTAGACAGCTGAAATTTTATCAGATGAGATAATTTGTGTTCTTGATGCTTTCACACATTCCTAATTTCAGATGGTTTAAAAATTTCAATACCGCCCGTAAATATACAACAACTTTATTAAGATTAAGATTTGGCCACGCTTGTTATCCTGCTCATCTTGCTCAAATCAAAATATACAATTCAGACTTATGCGAAACTTGTCAAGATCAAGGAGATCTTAACCACATCTTTTTTAAGTGTTCCAAATATCTTCAGCATTCAGGAACTCTTTTAAACAACTTGCAAACTCTGTAAATATTTTCTCTACATCAAATAAAAATAACCTATTGGCTACTAACAATAAAAAAGTCTATGATTGTCTGATTAAATTTATATATAGTGCAAATGTGTGTCTGTAGTCAATCTTAGCTAAGCTCGTTAACCGTTGTTTTAACCCAATTGTTATTCACTTTTCTTTCCGTGACCTATTGCTAAAATAGTAATGTCTTAAACAAAATGTCCTGATGGGTCCCTGGACGAGAAGTGAGTATCCCTGTTTTTCCTGATATTTGTTTTTGCTTGCTATAATGTTCTTTTTCTGTTTGATTCAGTTATAGGGATTTTATGAGGTTTTTCTAAAAAAAAAAACAGTTTTGTACTAGCAATTATTAGTGTAGATTATACACTTATGTATGTGTACACTTGTATATGTACACTTATGTGTATATGCATACACTTTTTTATTTTATTTAGTAATAATTATATTAGTATATTGAACTGTTTTTATAAATTTAATTTTTTAACTTTATTTATTACAAAAATGTTCTACACTTTACAACACTTTATGAGTTTATTTACATACATTTATTTATTTATTCTACATAGAAACACTTAAATATGAATTTATTTACACTTATATAATTTATTTAAAACATTCACACCGATTACAATTTAAATAGACGCGCGAACAATTTATTAATCGACACTTGTTTTCGACTGTCCTTTTTAAATCTCAAATCGTCCGTTTTACACCTGATTTGTTTATCTAGAAGTTTCTGCCGGCTTCGATCGGAACGCCGGTGCATTATTCGATCCTTATTTGGAAAGTTCCAATAGCAGGTATAACCGGGGACCCAATTTACAGCTTAGGGTATGACTCACAAATAAGCGTCAATGTCATAAATGCCAAGTTAAAATTTTTACTTTTGACAATTATATTACCAAAAATAAAATTTTGTTTAAAAATTCTTTTTTGTTTCCCACGCCTCTTTATATATTTTCCATAGCCAGTTTATTCCTTCTTCTCCCATGTATTTTATCATTTCCGGTTCAATTTCATCATCTCCACCTGCCTTGCCTATTTTTATATTTGATAATCCTTATATTACTTCTTCTCTACTTATTTGCTCTGGCTCTGTGTTTTCTTCGCCTTCATAGATTATATTGTCTTCCTTTATCACTTCGGTATCAAATTTTTTCTCATAATATTCTTTCCATACCCTAGCTATTTGTTCTGGGCTTATTTGTATTTGGTTTGAAGTATCTCTTACTGCGTTTATTTCCTTTCGTTTTCCCTGCCTTATGTGTCGTATTGTCGTCCAAAAGTTTCTATTATTTGTTATATATTCTTCCTGAAGTTCTTCTCCAAATTCTTTTCATGTTTTTGCTTTTGCTTGTGTGACTGTCTTTTTTGCCAATCGTCTCTGCCTATAGTATTTTTCTTTATCTTCTTCTAATCCCTTTTCGATGTATTTTTTCCATGCTATTTTCTTCTGTTTTACTTCTATCTTCACTTCTTTATTCCACCATCTTGTCCTATTCAACTGTTTATTATATTTTTTAATTCCACACACTTCAGTTGCTGTTGTCTTTAATACTTCACTGTATGTATTCCATCTTTCTTCCATTGTCCATGTTTCTTTTTGGCACTCTATTTGTCTCAGTCTTTTGTTAGTTTCCTCCGTGTAAAATTCTCGCACACTTTTTATCTTTAGTTTGTTTACATTTACTTTCTTCTACTCTTTTCTTTCCACTTCCTCCATTTTTTCATCCTCCAGTTTTGCAGTGACCATCCTGTGTTGTGTAGACAGTTTGGGTTCCTTTTCCGTTAAGATGTTTTTATATTTTGTTCTAGGTTTCTCGTATAGACTATATAGTCGATTAAGCTTTTCGCATTTCTCTCTTCAGCCACAAATGTATATTTGTCGTTAATGGTTTGTTCATTGAATGTGTTTCCTATTATCAGGTCATTGGTTTGGGAGAATTCCAGCATTTTAATTCCATTTCTATTTAATGTGTCTTCCCCATATTGTACAATGCATCCTAATCCCCTGTTAATATCCTTACCTACTCTTGAATTCCAATCGCCTAAGATTATTATTTTTTCTCTTGTCTTTCTTAATTTGTCTAATCCGTTTTGGAGTTCGTTGTAGAATTCTATCATTATCTCTTCTTCATTATCTTCTGTTGGTCCGTATATTTGTATTATTCCTATCTTGTCTTTTAGTTCTATTTGGGCTGTGATTATTCTAGATGATACTGCTTCGTAGTTTGTTATTCTTGATTCTATTCTTTTATTAACTATTATACCGACTCCTTCTTTTGCTCTATAACCCTGTGGTACTCCGGAATAATATAGACTATATTTCTCATTGATATTGATGTGTCCTTTCCCTATCTTTTTTGTCTCTCCCTTTCCCATTATTTGTACGTTCATTTTTTCCATTTCTTCCGTAGCTTCTATTTCCTTGCCGGTCAGAGATGTCACATTCAATGTCGATATTCCTATATGATTTGTCTTGTTAAGATGTATTTCCTTATTACTGTATTCTTCTTCTCCATTATTGGTGTTAACGTTGATTTCATGCTTCCTGGTTTTTGTATTAACATTATATCCGTTATTTATTTTATTACCGTTTTTATTTCTAATGCTAATATTTAATTTTTCCCTACCTTCATTACTAATGCTATGCCCATTTTTGATATTCCCCCTAGCTATAATATTATCACTACTGTTAGTAAGCCTAATACCCATATTCCTATCACAAGTCATATTTCTAATGGCATACTTATCATTTACATTTCTAATCCTATTCCTATTACTACTTAAAACTAAACATTTATCATCATTGTCCGGTTTATTTTGTAATTCTTCTTTCTCTATTCGTTGCTTGACCTCTCTTTGGTTCTTTTTATGTTGCTCTGGTAGTTTTTTGAACTCTCTATTTCCACTACTTTTTCTTCTTTATAGCACCATCTCCATTCCTTGCCGTCTACTGTGATTTTATTGTATCCTATTCTGACCATTTTTCCATTTTCCCTCATTTCTCTTGCGTTATCTCTTAAAGCTTTCATTTTCTCTCTCTCTTCTTTTGTGAGATCCTCTGTAATCCATATTTTTTGGTCTTCACATTGTTAAGTTTGTATTTGTTTCTTAAGATTGTTGTTTTTTCTTCTTCGCTTTCTAGTTCAATTAAGCATGTTTTTGTGCCTATTTTTTGTGCTCTTTTAATATTAGTTTTGACTTCAAGATGATTTTCTAACATAGTAGTCATTCCTTCTTTCAATGTTTTTGGGTCTTCAGAGTCTATTATTGCTCCACTAATGATTATATTCTTCTTTCTTTTTTCTTTGTCTAATCTTTCCAATGAGTGTTTTAGATCATTTAATTCTTCCGTTATCTTTTTGTTATCGGTTTTGGTTAGTTCGTTTTCTCTTTTCAGTTCTTCTTTCTCTTTTGTCCATTCTTCCTTCACCCTTTCTATTTCCAGCTTTATGATTTTTATTTCTTCAGTATTTAGTTTTATCTCTTCTTTAACTTCATTTATATATCTTCTTATCTCCTTATTTTCTTCCTTCATTTCTGTTTTCAGCTCTTTTATTTCCGTTTTAATCTCCTTATTTATTTCTTCTAGTAGTTTCTTTAGTTCTTCCATTTCGCGATTTTTTATGTTATCCTTTGGAGGTGTTCTTACCGTAGCTTTGCTTCTTTTGAAGGCTTCCTCCTCGTCGGATGAGTTATCGTGTTCTGGTTTATTTCTTTTGCTGTTCATTCGATTTTGTTACCTTCTATATTAATATATATTTTCTATATTAATATACACCAATATAGTATTTTCCTATATTAATTAAACTTTTTTATTACAATAACAATTAATATTTATTATTTTAATTTAATTTAATTCTAATCTTAACGTTAAACTGATTTATTCTAAGGCCGGATCTGGATTTTTGTAATAAACTTATGAGGCTTTTATTTTAATATTTAATTTTTGTCGGCACTAATTACTTTCTTATCTGCCCAGAAACCAAAAAAACGCGTAGGAATGCCCAAGCGGGTCGACCCCTCGGACCCACACAATTATTTATTTACTCAAAACTTGTTAAAACTATTTAAAATGGTTATATCTTACTTGTCTGATGGTATTTCTTTTATTCACTACTATCACCTGTATGCACTTAACTTTTAACTCTTATTTTTGAACTTTGTTGAATTTTCTAACTTGTAATTTCCCAATTATTTAAAGTTTATTACGAAGCGAAAATCAACGAAACTACTGTGTCACTTGCAGGACCGTCTTTTGCCTATAAATAATAAATTTAAATAGTGAAATATACATATATATATATATATATATATATATATATATATATATATATATATATATATATACACATATACAGGGTTCCCAAACAAAAACGAAACAAGGGTATTATCAGTTAAGTCGAAAGTAATTTCGATTATTTTACTTTCACCCTTAAGACGGGGTAAAAATCAACCGAACATTTGTTAATGGCAATAAGGGTTAAATAAGATATATTTTAGAAGTTTATGCAATTCCCTATATATTAGTCTTTAAATTTTTCAATTCGGTGTAATACTTATCTATTTAAAAATAAAAAAAAATTAAACTTTTAATTATATATACCTGCTTAATAAGTTAATTACGTACGCCAATTCTTTAGCTTTTAATTTCTTTCTTTTCGTAATTTTTGTTCTGTTTTTTTTTGTCGCACTACGTAAATGATATGATACGAACTGATAAACAACGTGAAATTATAGGATTCTCTTGTGATATCAGTTGTAGTATTTGAAAGTTTATTACCATGGTTTATTATCATTTATAACAATAAATCTGCCAATATGACCGCTCAGCAAGTTAATAAACGAGATCAAGATAAACATCAGTTAACGAAGCTAGCTAGTGAAGTAGCAGTGTTAGGACATGTTCACCTAGATCCCATGTTAAGTACGAGGCAACTAACAGCTATATATAGAATCAAACGAATTAGCATCCAAAACATTTTGAAGAAGAACAAATTCCGTCCATATTAAATACGCTTAATCATTGATTAGGCCTGTAAAATAGGTCCGCTCATTGGACTGCCCTTACTTCTCATTTCCGAAAACCATATGAATAATGCCTCAGAAGTTTTTGAAGTTATACTTCTATACGCACGGTCGGCGTTGGAAATTTTCATGAGAGTGAATCTGTGAAACCATTACATATGTAATGAGTAAAAGAGAGACAGAAGATCTATTTTCTCTCTCTTCCTCTCTCGAGAATAAAAATGTTCCTTTTGTATATATATTTAATATTATATATATATATATATATATATATATATATATATATATATATATATATATATATATATATATTATATATATATATATATATACCTATATATATATATATATATATATATATATATATATATAATATTACATATAATATAATATGTATTATTATTTATGTGATATGTTTTGTATTATTTAAAATTAAACGTTTATAATTATTTTAGGCTTTTGTATTTCAAAATAATCACTGTTTTACCAAGAACTGTCAATTTTGAAATCCGTTAGTGTCATATCTAATTGGCAAATCCTTTACGTGTTTGGTTCATACGCTGGTGGTTGTGAGTTCGAATCCCAATTATGACTTTCCTTTTTTATTTTGGAAATATTTAAAAACCTCACGTTAATCTTATTATATATATGTAGTATACGCAAAAAACATAAATTTTAAAATAAAATGAAAATTTACAACATAGTCCGAGTTGTTCGTTTTTTATTTTTATCTTCGTAAAGTAAGTTATGTATATTGGCAGTTTTAAATACTTATGAATATTATATTTTAATTTATATTGTATTATTATATTGAATTATGTTGCAGTGTATTTATTGTATTGTAATTTTTATATTAATAACAAAATAAACAATGAATTTTACTGCAGAGTGTGTGTAATTTTTTTTTGCATTCAACTCCTTTTATACATATATAAAAATAAAAATATATATTTTCATTAAAATATTGATACAATCCTTCATTTACTATACTCCTATTACAGGTCAAATGTTTATATACAGCAAACGATGCACCATATACCTATATAACTAATTCTTTTTCTCTTTCTGCTCTCTCTTACCTATAGCATTACATATGTAATGATTGGGCAGATTGACTCCTATATAAATTTTTAACGGCGAACGCGTGTATAGAAGTATAACTTCTACCGGCAGTCCCACTGGAGTACCACACCCGTTTTTTTCATATTCACACTTCTTTAAAGTTTTTCGATCTGGATTGCAATCACTATTCAAGCTCTGAGCGATTAAATGTTAAGATCTATCATATTTAAACACAAATTTAGTAATTCTCTAGTAACTGTACCTATAATTCTATTACATTCCTAAATATCAGTATTGCACTAACTGACTACATACCATCAATTACATTTTATAGATCAATTTATGGTGTTCCTGATTCTTTCTCAATTCTGTACTATTAATTCCATCTTTCCACTTTATAATATGGATAATAGTGTCATAGTAATTGTTTATTTTAACCGACTCACTACAAATTGTACAATGGGAATTCACTCTGTAAAATATTGCGGTTACCATAACTCCTAAATAAAATCAAACAAATATGTCATTTATTTAGATATGCTAAAAAAATTTAAATTTTTATTCTTATAGTTGTAAGTATTAAAATATTCACTTTGTTTACATATAATAATCAATAATTCTAATAAATTTACAGTTTTCTCCTGAAGAAGTCACAAAATCGTGACGAAATATTGAGACTGAACAAATAGAGTTTTATTTCCTGACCGATTGCTGATACTATAAATCAGTATATATATATATATATATATATATATATATATATATATATATATATATATATATATATATATATATATATTATTGTGATATTTAAAGTCTTGGTGCGCCAAGCAATAATTAGCTAATTAATTTTTTTGATTAATTAAAATTATTTAAATGATATGATTATGACTCTATCACAATTTTTAATTCTTTTATCTCAGGGTTAAATTCGTGCTTCAATATCTATGCTATTACATGTGAAAGGTAAGGTCCAGAGAATACCGGAATAATAAAAAACACATATGATCTAACACTATATATTGAAATAAAAATAATGAAATAATTCACACTTAAAAGTTTTCAATAAACAAATCTCATATAAGGATTCTCAAAATTTTGTTCTCCGTACGTGAACAATCAAAATTAATGGTACAAACAATATTAATTGAAAACTCAAAATCCCAAACTATTCTAACTCTCCTAATCAAAATATTTATATCCTTTCTAAATTACGTGTAAAAATTGTGTTATCAATAAAAGAAAAAAACTGCAGAAAACAAAAATATCTCTCTCTGATGATGAGTGGTCCAAATCCTTGTTCCTTGTAGACTGTATTATCTCCTCTCAACCGCTCCCTATGTAATCAGCAATCTTACAACAGATTGTTGCAAGTATATCGTCCTTAATGATCTCCTTCAAAAGCAACAATCATTCAAATTATGATAGCCTTTCTCCTCTCGATAAACTGAATCTCTCGTTGGCCCGAGTGAAAAATGACTCTTGGAATATCTTCTCTTTACGATAAACTGAATCTCTCGTTGGCCTGAACAGTGACTCTTGGAATATAAGTAGGAAAATATGACTTACAATATTTTGCTGCTTTAGCTTCTGTCAGATACACTAACTCCACAAAAACTCACTAACATTCAACACTACTGCTTGCTACTTCTTGGGAACCACCAGAGAACAATCACTGTTCGTCTTACAGACTTGGAAAACCAACTGATTATCTTTTCTCTCTCCTCAATCTCGCTAAACTTTTTCCTACATACTTATCCCACCTTTTTCAATCTCCGCCAATCAAAACTCGTCACAATTCCCCCATTTTTTCATTTCGATAACAAACAAATTTTTACCTATAATTATAAAATTTCCTAAAACTTATTTACAAATAATATTTTCTATAATTCTTAAAAACTAACAAAAACCTCTTTCTAAAATCTCTTCTATTTGTCTCTAATCACTGCATTAATGTATTTTGGAAAACCCCGTTCAATTGTCTTTGGATTTCACTTAAAATTATGCGGGTCACTCAAGTATAACAAAGAAATAATTTATGCAAAGCTTACATTTTGTTTAGTACAGGTAATCCAAGAATTTAATAACTTTCCTTCTTCGAAATGTTTGTTGGATATTATCCTACTTATCTGAATTATTTTAATGTTTTTGAACTTTGAAATATTTTTAAACAAACCAATATTTTTCTCGATTTTACATATCATAACAAATCCCCGCCATTTGATCTGCCGAAAACTCTTTGTTAAATTTTAAAAATGACAAAAGTTTTCTAGGATCAAATTATTTCACTATGTTATTAAAATCTATTCATGATATTGATAGATGTCGTGAAGGTTAAAAATACCCCGTATATTTCCTGTCTCTATGTGCGCTAATTCATAACTATTTACCCCATTTTCCGTATTGACCCTATATGGACCTTCAAATATCGGCATCAATTTAGCACAAATACCATTTTGTAAATTCGACACCCTCAGTGCCTTCACTAAGACTTTATCTCCTTTCTGGAATTTGATCGGCCTTCTTCTTCGGGTTCTCTCTTGTCTTTGGAGATATTTCTCTCCACTTCGTCTTAATCTTCTTTGAACCAACTCGATCACTTCTTCGTATTGTCTGGGGGCGGTGTCTTCCCACGGTCTTGTAGGCATTGTTCCTTTCATTATATATAAAGACGTCTCTTTGGTAACCGTATTTGGAGCACAATTCAAATAGGTCTCGATCTCAAACACTTTTCTGTCCCAATGTCGATGATGTTCTTCCGCGGCAATTCGTAGAAATTTTGTGACTTCGTGTATAAAACGCTCCGATGGGTTGCTCTGTGGATGACGGATGCTTATAAATTTTGTATCAATGCCCCTCTCTCTTAATTCTCTTTTAAAACGTTCGTTTCTAAAATATGTCGCATTGTCCAATAAAATATTGTCTGGTCTTCCCACCGTTTCTATAAAATTGTCTATCTTCCTAAGTATTTCAATTCCTTTTGTGGTTCTGCATGCGTACAATTTAACATATTTTGAGAAAAGATCCACCATAACTAATATGTGTTTATTCCTTTGAGTTGTTGGTATCAAATCGCTCAACATATCAATAGCAACAATATCCAGTTTCTTCCGAGCTACGACGTTTTTTGTGACGTTTTCATTTTTAAAGTTCCTACTTTTACACTTTTGGCATGTCACACAATTTCGAGTCACCTCTTTGGCTATTGTATAGTCCTGTCGACAAATGTAGTTCTCCCTGAACATAAGCCACACCTTTCTACTTCCAATATGTCCGTTGTCACAGTGTAACTTTAAAAAAACTTCTTTTGCCATTTGCTCCGTGATTACATAGAGTTCTTTACCATCGACCCTCTTAAAATATAGGTTATTTACTTGTTCAGCCCTTTGCTTTTCTCTTTTATTCAATTCTTCCTGATTTTCCCTGATTTTGGCCAACGAAAATAAGCCTGCTTCTTCCCTCATTATGTTCATGCCTACGTGGAGAGTTTTGTGATCCTCTTTGCGGAATTGTTCATCTCTCGTCAACGCATCAGCCAAAATATTGTCCGTTCCTTTGATATATTTAAATTCAAAATCATATTCTTGGAGTAAAAGAATGCCCCTATGAATTCTATTATTTACCAACCTATTTTTCATTATGTGTATCAACGCTGCGTGGTCCGTTTCAATGGTGAATCTTGCCCCAAGTAGGTAAAAACGTAATTTGTTTACACAAAATAACACACTGGCAAACTCTAATTCAGTAACGCTGTATTTTCTCTCATACGTTTTGGTTACACGGGAAACAAAACATATTGGCACCTCTATATCGTCTTGTATCTGTGATAACACCCCTGCAAATTTTTTTATGGAAGCATCGGTCCTGAGAATGAAAGGTTGCTCATATCTTGGGTGGTGCACTCTTACAGCTGTGGAAAACGCTCCTTTTAAATTTTTGAAAGCGATTTCTTGTTCCGTTCCCCATTTCCATCTGACATTTTTCTTAAGTAATGCTATTAGCGGTATTTCTTTTGTACTGAGGTCTGGTATCAGCTTTTTGAAATAGTTTACCATTCCTAAAAATCCCCGCAAAGTTTTTAAATTGGTTGGCCTAGGGTAGTTGTTTATGACTTTAATTCTATCTTCTGCAAGACTAATCCCTTTTGTGTCTAATTTGAATCCTAAATACAATACCTCTTTTTGAAAAAACTGACACTTTTGAATATTTAATTTTAATCCGGCTTGATCAAGTTCTTCGAGAACAGTATGAATATGTCGTAGATGGCTTGTTATATCCGGTGAGAAAATTAATAAATCATCTATGTAATGTACAACAAATTCTCCATGCCTATTTAAAATTGTGTGTAATGCGCGAACCAAAGCAGCGCATGCACTTTGTAGTCCAAATGGTACTACCCTAAATCGGTACACCACTCCGTCGATAGAAAAAGCGGTATAATTTCGACACTTTTCTGCCAAAGGTATTAACCAAAAACTGTGTTTCAAATCGATTTTGGAGAAAATGTGTGATCCTGTGATTCGTCCAAAAATGGCTTCTATGTTCAAAGGCGCTTCGTATTGCGCGATTGTGTGCGAATTAATGTTTCTTGCATCTAAACATAATCGCAAATCACCATTTGATTTTTTTACGCATACTATCGGGTTGATATATGGAGAGTCACATCTTTCGATCACCTTGTCTTTAATCATATTTTCAATTTCCTGTCCGACGCTTTGCCTGTATTTATACGGGATTGGATATGTTTTCGATTTAAAATTTTCTAAGTTTGTAACTTTAAAAGAATGTTCATAATTTTTAGCCACTCGGCTTTCTTCATTAATGAGATCTCCATAATTTTCTAAAATCTTCTCTATTTCCTTCTCCATGTTTTCTCCACATATTATTTTTCTTTCATCCTCAGTTTGTTCACATGTGTTCACTGTCCGTATTACTTCTTCACAAAATTCTGGATTCTCGTCCATAATTGCCATTTCTTCTCTGTCCTCTTCCGTTATTTCTTCTTCTATTTTTTCTTTATCTTTAATTTCTATCTGGTATTCCGAGCACCATGTTTCGGCTCCTTCCATTTTTCTGCTTATAACTTCCTTTTTTTCCTGCTTTCTTTTCGAACTCTTCTTCTTTTTTTTTTATTCTCTTTTCCTCTTCGGATTGATTTTTTTCTTGAGCTTTCGATTTATCCTCTACCGTCATATTGATTTCTTTATGTTTTTCTTGTCCATTTATCCTTTCAGAAAATTTTCTCCTATCTGTTTCCTTTTCTTCTTCTATGTTGTCTGGTTCTGCTCTGATTTCCAGTTGATTTTCCGAAAAATTGATGGTGATATGTTTTCACTCAATTCATCAATTCCCGCTATCATATCATGATTTAGATCTTCGATTACCACACATTGCATAATATAGAATTGGTCTCCCACTCTGATCCGTACTCCTAAACCTTCGTTTACTGTCGTCAATTTTTTATTATTTGCACCCACTAAAGCAACCCTCGGAATCTTATACACAAATCTGTCCATATTTAATTCTTTTACTAGTTTTTTATTGATTAACGAAATTTCCGATCCAGAATCAATCAGAATTTTAATCGCTTTATGTTTTATAAATGCATCTAAAAAAATTAGACTGGAATTAGAATTTTGTTTTTCGTTTCCCGCCAACTGTATAAACTCTCTCGGGTGACAAAATATACCGGAGAGTTTTTTACTTTTGTTTAGTGGATGCCTTATTGAAAATCCTGTCTGGATTTATTGAATACTTCTTCTTCCTCCTTTTCTATTGCCACATGATTCATCTCTTTTCTGTTTTGTCGTTGGAATCTCTGATTATTTCTATCGTCCCTTTGTTCGTTCGTATTCCTATTCGGAGGATTTTGTGCATCTCTATTCCTGTTGTGATTTTCATTTGTTCTATTTTGTGTATCATTCCGGTTATCGTAATTTTGTTGTCTATTGTAATTATTGTAATTTCTCGGCCTATATTCGTTTGTTGATCTGGGATGTCGGTTTCTCTGGTCATAATTTGATGAATACCTTCTTCCCGCTCCATTATATTGGTCATGTTGTCTTCTATTTCTTATTTCTTTTCTTTTCGCTTCTTTTAATTGAAGGAATTGGCACAAACTATCAATATCTTGATAGTTTCTCAAAATCACGTGATCTTCCAACGTTTCCTCAAAATGTCTGCTGATCATTTCTACCAGCTGTTCGGTAGAATATTTGTATTCTAGATATTTTGAATTGTTATATATCTGCAAAGCATATCTTTCTTTAGATATTCCCATTTTTTCGTGATATTTTCCATTCTGTAGCTCTTGGTTGATTTCTCTCTGTTTATTTTTCCCCCAGAAATAGTTGAGAAATTTATTTTCAAAATCTGTCCAATTTTCAAACTCATCTTCCTTGCTTTCATACCATAACGCTGCTCCTTCTTTCAAATGGTTTCTAATTGTTTTTTTGCAATCGTCAAAATATCTAATATGTTGTAATTTGGTTTTCAAATTTTTAACAAACGGTACTGGGTGTGTTTTCCGAATATCCCCGCCAAATTGTATTTTCGCCTCGCTTGTTCCATGGATGATAACTTCTTTTCTCTCTACCCCTTTTAGTTCAATTTCTGCCATTTGTTTTTCATTTTGCTTTAATCTTCTTTCTATTTCCTTCCTGTCTTCTTGTAGCGCCATTTCAAATTTTTCTTCTAACTGTTCTAATTCTTTTTTCTGTACAGTCTTAATATCTTTCATTTTAGTTTCTATTTTTTCTCTCTGCATCTCTAGTTTCCTCTCTGTTTCTTCTTTGACTTTTTCTAAACAGACTTTTACCTCATTTTCATATTTGTCAAAACGCTTTTCCATTTTTCTATCATTTTCTTCTAATTTTTGTTCTATTGCTAGCCTTGTTTCCCGTTGGTTTTCTTCCATTGTCTGTTTTGTTTCTTGTTGATTTCTATCAATTTTCTTTGATGTTTCAATTTGGTTTTTCTCTATTGTTTGTGTCTGTATTTGCGTCATTGCTAATAATTTTTCCAGCATCCCTGTTTCTTTTCTTTCCTCCATTATTGTAGCATTTCCTTCATTATCCGATCCTTCATCAATAATTGTTTCCTCTTCTCCGTTATCCTCCTTCCTTTCTTGCATTTTGCTTTGACTCCTTGTGGTCGACATGTTGTTTCTTTTCGTTACTGTTTTTGTCCCCGCCAAATGTGAAATTTTACAACACTCTATATGTTTCAGAACACGACAATATTTCTCCCCAAATGTATTAAATTTTCACGACAAATATCAAATATGCAATCAGTAAAATTCAAATAATTCAAAATAAATATCAAATGTACGATTGGTAAAGAAAATAAAATCAAATAATTCAATAGCAGTAAATATCCACTAACTACGATCAATCAATAAATCAAATTTATATTCCCTGGAAAAATTGTCAAAATACTTTCAAATTCAAATTCCCTCAATGTTATATGTTTTTATCTCTGGATCACCTGTACTTATTCCAGATCTCTTTCCCTTCCTTCAAATGTAAAGCTGCGATATTTTCAAGCCCCACGTTTTGGAAGCCAGTTATTGTGATATTTAAAGTCTTGGTGCGCCAAGCAATAATTAGCTAATTAATTTTTTTATTATTTAAAATTATTTAAATGATATGATTATGACTCTATCACAATTTTTAATTCTTTTATCTCAGGGTTAAATTCGTGCTTCAATATCTATGCTATTACATGTGAAAGGTAAGGTCCAGAGAATACCGGAATAATAAAAAACACATATGATCTAACACTATATATTGAAATAAAAATAATGAAATAATTCACACTTAAAAGTTTTCAATAAACAAATCTCATATAAGGATTCTCAAAATTTTGTTCTCCGTACGTGAACAATCAAAATTAATGGTACAAACAATATTAATTGAAAACTCAAAATCCCAAACTATTCTAACTCTCCTAATCAAAATATTTATATCCTTTCTAAATTACGTGTAAAAATTGTGTTATCAATAAAAGAAAAAAACTGCAGAAAACAAAAATATCTCTCTCTGATGATGAGTGGTCCAAATCCTTGTTCCTTGTAGACTGTATTATCTCCTCTCAACCGCTCCCTATGTAATCAGCAATCTTACAACAGATTGTTGCAAGTATATCGTCCTTAATGATCTCCTTCAAAAGCAACAATCATTCAAATTATGATAGCCTTTCTCCTCTCGATAAACTGAATCTCTCGTTGGCCTGAGTGAAAAATGACTCTTGGAATATCTTCTCTTTACGATAAACTGAATCTCTCGTTGGCCTGAACAGTGACTCTTGGAATATAAGTAGGAAAATATGACTTACAATATTTTGCTGCTTCAGCTTCTGTCAGATACACTAACTCCACAAAAACTCACTAACATTCAACACTACTGCTTGCTACTTCTTGGGAACCACCAGAGAACAATCACTGTTCGTCTTACAGACTTGGAAAACCAACTGATTATCTTTTCTCTCTCCTCAATCTCGCTAAACTTTTTCCTACATACTTATCCCACCTTTTTCAATCTCTGCCAATCAAAACTCGTCACAATTCCCCCATTTTTTCATTTCGATAACAAACAAATTTTTACCTATAATTATAAAATTTCCTAAAACTTATTTACAAATAATATTTTCTATAATTCTTAAAAACTAACAAAAACCTCTTTCTAAAATCTCTTCTATTTGTCTCTAATCACTGCATTAATGTATTTTGGAAAACCCCGTTCAATTGTCTTTGGATTTCACTTAAAATTATGCGGGTCACTCAAGTATAACAAAGAAATAATTTATGCAAAGCTTACATTTTGTTTAGTACAGGTAATCCAAGATTTTAATAACTTTCCTTCTTCGAAATGTTTGTTGGATATTATCCTACTTATCTGAATTATTTTAATGTTTTTGAACTTTGAAATATTTTTAAACAAACCAATATTTTTCTCGATTTTACATATCATAACAATATATATATATATATATATATATATATATATATATATATATATATATATATATATATATAAAAACTCGGAGCAATTAATTCTAGGCCTCGTATGTGTTTCGCTTATTTCGATGTAAGCTACATCTTGTGTAATAAAGTGCTTTTCCTTATAAGCAATAAATACTCTATTAAACAATATTGGCATATTTTAGGAGAATTTGATTTTGGAGACAGTGGTAATGACATGTCAGATTTTCTTCACCTTCAGGAGTTTCTCAAAACAGCTCAAGAAGAAGATCTGTTTACTATTATTCGATCTGGCCCATTTATTTGCGCTGAGTACGAATTTGGTGGACATCCCAGTTGGCTACTAAGACACGACGATATTGACATGAGGACTACTAACCCGACTTATGTGAATTTTGTGGCAAGATGGTTCAATATACTTTTACCGATATTGGCTGCTTTTCAATTTACCAGGGGAGGTCCAATTATTATGTTTCAAGTTGAAAACGAATATTCTATTTCTGGACGACACGACCTGCAGTATTTGTTAACATTGAAGGACTTGATGATTAAAAATGGTAAGCAAACTTGTCTTTTAATAAATTGGATCAATAGGCATAAACATGATTGATGAGTTTGATGTTCCTACTTTTTTCATACAGGAGCAGAGTACCAAATTATAATATTCCACATTTTAACGGTTATCTTTTTTAAGAATCTTAGAAAATTATAGAAGTTATATAAAAATATAAAAAAATCATAAAAACAATATACATTTGAATTAGTTACGGTATACATTTTATTAATTTATATTTTATGATCCAGGTTAGAAAATGGTGTATAATGTGTCTCCATCTTTTCTTCTCTCTGACACTATTTGTACAGATTTTAATTCAGGTTCTTAGATACTGGTCTATTTTATTTTCCATCTAATTCTTGGTCTTTCTGTTCATTTAACAATCTCATATCTTAAATTACTTTTATCATGTTATTGTCCATGCATCTCCCAAATATGACTTATTATATTATTCTTTGCGCTCTAATACGTCTTGTAATTTTTGGCTTTTGGTATATATAGTGGTTTTGCTTTACTATCTGCAGAGAATATATTCCATCCATTTACTTTAGGTTTTTACCTCTAATGTTTCAATAAAACTTATTTGTGATTTCAAGACTGGTAGTAATAATTATATAAGAATAAAACACTGAAAACTTTGTTTTCAAACTTCCACAAAATTTATTATATTATTTTATCACTCCAGCTGTTTCGGCAGAGTGCCTTTCTGGAGTGCTTTTTCTTCACTTGAGAAAGCCACTCTGCCGAAATAGCTGTAGTGATAAAATATTGTTATAAATTTTGTGGAAGTGTGAAAACAAAGTTTTCAGTGTTTTATTGTTATATAAAATAAATTTTCGTCAAGTAACGGTCGAATCCATCACTTATAGTAATAATTGTTATAAGTAAAGTATTTTTTTCTTTAGTTTAACAAGATCTGAAGTTCTGGAATTCATCAGTATTCATTCTTCCCCAAACACCGTGTATTTTGTTTCTGCTACAAATTCTTAACATTTTGTGTTCTTGTATATTCATTTCTTTCTCTATTAATTTTGTTAAAGTTCAGGTCCCGCTGGCAAAAGTTGGTGTGTATTTTCCATATGCAGAGAAGCCTCCCTTAAAATTATATTTGTATAGTTTATCAGTATTATTACTGGTGTATTCAAGAATAAATTCTTCCCTTAATCGAAAAGTAATATGAATATAGGATGTCCTTGTCGTAATGCTTTGTTTTCAATAATTTGAAATGTTTGCAAATTGTGCTAGCGGTATTTAATTATTCTGGCTTTTATACTATATATCACAGTATACCTAATGCCTAGGTAGGTAAAGCTTTTTTAATTGTTTTTTTTTTCTTCATATGACGAATCACAGCTTACCAATGGTGTATCATATTCATATATACCATAAGTCAATTGGTCACAATATGATCGATGTATAAAAATAGAATGTTTAAAAAAAAAAGTGTGTACCATTTCTAATTTTATTCAAATTTCTTTAATTAGTTCTATAATTTGTTAGTGTAACTGTTTTTCATGTTGCAGTATTTCACGACAAATTACATTTTCCCCTGGGTGTTTATCTTTTCTTGGTTTTTGGGCATTATGGCCTCGTAACTTTGTTTGGCTATATTTGTTTCTTCTTCCATTTCTTCTGTTTCGTTCTTAAAACTATTTTTTCACCTTTATTTTTGTGGTTGAATATCTATTTATATTTTCATCTTCTCCCTCTATAAATATTGGTTTTGTCTGATATCTCCTATTTTAGTCTTAAATTTCCGTTTAAAGTTTTTGTGAATTCCTATTTTTAAATCCATTTAAATATTAAGCATTCACTTGGATTTATTATTATTTTTAATCTTACCTCTATTATTAGCTTTAATATTGTTTTAAATTCTTCATTGACTTTTGAAGTTATACTTCTATACGCGCGCTCCACGTTGGAAATTTGTATGGGAGTGAATCTGTGAAATCATTACATGTAAGATAATGAGTAAGAGAGAGACAGAAGATATATTTTCTCTCTCTTCCTCTCTCGAATATAAAAATGTTCCTTTTGTATATATAATTTAATATTATATATGTTATATAAAAATATATATTTATTAATATTATTATTTATGTGATATGTTTTGTATTATTTATTAAATGTTCATAATTATATTATTCTTTTGTATTTCAAAATAATAATCTCAATAAATCACTGTATAATCCAGAACTGTTAATTTTGAAATACATTTGTGTCATGTCCTCGGTAGTGTAGTAGCCAGTATCCCTGCCTGTCACGCGGGAGACCGGGGTTCGATTCCCAGTCGGGGAGGACTTTTTTATTAATATTATTACATTATTGTCATTTTTAAATACTTATGGATATTGCATTTTAATTTGTATTGTATTATTATATATGGAATTATGTTGCACTGTATTGTAGTGTATTTTTTTATGTATATTATTGTCATTTTTAAATACTTATGAATATTGCAGTTTAATTTGTATTGTATTATTATATTAATAACAAAATAAACTATGAATTTTACTGCAGAGTATGTGTAAAAAAAATTTGCATTCAACTCCTTTCATACATATATGAAAATAAAAATATACATTTTCATCAAAATATTGATTCAATCCTTCATTGTTAGTAAGTTGTTATTAATTATGTTTCTCTTTCTGCTATGTCTTACCTATAGAATTACATATGTAATGATTGTGCAGATTGACTCCTAAATAAAATTGTAACGGCGAATGCGTGTATAGAAGTGTAACTTCTACCGGCAGTCCCACTGGACTGCCACACCCGTTTTTTTTATTCATTATCTTCCAAACATATTGACCATTTAAAATTATTGCTTTTATTTTTGCTCCCCTTTGATTTACTTTTTGATGGTCATTGTTTAATATAAGTTTTTCTCTGACTGTCATCTGTAGCTTTCTCCTACATCTCTGTTTTCTTTTAAACGTTCAAAGCCATACTTTTTCTATTTGTGTTCATTCCTCTGTTATAGGGTATTCCAAGAATATACGACTGTTTTGGATTACTTCGACAACGAATATTTTACTGTGCAAGTAGAAGTATGAAGGTAAATTGGTCTAATCATTATTCCAATAAAAAGGATCTACTAGTATGACATCTAAACTAAAATTATTTCAGTTAATAGATGTTCAGATAGACGCACAATTTATTGTGAAATTTAATCCTAAAATAACAAAAAATTTTACACAAACGCTACTATAAATAAATATAATGACAGACATTTGGGTAATCTTTCCCTGAAATGTAAACACCAAAGAGGCGTGCCGCCGGGTTTCTTTGATATTACACTCTTTTATTACTTTATTAGGTACTACAACTGTAATAAAAAGAAATATACTACTTTTAATATAAATGAAAAGAAATTGGCAGAACGATGGTTCAGAAACCAGAAAAAGGATTTAATATTTCACTTTATTAGTTTTAAAAATTTGTTTGCTTTGAGGGGATGTACTCTTAAAAGTTCCGAAAGTAACGGGTATAATATACCGGCTATTGATAACTAAAGTAACAAGTCGTTACAGGTATTAAAAAGTAACGAAAATTTATATACAGTTTCATATATCGCCGACTGATTATGGCTGTGAATCTGATCGTTGATGATAGTATTAGGAGATTAGGAGAATAAGAGAATAAGTAAGTTTTTTTGTTTTTTTTTAATACTAATTGAATATTCGACTAAATAAATTACACTATTTGATCACTTAAGCATTGTTACACTTCGTTTAAATAACTCAGTTCAAAAACCAAATTGTTTACAATACTAAACTTAATGATAGTAATTATATACTTCAAAATCTGAATTACTGTTCTATAAACTATTAACTCTATATTTATATCATAACTTCATATTTAAATCTAAGGTTTATATTTGTCATAACAGTATTTTAAAAATGGGGAGAATTTACTTTTGTACAATTCAGCACATTGGACCATTTAAATCGATACCTTAAAGCGAATTTAAAACAGTCGTATATTCGTGGAATGGAGTATATTAAGTGGTCCACCGTGTATTATTAGGCCATTTCAAATAAATAAATAAGAATAAGACTTACTCACAATCAATTTATTCTACAACCAACGACCGATTTCGCATACTATAATTTGCTACGCCTTTTCAGGTCAACGGTACATGGTAAATTAAATGCTGAAAATATAATAACCCATATCAGGGTGCTATATGGTACAGAATATGCAGCAATTATGCCAATAATATATGTGTGTGATTATTAAATATGACTTTAAAATTGATCAAATAAAACAAAATAAAACTTAAGTGAAAAAACAATTTAGTAAAATTAAAATTAAATAAATAAATATTACTTACAGGCCGATACAAGGATTGTTATTAAATGTTTGAGAAAACATACTTAAAAAAACTGTTATGGTAAACTGGTGACAGGTGATCATCGGCTTTACTGCAACTCTTAAAGAATTAAGGGAAAGTGGTTGAGGGGAAAAATATATTAACAACTAAACTAGGAATGTAGTTATTGTGTAAATTGTTTGTTGAAAATTAAGTGTGATGTGTTATATTATTTAAATTAATATTTATTCAAGAGGTATATATTATTGTTAAAAGATAGATGTTTTATTTTTAAAGATAGAAGTTTGGTGTGCAATAAATCCAACTTGTAATTATTTAATTAAAGATAAACCAATTTTGGTCTGTATTTGAGCAGAAAAGAAATTATAGTGATGTCAATTAAATTAAAACCACTTAAGGACAAACAGAACACATTCAAAAAGACAAAACAGATATTGACTTTAAAAGGGGGTATTGTGTAGCACTACATCACTTGTAAGCAGGAGGAACTGGCAAACAGGAATAGTTTTTTAGTGTCTAATAAATTTTTAAGAAGTAAAATTGGCATAGTTGTTTTTCTTCTTCAAGTAGTTGTAGGTTAAAGTGTGACAGTTCTTCTTCTTTTTTATTAGTACTCTAAATAGGGTTAACCAACTATATGATGTGTGAAGTAAACCAAAAAGACTGATATAGTAATTGAATATTTAAACGAATATTGTAATCTAATTTTATAAATAATATTGGTATACTTTTTATATTGTTTTATAATGTTTATAAAAGTTCCTTTTTTTATGGCGAAAAATTGACATTTTTGTACTTTCAATTGTCAATTTTGCATAAACTGGGTCAAATTTAATGCAACATAGCTTATAATAAAAGTTTTTTATATGTACATACTTTCATAATATTTCACTCATTGTACTCTAAAATATTGAATTGATACAATAAAAATATAAATAATTGAAAAACTGCACCTGTTTTCTGCACCTTAAAAGTACTATTCAAAATTATAACCAACAGTTTGGAATTGCAATCAATTGGAGGTTACTTCAGTCATTGCTCTACATAACGCTCTGTGGGATCCAAAAATTCATTAATTAATGCACATTTCTTTTTTCTACAACTTGGGCAATTACAGTCGGTTAAAATTTAATTAATCAATTAATGTAGCAAAGAAAGTTTACTTAATTTACTAGACAATTTGGACTGGGATTAGTAAACCGAGTATTCAAGAGGTTGAACCGAACATAATCTTCTGTAGTTTCTATCATTTATCGATAGTCTCGATAAAATTTGGCAAATTAAAGCAATGTAATATCTTATATACTAAAACGCTAAGCCCTTTTCTTGTCCACCACTTTACTCAAAAACCATATTAGATAATTAAAATATTTTTTCGGAATATTATTAGTATTACGTATGAGATTGTCAAGATATACTTTTGGTACAAAAATTCACTTCCGGTTTTGAGATGACCAGAAGTTAAAATTTACTTTAAGTTTTAGACCCCACAATGTATATATGGATCGAAAGGTCTCGTCGAGACGAATCTAAATATTTACTTCCGGTTACGATTCGACACCGGAAGTGACCCGAAACGCTCATAAAACGTCAAGATAGAGCAAATCTGACACCGGATTCGTGATCAGCATGCAAAATTAACTGCTAGATGATAACATTGTAACAAAAAACATTGTTTTCGACGAAATATTTCGTGATATTTAATACACTTTTTACTTGCATTATTATTGATGAATGTTATGTATATTCTTGCTTATATTGTTTGTATTGATCTCTTAATTTTTCTCGCAAAATAAAAATTCCATTTAAAAAACTCGATGTCGAGTTGGTCCGCTAGTGTTATGTTATTTGTTTAAATTATAGTATAAAAATATATTTATTTTAAGCGAAATTAATACTTAACTCACTAAAGAATACATTAGTGATCTTCTTATGTCAAGAAGTAAGAGTAGACTATGTAAATTTGCTGTGATACCAGGTGTATCAGTTGTATATTAGTTTAGTAGAGTACTAATCCAGTATAATAATCTTGCCAACATACTATTATATTTATTTAAGTATAAATATTATTTACTTCTTACAGGTATTGTGGAATTGTTGGTCACATCGGACAATCCACAGCATGGTACCTACGGGACGTTGCCGGACAATTTCCTAATGACTGGAAACTTTGATCAGGATATTAGGAAAAACTTAGATACACTTAAATCATACCAACCTAATCGTCCAGTGATGACGATGGAGTATTGGGGAGGATGGTTCGACTACTGGGGTGATTCTCACACTACTAACAAAAGTGTTGAAAATTTCAGATATAACTATGAGGAGATCTTAAAATATCCTTCTTCTGTTAACATTTATATGTTCCACGGCGGTACCAATTTTGCATTTTTGAATGGGGCTGAGAATTTAAAATTTGACGAATGGGAAACAGGTAAATTTTAAAGATAAGGGAAAATAATATTATAAAATTTATATCCACCGTTTCATAGTATAATTAATAGAAAAAAGTTATTTCTTGCTTGAAATACAGAACTCACATTTTTTGCTTTCTACTAAATGATATTAGATTTATTTTTTTTTATTTATTTTGCAACTGCTAATTGTCACATTAAAGAATACTGTATACAGAAGAATTCTTTGCCTCAGGCGTGTTATTTTACTTCAAACTCGTTCGAGCCAAATTATGTGATTTTGTATTGTGTTGTTTCTGCCGTGTATCTTTTATTAATTGGATGATATTTGTATTCTTAGTTTATTTCTCAGAGTGAACTATAGTTTCATTGCTTGGACTATTTGATATACTATTAATTTGTTAATAACAGATCTTCAAATTTCTTTAGTGAGATACCTCTAACAATTCTATGCCAGTTAAATACTTCTGGCATATATTTTTGAAGTAAAAATTTTTGCCAGTATCCTTGAGAAAAACATACATATCTTAAGTAGGACAGAAAGATTGACTTGACGTCAGCAAAAAACCGGTTAAAATAATGTAAATTGTACACATTTGGCGCAGATCGTGTAACCCAATGATTATTTAATTAGAAAAATAAATTACCTATTTATTTAATTACCTCTTTCATATTTTATAGTTATTATTAAGAAACTCATAGATTTTTACTAAAACAAGATGTTTCGACCATAGTCTTTTCAATAACTCTTGAATGAACAATTTTGAACATATTAAGTCTTAATTCTGTTACATAGGATACTCTTTGGAAGGTAAAACCCTATTGAATTTGGAGTTAATACATATTCTTCTTCCCGTATTCTTGTGCCGCAACTTCCATTCTTTCTATCAATAAGTTAAACTGCGCTGCAATAAGTATTACTTTCTATATCAAATAGTATCCTTATGATATGCTCATATGCTGATTTTTTTTGCTTCCTGTATATATATTATATATATATATATATATATATATATATATATATATATATATATATATATATATATATATATATATATATATATATATAAAAAGGGGGGTTGAAGTTAATTTATAATATGTATATATACATATATATGTATATATATACATATATGTATATATATACATATATGTATATATATACATACATATATATATATATATATATATATATATATATATATATATATATATATATATATATATATACATATATATCAATATCAATCCATTTTACCAACATGTCCTACTTAAGCTTTTTCCACTAGGTCTTCTTTCTTGACATACTTTTTCTAACACACTCATTCTTAATTTTGCCTTTATTTGTTGTCTCTCTACTTATCCATCTTAGTGTTGTTATTCTCTACACACGCACTCATTATTCCTTTTTCTTTCTAGCTGTTTAACATTGAGTTACGTATATCATAGCAGGTATTATGGGGTTTTGTAGAATTTTCCTTTTAGTAGCATGGGAATCTTTCTATCACTCTATTTCTACATAGTGCATAAATCTCCATCTATTTCCTGATTACTCTATAATACCGATCTTAGGCACCTAAAGCTACTACTGTTCTAAATCTCTTTCAGTATTTCCTACTAATACTATATGATCAGGATATATTAAGCACCCGTAAGCCAACCTAGTGCTGTACCTCTTAAAGTTTCCCACATACCCTAGGAATATCATTTGATCCAAATTAAGGTAGTTTAGCAATGTGCTCGTATTATTACGTACTTTTGTAAAAATACAAGTATATTTTATAAATATATATATATATATAATATATATATATATATATATATATATATATATATATATATATATATATATAAAATATACTATATATATATATATATATAATATATAAATATATATATTTATATTTTTTAATTTTAGATTACCATTCAATCGTATCCAGTTACGAATATGTTTCTCCCCTGGATGAATCTGGCGACTACACAGAAAAATATTGGGCAGCGAAACAGTTGCTAGAACAGTATAATCGTATTAAAACTGCTCTTCCTGCCGTACCAGCTGCGCCCAAGAAAACAGCGTATGCAAGTGTAAAAATGGAACAAGAAATGTTTTTATATGACATGCTTCAGTCGATTACTCCTACTTATTCAAAAAATGTCATTCCCATGGAAAAACTTGATATCAACAACGGTAATGGTCAAAGTTATGGGTACATAGTATATCGTAAAACGAATTTAAATATACCGGCAAACGCAGTCCTTAAAATAGAAGGTAGAATTTGTGACACAGCAATGGTACTAGTGAACGGGATACTGGTATCCCCTTGGTTGCAAAAATCTGCAGATTTAAATGGCTTTGGAACATCTAGGATATTAGATTCTACTATTACTCTCACATCTAAAGGTTTAACAGGCGCTACTTTAGATATAGTTGTGGAAAATTGGGGCAGAGTTAACGTTGGTGTGTATAGACAGTTTAAAGGTATTTGGCAAGGTAATGGAATTAAACTTAATAATAACTACATATACGACTGGACTATCTATCCTTTAGAATTTAAAAGTTCTTGGACGAACAACTTATCAAACTGGAAAAATGTACTAACAAACTCCATAGGTCCTGCTATGTACAGGGGTACTTTAACAATTAATGGTACTCCAGAAGATACTTTTGTGTACATGGAAAACTGGAAGAAAGGCATTGTAATCATAAACGGCTTCGTACTTGGGAGATATGCAAGAATGGGCCCCGTACAGACATTATATTTACCAGCTCCTTTTTTAAAATCAGGGATCAATAGCATTATAATTTTTGAACATTTTAAACCCTACGCAACAGTAGATTTTAAGACAAGTCACGTATATAATAGTTATTAAATAAACAACTTTAATTTATTGACTTTTTTTGAGAGAACAACAACAAAAACTGGTAGATATAGTTTACGAATATCCAATAGTACCCACTCTTTGTGTTTAAAATATTTCAACTATCATTGTCACGTTACTATAGAAACTACATAAGAAATGAAATATATTTGGCAATCAACCTTCCAAGTTTGGATTAGCCAGTTTAATTTAATTTCCTAGCATTTTCATATTATCCTGAGAGTTGTATGTCGCCGGATGTAGATAGACACTCTTACATACAGTGATGAGTGCCTTAAGAACCGGCAACATAACGCAAAAGATAGAAAACATAATACGTTGTGAAATAAAAAGAGATGAAAGTAGTAGAGGTGGGAAATTATCGATAGAAACCTCTAATTTACATTACATTACATTAGCACTATCGATAGTTTCCCACCTTTAGACGTTAGCTTATTAGCTAGTTGACTTCAGTCATAATATTACAAGTATGACGTCGAACATTAACATTTTTTAAATTTCGTATAAAGTAAAAACTGATTGAAGGCAATAAAGCAAATGTAAGTAAACAGTTTAATTAGTAGTAATTTGATAAATACATAATAACAAGCTATGATAATTCTGTATTGAGAAGAGTGTATGCGACGTCTCAAATCACAGTTTTTTATTGATCAATACTTTAATTTTGGATAAAAACATACTCGTACTTGAACTGTTTTTACTTACATTACGTGATACGTATTACTATGACTGAAGTCAATCAGCTCATAAGCTAACGTCTAAAGGTGGGAAACTTTCGATAGATCTAATGTAATGTAAAGTAAATTATAGGTTTATATCGATAATTTCTCACCTCTACTACTTGCGTCTCTTTTTATTTCACAACGTATTATGTTTTCTATCTTTTGCGTTATTTTGCCGGTTCTTAAGGCACTCATCCCTGTATATTTACAATCAGAGTGTAATATCGGGTAAAGAGACAATTTGGGTCAGTAAAAATGTTTGATAATAATTGTAAATATTATATTTAGCCCTGGTCTGGTTATACAAAAATCATCGATTTCACCGCAAAATGTTTCGCAGATATCTGAAGCTTTTAAGACATAGGTGGGGGTTACTAGATGACGAATAGATAAAAAGATACTCCTATTTTTACCTTGCGTTTTTTTTTAAAAATAATGTATGGTCAGAATTTGATTTTTTATCTTGATAATGAGTTTTTTCCCTTATAATTTAAATAAACAATATTTATACCATTTTTTTATATCAAGAATATCTTAATTTTCCGGTTTTTTCAATTAAAATTGATAAATAATTTACGGAGATATTTGCACTAATTTTTAAATCAGCTTAAACTTTAAAAAAAGCAGTTTTTTTGCACTAATTTATAAATTTAATTAATTTTTTTATTAACAAAAAAAAATGTTATTAATACATTTCAACATTGAGGAATTACCGTCCTTTAAATTTGTGCGTGAGTAATTCAATTTGTTTATCCCTGGGACTAATTATTTAAACCATTGAACTTTGTGCAAGTATTGAGCAAAATCCTACCCAATCAACATCTCGTCTCGGAGAACAATATGGAATTTCAAGATTTAGAGTAGGTAAAATTTTGAAAAGACATGGATACCGTCCCTATAAACTTCATAAATCCAACGAACAATTCCCTGGGGATCAATATAGACATTTAGAATTTTGTCAAACTGCAATGGAAATGTCACATCAAGATGAACATTTTTTAGAGAACGTTTTGTTCACCGATGAATGTACGTTTTCATTGCAGGGCCGTCACAATTCAATGAATGCTCGGTATTGGTCTCGAGGAAATCCTCGTCAGATTTATGTCGCTCGTACCCAGCGTCCTCGAAAAGTAAATGTTTGGGGAGGCATAATAGGGAATCATGTCATTGGTCTATTTTTTATAGACGGTATGATGACTGGGCGGAAATACTTGGAACTTCTGCAAAATCAAATTGTCCCAGCCCTTCGTAATTTACCAATACCTTTCGATTCCATATGGTTTCAACACGATGGTTGTCCCGCACATAATTCTCGCATCGTCAGTGAATATCTCAGTGCGACTTTTCCTAATCGATTGATTAGTGGCCACGGAGATATTTTTTGGTCTGCAAGATCACCTGATCTTGCACCTTGTGATTTTTTTATGTGGGGATATATCAAGTCCAAGCTATATGGAATTGAAGACGATAGGCCTAATTCTCTACAAGAATTAAGAGAAAAGATCTCTGATTCAATGAGAAGTATTAGTCCAGAAACATTAACTAATCTTAGACGAAACTTTTATAATAGATTGGGTTATTGTTCTGCTGCTAATGGAGGCTTATTCGAACACTTATTGTAAATACATTTCATTAGAATAATTTTTTTTATTTTTATAGAATTTCTACCTATTTAAATATTTTTGGAAGTACATTTATTTAGAACGTTCTTTTATGTTTGAACAATTATTACTTTATTTTCGAAAGTACGACATTGTTTTTTTAATAAGATTTTTATGTTTTACTCTCAAATCACAGTTTATTATTGATCAATACTTTAATTTTGGATAAAAACATAATCGTACTTGAACTGTTTTTACTTACATTACGTGATACGTATTACTATGACTAAGTCAATCAGCTCATAAGCTAACGTTTAAAGGTGGGAAACTTTCGATAGATCTAATGTAATGTAAAGTAAATTATAGGTTTATATCGATAACTTCTCACCTCTACTACTTGCGTCTCTTTTTATTCCACAACGTATTATGTTTTCTATCTTTTGCGTTATTTTGCCGGTTCTTAAGGCACTCATCCCTGTATATTTACAATCAGAGTGTAATATCGGGTAAAGAGAAAATTTGGGTCAGTAAAAATGTTTGATAATAATTGTAAATATTATATTTAGCCCTGGTCTGGTTATACAAAAATCATCGATTTCACCGCAAAATGTTTCGCGGATATCTGAAGCTTTTAAGACATAGGTGGGGGTTACTAGATGACGAATAGATAAAAAGATAGTCCTATTTTTACCTTGCGTTTTTTTTTAAAAATAATGTATGGTCCGAATTTGATTTTTTATCTTGATAATGAGTTTTTTCCCTTATAATTTAAATAAACAATATTTATACCATTTTTTTATATCAAGAATATCTTAATTTTCCGGTTTTTTCAATTAAAATTGATAAATAATTTACGGAGATATTTGCAAAAAAAGCAGTTTTTTGCACTAATTTATAAATTTAATTAATTTTTTTATTAACAAAAAAAAATGTTATTAATACATTTCAACATTAAGGAATTACCGTCCTTTAAATTTGTGCGTGAGTAATTCAATTTGTTTATCCCTTGGACTAATTATTTAAACCATTGAACTTGCCCCATGAATGATGCTAGACTCATTTAACAAATTTCATAGGATTCTTTAAGACTTATACTATCTCAGAAGTTAAATGAATATTGAGTTTTCATCGAAATTATTTACAAAATAAACGTTTAAAAAAGGGGTATGTTTTGTACTTATAAACAATTGTAATAACTTCTATATTTTTCAAGCTACAGACTTGTACGTACAACCATTGGATAGCTGGTAAAAAAACTCACATTTAACAAAAAAAGTAAACCTACTATGAACAATAGGAACGAAGTTAGCGACATTTTTTTTGTTAATTATATCTCCATTGTTTATAAACATTAAGAAGTAAAATTTGCACTAATTTTGAATAAAAATCTAAACTTGATATTGAATTTTATAGCTATAAAATTCATCCAATTTTTCGAAACTTAAAACCTTTCGAAACGAAGTTACTTTCGAAAGATCGACATAGGAAAGTGGAGGGGTAACTGGTTTAGCTCCTCGTTGCAAAATGTAATATTATGGTTACGGATTTATCATTCAAAAGCTTCAACAGTTCTGTAGGAATTTCATCAGGTCCATTTGCTTTTCCATTTTTAGCGTTTCTTATTGCGTATTCTACTTCTTCTTTCAATATGTCTGGCCCAGTTGCATTGATTATCTGAGTTAAGTTGTTTCTATCATCTTCAAATAATTCATTCAGGTATTCTGTCCTTTTTTTATTTTATTCTCTAGATCTACAATAAGATTTCCATCTTTGTCTTTAAGTTTACCTATTTGGCATTTCTTTATGCTTCCTGTTATCTCTTTAACTTTTTTGTGCATATTGAACGCATCTTACTTTTTCTCATAGGTTTCCATTTCTTCACATTGTTCTTTAATTCACTTTTTTTTTGTGTGTTTTTTTTTTGTTTTTATGTGTTTATTTCTTTCTTTGTATTTGTCTGGGTAATTCTTCATCTTTCTTCTTTGTTCCATCAAGTCTAGTATATCTTGTGTCATCCAGCCCTTATTCTTTGTTGTTGTTTTTGTAAGATGTTTCTTTTCTGCTGTTTGTATAGCTGTATTTATGTACTTTAATTTTTGTTTAACGTTGTTTGTATCGTTAATTTATTGCTGCACTAAACGGAGGTTTTCATTTATTTCTTCTCCTGTTTCTTGGTGTATTTTTTTTTCCAAGTTTATTTAAATCTAGTGCCTTTCTGTGTGGTCTTCTAATCTTTTTTGGTCTCGCCTCTACCGGGTTATGATCTAAGCCTATATCAGCTCCTGGGTACGTCTTAGTACATTTAACAGCATTATGATACCTCCTTGCTATCATAATGCAGTCTATTTGATTTCTCACTATTTTTCTTTGGTATGTTGTGGAGATATCCATGTATATAACCGCCGAGGAGGTAATTTGAAAAAGGTATTTGTTATTACGAAGTCTTCACTTTGGCAAAATTGAATCAATCGATCTCCTCTGTCATTTCTGTTTCCAAGCCCATATTTTCCTACTTGTTCTCCTACATTACCTTTACCCACCTTGGCATTAAGATCGCCCATTAATATGTTAATGTATGGAAAGACTGACTTAATAAGTCAAGACAAACAACCTGCAACAAAAAGGTTCAGACCTGACAGTGAAGTCGAATAAATGAACCAAATTTTAACTTTTAAACCGATGTATGTAAAGAAAATAAAAAAAGTAAAGTTCAATAAACATTGCAAAATTTAATAAGGCAAGTGATGAAAAAATCGACTTATTTTATCGAAGCAGTAAGGCAGATTAGATTAATATTGTATATCATATTTGTAAGAAAAATAGAATAAAAATCAATATTGTTAATTATAAAAATAAAAACAATTATAATTAATATAAGGAATATAATAATATAATATAATGTGTAAAAAATTAATAATAAATTAATAATGTAAGATTTTCCTGGATTTTCCGAGATTTATGGGGGCTGAAAATTATGTCATCATTATTAATACTGCGACAGACTATTCGAGCAAATTAAAAAAAAGTAAGTATTTAGGGTGAATTTCAAATGGACTCAATTTTTCCGAGTTTTCCCATATTTTCCGGCCAGTGAAATCTATGTAGTTATTCATATAGAGCCCAGAATAAAAAAAAGAGGCTTGCAGCTGCAAAGGAAGCCGAGATAATGTAAATTTTTCCTACGTGTTGTAATTTGAAGATCCGATGCCGAAAAAAAAATGGAGCTGAAACAGATATCCTCTCCACTTTCCTATGTCGATCTGAAAGTACCGTCGTTTCGAAAAATTAGATAAATTTTATAGCTATAAGTTTTAACATAAAGTTTAGATTTTCATTCAAAATTTGTGCAAATTTTACTTCTTAATGTTTATAAACAATGGAGATATGATTTTTTTAAAAATAGTCACTAACTTCGTTCCTATTGGTCATAGAAGGTTTTTTATTTTTTAATGTGAGCTTTTTTACCAGCTATCCAATGGTTGTACGTACAAGTCTGTAGCTTGAAAAATATAGAAGTTATTACAATTGTTTATAAGTAAAAAACATACCCCTTTTTCAAACGTTTATTTTGTAAATAATTTCGATGAAATCTCAATATACATTTAACTTCTGAGATAGTCTAAGTCTTAAAGAATCCTATGGAATTTGCTGAATGTGTCTAGCATCATGCATAGGGCAAGCTCAATAGTTTAAATAACTAGCCTCAGGGATAAACAAATTAAATAACTTATAAAATATTTGACTGATCGGGGGCAAATTTCGCACAAATCTAAAAGATGGTAATTCCTTGATGTTTAAATGTATTAATACCATTTTATTTTGTTAATAAAAAAATTAAAATATACAGGAAAAAATTTATAGACAAAAAATCAAATTGTGACCATAAATTATTGCTTAAAAAAACGCAAGGTAAAACTAGGAGCATCTTTTCATCTATTCATCATCTAGTATCCCCCACCTATGTCTTAAAAGCTTCAGATATCTGCGAAACATTTTTCCGTCTTTTTTTTTAACCAGACTGGGCTAATTGTCCATAATTATTTCAATGCATGATATAAATCAATGGATCGGCAAAATTGTAAAATTCTGTTTGTAATTCAATGTTATATAAACAGAAACCGTTTGCTTAGGTTAGTTTAATGTTACTATAAAATAAAAATATTACGAAGCAATCAAGTGTTAATTCCTATTTCCGATATTGGGTGAGTAATTATCTCAATGTGAATCTAACAAAGAAAGTGCCCGAGAAAAGTACCTACAGTGGACAGAGACCAACTTGTGACAATGTGAGTAAATTTTGAGTGTTGTACGGTTTAGTTCGTAATTTAAATTAGTAAAGTAATTTAAATTTTGTTGTTGATAAATTAACTTTGGAGTATCTTAACTTTATTTATCACATCCATATAATTAAGATATTATTCATACGGGCATTCGCCGTATGTACAAATATCTACTAATTCAAAAATTTTTCTTCTGCAAAAACCTGAAGATTTAGAATATAATTTTATGAATGGTAAAAAGGTGCCAATGTGAGTCCATAATAATAGTGTATAGAATTCTCACAATATTAGGTAGTTTTTATTGTACTAAATTGTAGGTTATTGGTTGTAAGGCTTACAATATCTGTCCCATCATCAGGCCACAGTGCAAAGGTCTTAGTTTTAATAAAAACCAAAAGCTAAAAATAACACCAAACAAACAATGAATACACAATACAAACAAAAGTTAAAGTCAAAACTAAAGTAAATCAAAATTATGCCAAGAACTACAACAACCTTAATTCAGTAAGAAAATTGATATTTTATATATATATATATATATATATATATATATATATATATATATATATATATATATATATATATATAGTTTGAGTTTAGTTCTTGAACCTTAATATATATTTTTTTAGTGGATTTTCTTGGGCTTAGGTTCATAAAAAAAAATTTTGATTTGATACTAAGACATTTTCAAATATTTTTTCGACGTTTCGGCAGGAAATCCATGTCTTTTTCAAGAAGTAATATTGACTAAAAAAACATTTTATGACAGACATAATACGGTTTAAAAGTTAAACTTTTGACTTACCAAGCATGTAAAAATTCGATACTAACAAGTAGACGTCACAATTAAAATAATATTAAAAACATAGGACATACCCACTAAGTCTCTACATGTAAAATGTATTTTAAATCTAATGTGTTGTTTATTGATGTTAGTTTATGGTTTAATCAATCAGTTATTTTAACATCATAGGCGTTCTGAGATTGTCTTTTTATGTGTTTTTAAATTAAGTTAAAATATATTTTGTTCAAATTTTTGAAATCTTTTTTATCATTTATTGCATTATTATTTTTTTTATTTGTATAGACTCTAGAAGCTCTCTCTTCTTCCTGTTGGGTTCACTTCCCAGAATCTTGGTTTTCTCAAAATCAAATTTTTGTTTTTTTTCGTTTTCATGTTTTGTGAGGGCGGTTGAGTTTTTTTGTCATATTTGTGGGAACGTATTCTTGAGTTAAGTAAGTCTTGGTAAGTCAAAAGTTTAACTTTTAAACCGTATTATGTCTGTCATAAAATGTTTTTTTAGTCAATATTACTTCTTGAAAAAGGCATGGATTTCCTGCCGAAACGTCGAAAAAATATATAAAAATGTCTTAGTATCAAATCAATTTTTTTTATGAACCTAACCTGAACCTTTAAGAAAATCCACTAAAATATATATATATATATATATATATATATATATATATATATATATATATATATATATATATATATACAGTGATGAGTGCCTTACCACCCGGCAAAATAGCGGAAAGGATAGAAGACAGATTAAGTTGTGAGATAGTACGAGATAAGGCTAGTTCTTGACGTGGCTATTTCACTTCAGTCATAATTATACGGATGACCTCGAAAATATTTTATTTTAATAATTTCTGATGTTAGAATAAATGATTGAATAAATTAAGATATATTATAGTAAAAAACATTAATTATTAGCGATTTTAAATTATAAATCTTTAAGTTTATTTAATAATAAAAATAACTTAACTGAAATATTTGATGAAACTAAAGCTAGGTATGTTCAATCCAAAACAATTATTGTGTGTAGAATTGGCGTAATAGTTAGAGACGTGGTCTACTGACAAGAAGATTGGAGGTTCAATTCACACCAAGGATAAAATTTTTGTTTTATTCAATCAAAAAATAATAGAAAATATGATACATATTGGGTAAAAAGTTTTCGAAAAACTCATTATTTACAGTTTATTCTTATTCCAATGTTAAAAAATAGAAATACAAAATAATTCAAATTCAATTTCAGTTTTACAGTCTTCAGTTGTGATTGCAAAATAATCCGGTTAAGACTGTTTAATGCCAAATCCATCACTAAATTCTCAGTGTTAATATAAATTCATCTGTACAGGTAATGATTTTTAAAACAATTAACAACATTGTAATGGATGCGCGCGAACAGCTGCCTGCTTTACAACTAACCAAATCATCAAGCCATCAAAAATAATATCATACCGAGAAGTGTTTTTGCACGGTAAACAGAAACTTTTTATTGAAAAAACAATTCGTGAAAATGGTTTTAATGGTCGAGGAAAAAGTGCAAATTGTTGTCTGGCATGTGAATGGATTATCAGACAACACGATTAGACAAAAATTTGTAAATATGTTTCCAAATAGGCCGGCTCCAGCACGATCAACAATTCAGTCTATTATACGTAATTTTTTTACTTTTTTTTAATTTTTTACTGGATCCGTGTTCACTCCAAGAGGAGTTCGTAGACGAAGGGAGGTAAATCTAGATTTGGAACTAAGGGACACTTTAATTTGTGCAAGTATTGAGCAAAATCCTACCCAATCAACATCTCGTCTCGGAGAACAATATGGAATTTCAAGATTTAGAGTAGGTAAAATTTTGAAAAGACATGGATACCGTCCCTATAAACTTCATAAATCCAACGAACAATTCCCTGGGGATCAATATAGACATTTAGAATTTTGTCAAACTGCAATGGAAATGTCACATCAAGTTGAACATTTTTTAGAGAACGTTTTGTTCACCGATGAATGTACGTTTTCATTGCAGGGCCGTCACAATTCAATGAATGCTCGGTATTGGTCTCGAGGAAATCCTCGTCAGATTTATGTCGCTCGTACCCAGCGTCCTCGAAAAGTAAATGTTTGGGGAGGCATAATAGGGAATCAAATTGTCCCAGCCCTTCGTAATTTACCAATACCTTTCGATTCCATATGGTTTCAACACGATGGTTGTCCCGCACATAATTCTCGCATCGTCAGTGAATATCTCAGTGCGACTTTTCCTAATCGATTGATTAGTGGCCACGGAGATATTTTTTGGCCTGCAAGATCACCTGATCTTGCACCTTGTGATTTTTTTATGTGGGGATATATCAAGTCCAAGCTATATGGAATTGAAGACGATAGGCCTAATTCTCTACAAGAATTAAGAGAAAAGATCTCTGATTCAATGAGAAGTATTAGTCCAGAAACATTAACTAATCTTAGACGAAACTTTTATAATAGATTGGGTTATTGTTCTGCTGCTAATGGAGGCTTATTCGAACACTTATTGTAAATACATTTCATTAGAATAATTTTTTTTATTTTTATAGAATTTCTACCTATTTAAATATTTTTGGAAGTACATTTATTTAGAACGTTCTTTTATGTTTGAACAATTATTACTTTATTTTCGAAAGTACGACATTGTTTTTTTAATAAGATTTTTATGTTTTACTCTCAAATCACAGTTTATTATTGATCAATACTTTAATTTTGGATAAAAACATAATCGTACTTGAACTGTTTTTACTTACATTACGTGATACGTATTACTATGACTGAAGTCAATCAGCTCATAAGCTAACGTCTAAAGGTGGGAAACTTTCGATTATTACTTTATTTTCGAAAGTACGACATTGTTTTTTTAATAAGATTTTTATGTTTTACTATAAACACATCTAATATAAATTGAAATAAATGTCTAGTGATTTAAAGCAATACGATATAATATCTGCATAATTTCAAATTTTTAAAAAAGTAAAACCTTCTTGTGGGATTTGAACCCTGATTGCCTGCATGAGAACATCGTGACTTGAACTCTGATCCATCAAACTTTTATATTTCTTTAGTGACAGTTTGGGTTATTGTTCTGCTGCTAATGAAGGCTTATTTGAACATATTGTAAATACGTTTATTTACAATATTTTTTTTAATTGTAGAATTTTTACTTACCATCTCTGCATAATTTCAAATTATTAAAAAAAAAAAAAAAAAAACATGGGTTTTGAACTCTAATCGTCTGTGTCGAGTTCTTACCACTAATCCAGGAATGATAGTGATTATTCCGTGACAAGAGTGTATGAAATCCTCACATCATAGTAGAAATTATTCTTGATTAATAATTTTTAAAACTTTAGATTAAATAATTACTATTAATTAAATTAGTTTATTCACATTTTTGCTTTATTGTGGTCAATCAGTTTTTACTTTATGTGAAATTAAAAAATTGAAATACGTCACACATATGTTACACATAATAATTATGACTGAGGTGATTTAGCTCGAAGCTAACGTCCAAAGGTGTGAGACTATCGATTTATAATGCTAATTATAGGTTTCTACCGATTATTTCCCACCTCTACTACTTTCATCTCTTTTTATTTCACAACGTGTTATATTTTCTATCTTTTGCGTTATTTTGCCGGTTCTTAAGGCACTCATCACTATATATATATATATATATATATATATATATATATATATATATATATATATATATATATATATATATAAATATATATATATATATATATATATATACATATATATATATATATATATATATCTAAATATATATATATATACATATATATATATATATATATATATATATATATATATCTATATATATATATATATATATATATATATATATATATATATATATATATATATATATATATATATATATATATATACCTCAGCTGCATCTAAGATGTCAGAGAAAGCTTGTCTGTATCAGCATTGTTAGATATTTTACAGTTTTTTAGATGTTTTTCTATGATATTTTCAAAGAATGTTCAATTTACTTTATTGGTTTTTTAAGTGCACTCTAATCTGCCCTATGTCAACAAATGCAGATAAGTTATTATCCACTATCGTTAAGTTCAAGGGTGTTGATTCCCTATTTGTTTATTGAATCTTGTAGGGCGTCCATTATTCAATAAGTTATATGTGATAAGTTATATTGATATATTAATGCTTCAATAATAAGTCCTCTTTTTTTCCTCATATCTAGACCACCAAATACTGTTGTAAGCATTCAAATTACCTGTTAAAATACGTGGAGAAGGTATTTGTCTAACAAGCTTAAAAGATTCTGTTTATCAATATGTTATAGTAAAGTAAGTAAATACTACAAATATTTATTTTTGTTTTTCCTTCTAGAGAAATGGCTACAGCTTCTAAATGGGTTTGCAGGAGTAGTTTAGTTGCGGTTAAATTACCATTTACAAGAATTGTCACACCGTCGCTTGCTATTTTTTGGTTTCCTCTTATTTCCTAAAAAACTTTGGTACTTAGTTATGTACACAAGATTCTTGGTTGTCGTTAAAATTAGTTTCTTGACGACAAATGATATCTGGTGAACACTCTGACTGTAGAATTTTTAGAACTTTTGAATAAGATTTAGTAGTGTTGGAATGTTGTTGAGAACTATTTACATTGGAAGTTCACATTGGAGTTGATCGGTCTGCTATTTATAAAATAAGCTAGATAACGATAAGAGTTAAAACCAGTTTTTTGGTTAATTCTAACTAGAGAATAGGTATGATCTTGATTTTGTGGTTGGGGTACATTTGGGTTTATATTTAATTACATTTAAATGTATTCATTAATCATTGTTTCATATACAATCTTATCCTAAATCTAATACCAGTATTGATCTCTAATAAATAGTATTTTTTTTTGGTAATTTGTTTCTAGCTTTTTTCCTATTAGATGCTTTTTTAGTTATATATATATATATATATATATATATATATATATATATATATATATATATATATATATATATATATTGAAATGAATAGAATATAGGAGAAAAAAAATAGTCTTTAAAAGGTTAATTTATAAGTTATATACTAGAGAATTTTATAAAAATTATTTATGTGAGGGCATTTTTAAGAAATTAGGATATAATAATTGTAAAAAGTTGTATTTTAATAATTATAATGTGGTAGATATATTTAAGTGAGCCATGTGACTAGGCAACCAAAAATACTCTTGAAAGTGACAGATAGAAATTAATAATTATTACGAATATAAAGTGGGGTTATAATGATATGTTGTTTAAAATGTGTATTTTATTTTAATTTTTTTTAATTTTAATTTAAGTGTATATTCTGATCTGAAAAGCCTAAATGTCAACAAAATTATCAATAGAAAATTAAAGAATTCTCCAGAATGCAGAATTTGACCTTTGTTTACGGTGGAACATTCTGGAATAATGGTTATGTCTGTGGATCGAACATATACTGTTTCCAGAACATCCATATAGAAGAAATAGAACAAAATCGAATGGGATTTCTTACCAGATGATTCTGGAACATGAAAAAAGATATAAATACCCGGTGATTTGGATTCAGTCAATCAGTTATGAGTTACAGTTACTATGAGTCCAGTTTTACTATGAAAGTTAGTTAGAGTTCATTCAGTTAGTAAGAAGAATTCAGATCAGTTATGAGTTACAGTTACTATGAGGCCAGTTTTAGTATGAAAGTTAGTTAGAGTCAGTCAATCAGTAAGTCAGAAGGTCCAATTGTTCAATATAGTGAGTTAAATGAAGATTAAGAAACAGTATAAAGAAAATATTATTGAAGATTAAAAATTATGTTATGTATAAATGGTGATTGTATAATGGAAGAAGTATTAATTGAATATTAAAATTATATAATATATTTGGTGATTGGATATTGGTATATTGAAAAGAAGAATAAATATAAATGCTGTTTGCTGGTTTGCTTGGTGGTTTATAAATACTTAAGAAGAAATATATTTTAAATTGGTGGAAACTGATAATTGGAAAAAGAAATTTCACAAAAACAAGGATAACCGAAGCACGAAGACATTGAGTTGTGATTAGAATCTATATAGTGGAAAACAGTTCATTTAGGCATTCAGTGACAGAAAGGTACAAAATTTTGTTAATATAATTTAGTTAGTTTCATAACAATTTCAATTTTGAAGATAGTTTGTTTAAATTTTACATTGTCTATAGAATTTAATTAGTTTCATAAGAATTTCAATTTAAAGATAGTTTATTTTAAATTTACATTGGCTAGGTTAGATATATATGTGTGTTTCATAATAGATATAATAAAGATAATTTAAAAAAGTACTTACAAACTAAATCTTTGAGAACCGCGATAAAAACCCTATATATTATATTATTAAAAAACACTCATTGCTCATCATTCACAAACAATACATCATAACAATTTGGCGCCCACCGCGGGGCTCTCTATTTAAAAGAATTAGTTTGGGAAGATAAGTGCTCTCATATAATTAAATTAATTATCAGTAGAAAGAAAAAATTGTAGATTTTATTTTTAATTATATTTGAACAAGTAAAGTCTCAAAATGTCCAAAGGAAAGAAAGGTACAAGAAGCAAAAAGAATGAAGAAGATGTAGAAGTAGAAACGCAACCTATACAAGAGGAGAGTTTAGTTCAAGTTCCACAAGATACTGCAGAAATGAATCCAGAAAGGGAGGAAAATGTCAATATGGCAGCTTTGATGTCATTAATGATGCAGATGAACAAGACAATGGAAGAGAATACAAAAAAATGGAAGAGAATACGAAAAAAATGGAAGAGAATTCAAAAGAAATCAAAGAAGACATAAAAAAATTGGAAGAGAATTCAAAAGAAGTCAAAGAAGACATAAAAAAATTGGAAGAGAATTCAAAAGAAGTCAAAGAAGACATGAAAAAAATGGAACAGAAAATGGAAGAGAATTATAGAAAATAAGAAAAGAAAATAGAAGATAATAATAATAAAATTGTAAAACAAATAGAAAAACAAATGGATAAAGAACTTGAAACTGCAGAGAAAAAAGTAGCAAATGAAATAAAAAATATACGGAATGACTACAAGAAAAGGATAGAAAATGAGAGGACAGAAGTAAAGAGGATTATTCAAGATAATAAGATAGATATAGAACAGAAAATAGAGTTGCAGAAATGTAACTTAGAAGTAAAAATTAACGAAGACAGGAGAAACACAGAAGAAAAATTAGACGATATACAACAAAATATCCAAATAAATAATAATCAAATAAGAAATGTGGAACAGAGAATAGATGATATTTCACAAATGAGAGATATAGGGAGACCTTACTTAAATTTAACAAATGAGACTGGGATTAAATTCCCTGGTAACATAAAAAATTTGCATCCTAGAGTATACATAAATAGTTTAAAACATAAATTAAGATTTTTGAATAATATTAATGATATTAAAGATTATATTAGAATGAGATTAAATGACAATGCAGCAACTTGTAATTAAGGAATATAATCTGATCTGTGCAACTGCGGATAGGTCTGACACCTGCTTGCTCAATGGGTATCAATTCAAATATGTTCATACTAATTCTGTTGTACATTAAGCGTTCTAACAGTTTATAGATGCAGCTCAGCCGTGTTAGCGTCGCTAGTTTTGAGGCTGATCATTTGCCTTTTCTGGTTTTAATAAGGCTATATTGGAGGTTTTTTTCAAGTAATTAAAAGATTTCTTTTGATTTTAAGATATCTATGTAGAAATCAGCCAGCCATTTCCTAGCATATTTGCAACAGTGAACTAAAAATTCTGTACGGATTTTATCAGTACCGGGTGCCTTTCCAGACTTAATTTCTAATATTACTGAGGTGATATCTTTTGGAGTAAACTCATAAGAGTATTCAGATATAGGTGTGTATGCAGATTTCAGTATTTTTAGTTTTGTTTAACTTTTGTGGTGTAGTCTCCAGTCTCACGGTCTCTAGATGCTATTGAGGTTACTAAAATGTGGGAGGGCACTCTGTTGAGCACTCTTAATACTTTGTTTCTAGTTGGATTTCTCCAAATTTTTTAAGTAAGAAACATGTTAGTTCTTCAAACTACCAGTAGACGTTTGTATACTTGGATCTCTTAGCAAGATCAACCAGGAAAAATATAATAAAGAATTAAATTAACTGCATAAAGGTGAACAAGAAATTCCATAATGGATGCCTATAAGTTAAAACTTATCCTGGTCCTGACATATCGTCAGATCATGTTCCTGTTATTGGTAAATTTAGGTTTAGATTTAAAAATGTTACAAAAAAGAATAGTAACAAACAATGTGATATAAGAAGACTAAGAGATAAGGAAACAAAAAAACATATTCAGACAGAAAAATATTCAGAGCCAAATAAGAACCGAAATACGAAAGGCCAAAGAAAACTGGTTAAAAACAGTGTGTGAAGAGATAGAGTTGTTGGAACAATAACACGATACATTTAATATGTATAAAAAGTTAAAACAAGTAGTTGGTCTTCAAAAATCCAATACAGCTAGCAAACTACAAGATCAACAGAACATCATCACAGATGAAAATCAAGAAATATGCATATGGACAAAATACATGCAACAACCCTTTGATGATAATAGGTTTGAAAAACTTCCATCCTATATATGTAATGACCACTTACCAATCACATCAGATGAAGTGGAAAAAGTAATATCACAATTAAAAGATGGCAAAGCTCTTGGACCTAACAATGCATATGCTAAACTCATAAAGCTATTTAACACCGACGGTATTCAACGACTAACAAAAATATTTAATAATATATATTGAAACGGAGTAATATCAAGATTATGACTGAAGTCAAAGTTTATTGCTCTACAAAAAAAAAACGTATCCTGCAATGATTTTCGAATCGTCAGCTTAATGAGCCACATTTTAAAGTTATTTCTGACAAAGACTATGCGTAGAAAATATCAGCCGTGCACAGTTTAGCTTTTGGAACGCAGTGGGTACGAGAGAGGCCCTCTATAGCATACAAGTGCTATTTCAACGATGTAGAGATGTGAATTGCGATATTTATGCATGCTTCAGAGACTTATTAGCAATCTTTAATATTAAAGCCGGAATTCAAATTAACGGAGAATGTATCAATAACATCAGATACGCTAATGACACAGTAGTATTCGCTGACAGTTATGAAGCCATCCAGAAGTTAATTAATAGAATCACAGAAGTCAGTCAAAAGATATAGAATTTCACTGAACATTAAGAAAACAATATGTATCATGATCTCTAATAAGGAACAGCAAATTTAAAGAATCAGTGTAAATGGCCAACCAATAGAAAGAGTAAAAACAGCTACAGCTACCTTGGTACGAAATTCAATGAAAATTGAGATCATTCCTTAGAAATCAATTGTAGGATAGAGAAAGCAAGATCTGCATTTGAAAAAATGGCTAAGCTATTGAAATGTCATGATTTATCAGTACCCATAAAAAACAGGTTAGTACGATGTTATATCTTTTCTATACTGTTGTACGGAGTTGAGTCGTGGACTCTCACAGATGCTACCTGCAAAAAAATTGAGGCTTTTAAAATGTGGCTTTATCGTCGAATCCTGAAGATATTCTTTAGCGACCACTTTACTAACCAGGACGTTTTATTAAGAATGCAAAAAGGAAAAGAGTTATTAACCCCAATAAAAACATCCAACATCGAATACATCAGTCACATTATGTGAGATAGATATGGGTTGCTGCAATTAATTTTACAGGACAAAGTAGAAGGAAAAAGTGGACCAAGAAGGCGAAGGATTTCCTGGCAGAAAAATCTACGTATGTGGTTCAACACAACAACCTAAAATCTTTTCAGAGCAGCAGTGTGCAAAATACAGATTACCATGATGGTCGCCAACATACGAAACGGATAGGCACTACAAAAAGAATAATCATGCTCTTCTGCTTTATTTACTAAAGTCCAGTTTTTCTACAGTCTCCACCCATTTTTGTAGTCTGGATGCATCCAAACTGTTCAGTAGTTCCTCCGCAATTTGTAGGTCTGTAGGTTGTAGGTGGTTTCGTTGTATCTATAATATAAAAATGAATCGCAAAATGTGTTGGTAAGCGCATAACTCAACAACGCATGGACCAATCTTAACAATTCTTTTTTTAAAATGTTACTTAAAGTCTAAAGATGGTTTTTACGGCAAGAAAAATTGGAATAATTTTCGGGAAAATCCTAAAAGAGCCCTTTTCTTTTTCCCATACAAATATTTTATAACTAAATTCCTATTTAACTATTTATGGGAGACACTCTACTGTTGTTCATTTAGCTGTGCATTTGGAAAATGGACAAAGAGTATATTTTACAACACATTTACAACGCAGTACAAAGAGCTGCTCAGCCATCATCTACTACATTAACCAGTTTTTTTGAGATATCCCAAAACGATGCTTTTGCTTAAACATTGTTATATTCTGAAATGCCAAAATATTATACTTGGAATCAATCCTCAAGGAGATTTATACGACAGATACAAGGAAACCCAGTTCCAGGATACCCAGATGTATATTCTACCAATGCGATTGGTTGAATTTATTGAGTACATCCAAGCAATGATGAATGTTTTTATTTACGACTGCTATTAGTCAATGTATGTGGCCCAACATCCTTCCAACATTTACGAACTGTTGATGGTGATTTGTGTGAATCATACAGAGAAGCCTGCCAACGTTTGCAATTGCTAGAAAATGACGATCATTTTGATCAAACTCTCAATGATGCTGTTGTAATATCATCACAAACTCATCAAATACGAATAATGTTTTCTATAATCATATCTACATGCTTCCCATCAAAATCAAATGGTTTGTGTATCAAGTACAAAGATAATATGTGTGATGATATTTTGTATCAAATACGGATTAAAAGGGGAAATCCAAATATACAAGTAAGCGAAGAAATTTACAATAAAGCATTGATTTCAATTGAGGACATGTGCTTAATGATGTCAAACAAACTATTATTTCAATTAGGCCTGGCCGCGCCCAATCGTCCAATGCATAATGCTTTTAACCAATAGTTGCACCGAGAAAAAGTGTATGATCTCAACAAAGAAAGAATTAATTTAAACAAATCTTCCACTATTGAATGAACAACAGAAGTATGTATTTGATACACTTATGAAAGTAGCAAATGATAAAACAGGAGGGATTTACTTCTTAGATGCACCTGGTGGTACAGGAAAAACTTTTATGGTTTCATTGATATTAGCAACAATTCGCTCACAAAATAAAATTGCACTTGCACTCGCTTCGTCGGGGATCGCAGCAACTTTGCTTAAAGGTGGTCGAATAGCCCATTCAGCACTAAAATTTTTATTAAACATGCAAAGCATCGAAACTCCAACCTGCAACATTTCGATTTGCATGGCAAAGGTTTTGTAGCATTGTTTGGGATGAATGCACGATGGCACATAAAAAATCTTTTGAGGCTTTAGATAGAACCTTACAAGATCTACGGAGCAATCATAACCCATTTGTTGGTGCAATGATTTTATTAGCAGATTTTCGTCAAACATTGCCAGTGATTTCACGATCAACGCCAGCTGATGAACTCAATGCATGTTTAAAGTCCTTCAATTTGTGGAAACATATCAAGGTATTGCACTTAAACAAGAATATGCGTGTCGAGTTACAAAATGACCAATATCAAGACATATTTTCTAAACAACTCATTGACATTGGTAATGGCAAATTTCCTCTAGACACCTTGACTGGTAGCATTAACTTTTCTCAAAGTTTTTATCAGTTAACTTGATCAAAAGATGAACTTATTCAAAAGGTGTTTCCAGATGTTACTTAAAATTACAGAAACCATGATTGGATTAGCGAACGGGCTATATTGGCTGCAAAAAACATAGATGTAAATGAATTAACTATGACCATTATATAGATAAGTCGCAGCGGCAATCATTAGGTGTTTTGTCATTGAAGCACCCACTTTATAAATATTTGTCACCTTTAGGTTCCCACTATACTTTTAGATTATTTTTCAATCAGGTTTGAACCTTAAGTTCCCCTCTTAGTTTGAAGCCCTCTGGCAGACATCCCAGTCGGGGTTTTTAATGGGTCCAAAAGAGTGGCCAAAGTTCGTGGAAGAGAAGATACTTAGTTCACCGAGCTGACCCTCACATACCGCCCTAACATCATGGTGACGGTTCTGTTCAGGAGAATTAAAGAAATAAATTGCCACATTAAAAATCTATTTGACAGAACGAAGTCTGTCGGGTCCGCTAGTTTTTCATATATATATATATATATATATATATATATATATATATATATATATATATATATATATATATATAGATATATATATATACATATATATATATATATATATAGATATATATATATATATATATATATATATATATATATATATATATATATATATAAGCATAAGGTAAATTTGCCTTATTTAACTCAAGGCTTTATCATCGAATCCTAACACGCAACTTAGCAAATGAAAGAAGGGATATAGCAAATATACTCAGATAAAAAAAAAATACAAAGAGACAACCAAAAGCGCACTACACATCATCTTCGTTATTAATGAACGTATAGCGACATGCGACATATCACATGACACTATGGATGATAATAGACATATTTGCTTTATATATAAAGCATAAGGTAAATTTGTTTTATTTATTAGACTACCAAAAGGCACTACATATTTTAGGTCAACACAACTTTATTTTTAATTTTTTGGGCCATCCTGAACAAAATAGATCTCCTGTAATTTTTTTATAAACTTGATCATTTTCGGGTTATAATCAATTTAAAACAGAAAACAAGACAAAATTGTGATTTTCAAGACTCAAAAACACAACTAATAAAAATTATTTTTGAATTTAGCAAACATCTAACTTTAAGATCAATCCTTATTCTATCATCTTCCGATAATTATTTTAGGTTTATTTATTTTTAAAACATTTTTCATTAATCGTTAATAAAGCGATTATGATATGGTAAACGCTCGGGCTGCGGAGAATATAAGAGAGAGAAGCAAACTCTACCGTACAAATTATTTTTGCTGGTTTGAATTCTAACCATACAAGTGAGTGCCCACTTTGCATACGCACTTTATTAGGTTCTTTTTTTTATGTGTTTTGCACAAGCTAAAATATTATTTTTTAATTGGCAATGAACCGAAATTTAAACCAGTAAAAATTTATGCCATCTTGTTGGCTTCAAAATGCTTATAAAAAACTAATACAACAAGGTTTGATCGTCATTTTAGGTCCTTGTTAAATAATATTTTTTAGTTCTGATTTTGAGCCTTGAAAATATCAATTTTGTGTTTTTATCAGTTTCAAATTGTTTGTAACTCGAAAACGATGAGATAAAGTTTACAGAAAAATTAAAAGAGAATAATTTTGTTGAGAATGGCCCATAAAAATTTAAGAAAAAATTGTCCGTGCCAAAAAATTCATTGAAAATTTGTTTAAAAACATTTTTTGAAAAAATTTGAACTTTTCGCCTAGGTGACTTCTTGAACCTTATTTTGAGGTATCTCATAAAAGTGAATATGCAAAAAAATCTCATGGGAATATTATTCCGAACAAACCCGAGCTTTTTACCTTGTCTAACTAGATATGAAAATGAAAGGTAGAATAGTCTAGTTATACAGTTGTGACCTTGGGAAATAAAAAGATAACAACGACTAAAAATAAATTGAATTTGCATTTACTTTTTTTTGTTTACTTTCATTAATTTTTTATTAATACCAAAAGCTTTATCAAATAGTAAAATTAACTTAGTGTAGAAATATTCATGTCTCTCTTTTCTACCGATTAAAATACTTTCCAAGATAAATTTGCCGCCTAATAATCCATTTGTCGTCCTGACTCATTCAGTTAACTTAACGAGTTGGCTACTTTGATCTAAAATGAATAACATAGTTAATATGCAATTTCAAATGCCAAGATTAAGACTGCCTCAGTCTTTTATCATTTGAGTTGTTTTTATAAAGATGACTCATACGGTTAATATATCTTGAGGTAACGATTAATAGTACCTATGTATAAAATGTAATATATACGGGACAAATATATGTCTATTATACTAACCCATTAGTTCTCAAATATAGAGGGCTGAGAAATTGGTTACGTACATTGGCAAAAGCTGGAAAGGTTTACTCCTCACGTCGAGGATTTACTCCTCACAAAGTTATACAGTGCTCTCCAAATCGGTCAAAATTTTTCACGCTTTTGGTTTAACAGCAATCAATTATAATCCAGTAGTGCCCTTTTTGTCTAAATTAGAAGTGTTTGAAATTTTCGCATAGTTCTTGTGGTAGCCTTAAACACACATGGTTGCCACATCTCTACATCTATAAATTCAAGATCTTCGTAAGTGACCCGGATGGACAATATCGCACATTTTGAAAGACTTGTTAACGAGTAAGTAGTAGTAATTTAGTATTTTATGTTATTTGTACTAATTGTAATTATTCTATTTGTACTTCGATCTGTCTCTCTGTCTTTAATGAATCGTTTGTTACCTTTGGATAGCTTTTTGAACTGTTAGTGTTTAAGACATTGTTATATTACAGGTAAAAGTCTCATATTTGTATCCAGCAATATACGATATTTTTCATGTTTGTCCTATTGTGTAGATACTAATTTTATCTACAAATACCCAATCAAAACAATTATTTCTACATCCGAACTGTAGAACTGTAGTTTGCCAACTCACTTGAGATGGCGGAAGCAACAATTGGCTCAACTGTCAATTGTCTTGGGACAGTTACCTAAGAGTTCCTAACATTGATTGAAATTATTTTATTTCTTACATTCCTTCTTAGTACAATGTTCTTAACACTGAGAATAGTCTCTCCTTTTCTCAATCCAGACAGGAATAAGGAATCCTACCTTCTATATTATTGTTTGGATGAGTACAATACTTAAATTGATGTATTGTTTCACACTTCATGTAATGTGTGTCACTGTCTACAACGTATAACAGTGATTTTATATATTATAATATTATACATATATAACACCATTTATTAAAAATTACTATTTTCATAGATGTTGGACGAAGTGGGTGTTTACCAATTCCTTTACAATTGTGTTAGTGATAATATTATATACAATTAAATCAAATAATATAACATAATAACGGTATTAGATTTTTGTTTCGTTACAGGGCCAAGCCGATTATACGTATTTCGACCTCTTTAGGTCTCCTCAGAGCGGTAAGAGCCTTTTTTTTCAAATAATATAACTTTCTTTTAACTACCAGTCAAATAAATAATTTAAAAAAAATTTAAAAATTGTTTAATTTAAAATCACAAAATTGTTAAATATTTTTAATTGTATACATCCTTTTTGTGGGACAGTAAACATGACTAGTTTAATTTTTGCGTCACCTCTCATCTCTCCCCACCTGTTGAGCTTTTGAGTTCTTTTCTGCGCCGGTTCTTCTTCTACGAACAGCTTGGTGGAATGCCATAATGGCGACTGGCAATGAATACTTACATGCTACATAACATGTCGTAAATCATTAATTTACCGGTACGCACTTTTAATAACAAGTAAATATAATTGCTTTTATAATAATTTTGGGTTTTAAACCACACTGGTGTTTTAACTTAAAGTTAAAATAGATATGCGCTTTGTGTTGTCGGTATTTTTACTTGTGTAAATTTGCAAAATTGCCAGACGCCTTTTTTTTCCAAATTTCATGTACCAACTAAGGCTAATTTTATTACTAAAATATACTTGTTAAATCTGATTTTTTATGATTTAAGTAAGTAATTACATCCTTACCATACTATCATAAGATGTAAATTTTTAATAGTAGCCCAATTTTTTGTTTACACTGGCGGCTGTAATTACCATCGATATTGTATTACTGCTCATGTTAAGTAATATTTTGATTATTATTCTCCTTTCTATCGACATGAGAGGTCACTTTTTGGCCTTCTCTTTTAATTTAAAGAGCTTCACTAATCCTTCTCTACGAGTATTAATCTTGCAGATTTGGACAGATGCTGTTTTGTAATTATAAAACGAAACATTTCCACTAATATATGGAATACATCTAGTTTTGTTTCTTTCCTCCTCCTATTTGAATAAGAGAGACGTTTAAGAGTTACAGTGTGAACAAAAACATTTATAGACCTAGAACCTGTCGTTGGTATGGGAAGAAGCGCAGTTAAACTAATGAATGAAGAATATCGAACTGGGTAGAATGGTTAAAGCGTAAGTACTGGTACGAACAAATGGGTCTCAAATTTTCGAAGCCTTTCATAAATAAACCCTCAAAAGAAGAGATCCAAAGAACTACTAGACATAAATAAAAATGATCTGCAAATTATCGTAGATCTTTTAACAGGACACTGTCGCCTCATGGGCTACATGAACAAAATCGGACTGAAAGGGAGGAGCGAATTGCAGATTCTGTTAGGCTGATGACAAGACGGCGGAACACGTTCGAAGCAACTACCTAGTGTTCAATGGTTCAATACTTTGAAGCATTATTAACTAGATTATTACAACTTTGTAGGAGCGTCATTTAAGGCTATATTATTATTGTCAAAAAGGCTGGGCTGAAGGTATAACTTTAACCTAGGAATGAGCCAAAATAGAGCTCTTAGGTCGAGTCGAAAGGTGGGCAAGCACCCACTCAAATTAAACCTAACCTAACCTAATTATTCACAATATAGCTCTCGATCTACTAGACCACGAACTGTGATTTAACTGGAAACATGTTAAATCGGTTATCAGGGCATTATTTGATTATTAGCTTGACACCAAGAATCTCATGTTTTATTTCACTTTATAGCGGTTATATCATATAGTAGGATATGCAAAGATATGTATGGTTTTATTATTAATAAATATAAAGTAAAATAGTAAATAAAGTTATTATTTCTTTTAAAAACCATAAAATATTTTAATATGCTTGCCAATAAACACATTATAAATTTGGTCCTAAAAATGTAAACGAACAAATTGATATATTAAAGTCAGGCGCAAAAAGTGCAGTCGTTTTAAAATAGTCATAAATTATGCATGAGATATTATCGTACAAAACAGAGGCAGCTTCGCCGGAACAGAAAAGCAATTTTCACAAAGTACTTATATTGTTGTGGACGACCTGGGGTATTAATTGTTTTTACTGGAAAAGATAGATGAAACTTGGTTTTGTTGTCCGCATTTCTAATTACAAAAATGTCACAACCGTGTCCATTATATTATGTTATGTCGTAATTGGTTGGGTAATTACGACTTTCGTTTTTAGTGTTAAGTGAGGGTAGAGTCTGTTATTTATAATGTCTTTTAAATTGGATCAGTAAACAGTATGTTCTCTATTTTATGCTTAAACATCTGCGCAATATGAAATTAAAAAGATCAGTATATTGAATTTTATTGCAGTAAAGTTTAACAAATAAATAAATTCGACTTCAGTTAATTAAATAGTAATTTAACATGTTATAAATGATTTTAAGTTCCTATCTTTTTATTTGAAGACGAAGTCGCTTGTAGCAAATAGTTATTGGCGACAGATTTGTACAATTTTAAAAGTATAGGTAATCAAATAAAGAATGGAATTGCATTTTGAAAGTAGATATTTATTACCTTTTAACCAGTTTGTATATCTATCAAAAAGGTTACCTGATGACATTAGAGCATCCACCCTTTAGCCCCGATTTTTTACCTTTCGATTTTCACATATTTGGGCCACTAAAAAAGGTGTTAATAGGTAATCGTTTTTTCTCAGACGAAGAAGTACAAAATATCATAAAAGAATTATTTGGGCAACTGCCACAATAATTCTTTAAGCAGTGTATACATCGATTGGTGAAACAACAGGATATGTGCCTTAAGTGTATTTGTAATTATTTGTAGATATAGTTGCCAATAATTTTTTTTGACCAAAAATGTATTTTAATTGAACAAGCCTCGTCCAAAAGCTTTATGTTAAATGATTCCCTTTATGGTATTAACTTTATTTCGGATTTTATTTTGTTATGTTACAACTAACGGGGACTGTATAATATCGTACTTACAAATGACTAATAACATTGAATATACAAGTTCCATACTACCGGTATATTACCGCTAGGTATTTTAATAATAGACGAATTTTCAGAGTATTCTCTAGATCAGCTATAAATTTTGTTATATATATTTTTACGTATTTATATTTAACTTTTTATTAACCTTTTTTTTTTACTTCGTATGTTAGGCCTTAAGGCCTGTTATTTTCTGTCTAATTTAGCAGTATTTGCAATATTGACTGCCAGCTACCTCTCCATCTTTTAGCAGGTCTGTCTTGAGGTCTTCTACCTTCTGGTTTTCCATCTTTTACTATTCGGGAAAATCTCTCTTTCCTTATTCTGTTAATGTGTTGGTTCCATTCTCGTCTTCTTTGGCGTCCCCATCTGACGATATTATGTACTTTACACATGTCTCTGATTTGTGTATTAGGGATTCTGTCTCTTAAGATTTTCTTTGTAATTTGTTTTTATAAAATGATTAACAATAATTTTCTATAAATATAAAAAAATTGGGTCGATAATTCGCCCCATCAGGTACTAGGTGTTTTAAAATACTTGATATTAGAAAAAAATTTAATTAAAATTTTCCTAAATCGTTGTTGTAAATGTGATAAAATTGCTGGATTATTAGAAAATAGCTTATTGCTTACTTAAAGATTGATTTCCTTTTTTATAAATTTTTTATTCTTATTTTTGTATATCTAGTCATTGAAATTTTGTAAGTTGTATATCCGTAGCGTTTAATAATTACGGCATTATAAATGCACATGTAGCAACGAAGGAAAAATCGAAGGATGATAAAAAACGCTTGTAGGATGAGGTCTAACGAATCTACAATATTTGTCACAAAAACGATATAAAAATCATTTTAGATGATCTTAATGCAAAAATAGGCCCGCAAACCTTTTTTTTTTCTTCTTTTATGAAGGCGGGTGGTCCAAATGTTCGAAACATACCTCGGTCCTAGAAGGTGGGCAGAACCGCCTTCCAGCCTCGGTTATGCAAGGCTCCTCCAGCGTAGCTACGATGATATTTGAGGCCGCGCGCTAGGTTTGTTCGGACACCATCGCCGTCAATGCCAGAGACCTACCTGCTAAAAACATACCCTCCTCAGCGGTGAATTACCGACCGGATTAACCAGAGTAAAGGTCCCGTCATTTCGGAAGGCATCTAATTTGCATATTATCGCACTGGACAGAGATCAGAATTTGAAATTTCTACCTAAGCCACGCCTTAGCAGTAAATCATTTCAATACTCAGTAGCGCAGCAGTGCAGTTGAGAACAAGTTGTGTGTGTTAAATATTAGATAATTTTCTTTTCAAACAATCTTGCTGAAAATGGACGGAAAAAAACGTAGCGTTATTAAAGAGCAGGGTCGTCAAATAATATGTTACCTATTTGTCAATATTCTATACTATGCTCTTGTACCCCATTTTGCCTACCTTCTCTTCTCTTTTGTATTGGGTGTGTCGAGAATACCATTTTCGATATATTTCTTTTTTCATTCCTTCGATGTTTCCTAAATATCGTATCCTCTGTACTTTCGTTACAGTCGTTATTTTTAGCTATTATTACGTTTACTTCGTTATTTTGTTTACCACTTCTTGGTCTGTATATAGTTCTATTACTATGTGATCATCTACAATTCCATGGTGTGTTTCCATTACTACTTCATTTTTATTTACCATAATTTTTTGTAAAATAATAACCTCATTTACTGTAAAATAATTTTACCAAATTATCATTATTCCCCTAGCTAGTTCATTTAGTAATAGATCGTCATCATTTTTCATATATGGAGAACGAGTTAATAGGCTCTTGTTTGCTTTGAGTTACTTCTCAATGTACTTTTTTGTTTCTTTGTGTTGTCTGTTTAAAATTTGAAGAATTATTCCTGCAACATTTTGAATTATTATTTACGTCATCATCATCATTATCAATGGCGTTACAACTCTTCGTGAGTATTTGCCGCGTTTACTATTGCCTTCCATATTTGTCGGTCCTGTGCCCCTATTTTGTTGTTCTTCTTTGAAACATTCACATTAGTTATATGAATTTTTAAAGAGTATGTATATGGAGTTAATTTTATATCTTTAAAGTTTTCAGTTACAAATTTAGATGTGCATATATTTTAGAAGGACAGCAATATTGACGGTAGTCTTTATTATATCGTTAATATATATTTAAAGATCGTCTTTCGTCCTACCCAGTCTTAAATCTGGTAGGTCCATGAAATTAGGCCTTTCCGAAAGACAGAAATATTTATGTTTACATGACTTTATTATATCAATAAAAGGCTTCCAAGAAAATAATTAAATCAGGTAGAAGTTCTAGGTACATGTAATTGGGACCATTCATTAGCATGTAATTATCCTCACTTTTTAATATTTTGGCATTGTATTGGTATTTGATATTTTGGAAAATACGCTTGACAATTAATTGCTATTTTAAAAATCCATTTTGTTAAACTTATCAATATTCAGAACTTAATAATTATTTTATACAATAAAAATAGTTTGTTTGTTCAGGTAAAACGTATTATAAAGGTATTATTGTTTTTGTCCCATATCAGTAAGATAGATAATTTTTCAAATGTTGGCTATATGTTCAAAATTATTAAAAACTACAAAATCGCCTTTATTTAGTAATTAGTATAACATGTTTTAGCTGTATCTACTAAATAGTGCGCGCCACTGTCATTTAGTTAAAATTTCAATAACCAATCACCAACTTCAAAGGCGGTTCATATACAATTTCGACATGCCTCGTAATATGCAAATTAGATGCCTTCCGAAATGACATGACGGGACCTTTACTTATTATTTTATTTTAAGATTCACTCAATAAAATTTTCAGTGGCTATTCATTTATTTGAGATGTGATCTCGGTATTTTATATTAACATGATTTGGATTATGTCCACATTATTTTATATATTGACTTCACCTTTGTTTAATACTAGGACTTTATACCATAAGTCTTTTTACTTATCAGAAGTTAATTACATACTTACTTAAAGTATCTTTAAATTTTTTGTTTAAGTAATGTTTAAATAATTTTAGTTTGACGGATACTAAAATTTATTGAAAAATATTTTTCTAAGTTTACTTTAAATTTTTATAATAATAAATTTATTATTACTTTATTTTACTAAAGTCGTCAGAGACGAAAATGCCACTGAACCTCTAAAAATTATACGTACAAGCTGAATTTTAAAGAGAATATTATTTTGGGACCCCAAAAAAGATAGAAAAAAGATTACCACTTTTACCCCCGGGCTACCCCCTAACCCCCCCTAAGAGGGGGTAAAAACGCAAAACAATCAATTTACCAAGAATCTGTACAGCGTAGAAAAAAGTGTTTTAAATAAAAAATGTAGCTGAGATAATTGTAAACAAAAATGTTTATGAACTTTTCATGTAGAATAAACCGTTTTCTTAGAAACAATGCTTAAAGAGACCGTTGATTTTGCATGTCAGCTACTGCACGCGAAATCAATGTTCAATAAAATTTGTATCATCTCGACGGTAAAAATTCGATATCTTTTGATTCAAGTGACTTATCTACAAAAATTAACATGAGTTTAAAAGGTAAAGAGTCAAGCTTTCGTATACAGTTTTTGTATTTTGCCGCAAATAAACTCAGATTTTATACAGGTGTTAAATAAATAAACGTGGCACAATTTTTGTCATTTTTTATGAATCTCACGAGATCAATACAATATATCCCTTTCATTGACTAATCACCGTGGTGTTTCGATAACTAGAGACTAATCTTTAAAACCTATAGCATGAAATTTTAGTTTTGAGTTTTGGCAACAAATGTGAGGCATTTGAAATATGCTTAAGAAACGCTGAATTTAAACTTTCACACAACACACGATCTAAAACATTTAAAACTTTTTTTAAATTGCAATAATACGTTTTTCAAAAGGACAAAACGTCTGCAATAAACTACACTCAAAACCGTTTCCTTAAATGTATTTCCCGTGACGTATGATCGTTTGTAATGTAAAACATTAAATTCTGCGTTTTTTATTCATATTTTAGATGCCTCATATTTGATATCACAACTCAAAATTAAAATTTTATGTCATAATTTTTAAAGATTTATCTCCAAAAATGAAAATTTTACTAAAACTGGTAAAAAAAGTGATCAATTTTATTGATCTTACGAGAATTGTAAAAAATGGAAAAAATCGCGGCAAGTAAATTTATTTAACACCTTTATAAAAACTGAGTTTATTATCGGCAAAATACAAAAACCTTCATACTAAAGCTGCACTCTTTGCCTTAAAAACGCATGCTGATTTTTGTCGATAGGACATTTGGATCAAAATATATCAAATTTTTTACCGTTGAGCTGATATAAACTATATTGAACATTGATTTCGGGCAAATAACTGACATGCAAAATCGACGGTCGCTTCAAGCGTTGTTTCTAGGTGAACGGTTCATTCTACACAAAAAATGCTTATAAACATTTTGTTTAAAATTATCTCAGCTACATTTTTTATTTGAAACATTTTTTTACAGTGTACACATTCTTGGTAAATCGATTTTTTTTGTTTTTACCCCCCTGCGAGGGAGTTTTAGGGGGAAGTCCGGGGTAAAAGTGGTAAACTTTTTTTGCCCCTTTTTTGTGATCCCAAAATTAATATTCTCTGCAAAATTTAGCTTGTTCGTATGATTTTTAGGGGTTAACTCTGACGACTGGACTATTTTGAATATTAAAGTATTTGTTTTTGATTTTTTGTTACAGATTGCTACTGCATACCCTTTTTCTGTGTAGAACATTGTGTCCTTGTTTCCTTTAAGAAGTATTTCTCAGTTGTGGTTGAATTTTTTTTGATGGTGGATAGGAGTGTGTAACGTTAGAAACGTAATATATTTGTTAGTTTTTGTTTAATATTTATTTTACTTCAATTTTCTTTTTTTAATCTTTAATTTTCATTTCTAATCTTCTTTTATTTCAGTTATATTTCCTGTCTTTGACTCCGGTGTGTTCTATGTCACAGAATGGAACATATAAATTTCTATGCCTCACTTTAGCCGACGAAGTATATCTGTTAGTTTACTCCGTCTAGTCTGCTCCGACATGTCACTTCTCATTGCCACAATTCTGTATAAGTGGAATATTTTTTTAAATATCGCTAATCTGTAAAAAAGCATACTTAGATTGAAAATTCATTAATAAAATAAAATCTTCTTTGGGGTAAGTTTATATTCAATATTTAAACATTATCCTGTGTCTTTTTATGATTTTAAATTTGCCCTTTTTTATTTATACATTACCTCCTCCGCACATATTTCATTTAAACTTATAATTCGTCTCATATGCAATTGGTATTACTAATGTTTTCAATAATTATTATTATTTTAATTTTATCCTTGCCAACTTGATAGTTTCTAACTAGTATTATAATTATTTTCAATCTTTAAATGGCAAGAAAATATTTTTAAGTCTATGAACTTGTTAACACAAAGTTAATTTTTTTAGGTTTTTGGCCTAATTTGTGTCCAACTTTTATGCTAAAAAATCCCGCAGCACATGGTCGGCCATGAAATAATAACTGCAGCTGGTATTAAGAACCCAATAGTCACCTGAAGATACAAACATGAAAGAATCTAGATTCAGCTACACCACAACTAACCACTACATTTTGCAATCCTGTTTAACTACTTAAATACAACCACAGTATAATTTATAAATCTTTAGATGTAAAGCTATAGGCAAGAATATTTTGTTAATAATATAATCAATATAATAAATATGATTAACTAATACCTTAGTTTACTTGTCTTAGCCAAACTAATTTTTCCTATTTATTTCTAAGATAAGACGCTTTCACACCTGAAAGACTGAGTTAAACAAGGCCTAACAATTGGCTTCCAAAGAAAGTGAAGCATACTAGTTCGCTCCCAAGGTCAAAAAACCCTCTTAATTACATACTATAGTTTATTTTTATGAACAAGAGAGTAATTAGCATAATTTTAACTGGTAGCTCCGACCACTCCATGGGCGTGCTCAAGATTAATTGAAAAATTACTTTGAATAATTGTAAAAAATAAATGAATTATTTCAGTGTTATAAAGTGTTATGTGTATGTAAACAAAAGTGACCTCTTTTATCACACGCTATATTAGAACTGACTGGCCTACATTAAAAAGGGTTTTAAAAAATTCACATTTTTTTTTAATTTTTAAAAATTACAAAAGAGAAAAAGAGTTTTTAAAACCGTCTAAGGTATGTTAAATAGATGAATAAAAATATTAATATAAAACTTACAGCTACTTGTTACAAATCCAAATCAGATTCAGAAGATGAACTTTCAGAACCAAGATTTATAATAACTGGCTCGATCATTTTATCAGTAATATTGTCCAGCTTCCACATTTTTTCCTCTTCTTTAATAGTGTGATTTACTGCCTTTTCCCAGTTTTCAGGTTTTACATTATTTACGGCCTCCAAAAACAACTGTTTAACATCATGAATTTTAAAAGTGGTATTTTTTCTTGAAACTTTACTCTTTATCTGTGCCCATACCAGTTCAATCGGGTTTAATTCACAATGATATGGTGGGGATCTAAGTACTGTCATTCCACGATTTTTGGCAATTTCATCAATTTCGTATTTTTTAAATTTTTCTTTATGAAGGGCACACAACGAATAAAGTTCCTTTCTTATAGATCCGGGATGGTACGTAATATTTTTTGAACTCAGCCAATTCTGCAAGTCTTTTTTTAACCACTTGGTTGTGGGCAGTCCTTCTATCTTTGGCAGCAAGTCTGGAGTGATAACTTGCATTATCCATTACTATTACACAGTTCTTAGGAAGAAGATCTATCATTTGTTCGAACCATTCTTGAAAGACATCAGCGTTCATGTCTTCATGGTAGTCACCGGTACGAGTTGATTCAAAAGTTAATAAACAACCTTCAACAAAACCGTCTGAACTGCCAATGTGTACTATTATCAGCCTGCGTCCCTTTCCTGATGGTGGGTTTAAACCAGTAGATAAGTTATTTACAAAAGCGTGCCTTTGACTTGTAACAGTTTCATCCTGCCAAAATTTATTTGGTGTATGACCCTTGTTGATCCATGTTTCATCAAGATAAAATATTTTTCTTTTTTGGTTTCTCATTTCCTTTATGGTTCTTAGAAAATGTCTTCTCCATATGACAATATCCTTTCTTTCTAATAAAATAGACTTTCTGGGATTCTTTTTCCAGCGGAAGCCTATTTCTTTTAAAAGTTTCCATAACGTACTTCGACTCATTTCTGGGTAATCCTTATCATCTCGAACTGAGACAAGAACTTTATCCAATGTTGGAAATTCTTGTCTAAAGAAGAATTCATGCACTTTCCGTCGAAGTCCTTCTTTAAAATGATATTCTATTTGAAATTTTGGTTTCCCTGGAGCATTACGTGGCATTTGAAAACTACCACATTTCTCTTCTTGAATAACTCTGTAAATCGTAGATTTCCCAACACCAAGTGTACTGCTAACTAACTCAACGGTCTCATCAACACTTTCACATAAACGTTTGTCTGTAAATGATTTAAAGCAATTAAATATTAATGTTTTTTCATTAACTGTTAGAGGACCAATTTTTCGGCGTTTACACGGCACTTCCAAATTTTCCATAACACTAGTATACACAATAAACTGCACCTTGCAACTGAAGTACCTACTTTTAGTGAACTGTTAAGAATTTTGAATACGCCACTTGGTCCTTCCTATATACAAAATGGAAAAACCCACTATCACATTTTCTGTGGACTAAGTTTAGAAGGTAATTATCTAGTCAATTACTGTCGTAGATTCCTGGAATTAAAGAATTAAATGTTTGATTGTTGAAACCCTTACTTCGTGGAATGCACTCATTTCAGATAAAATAAAACGTTTTATTTTATCTAAAGAATTAAACTTTATTTTGCAAATAGGCAAAAAATTAAACTTTATTTTGCAAATAGATAAAATAGAACGTTTTATTTTATCTAAAGAATTAAACTTTATTTTGCAAATAGGTAGGTACTTATTAAACTTTTATTGGTTATATATAACCAATAAAATAAACATCTTACATTTCTTGCAAATTCATTAGTACCTGTTAACCTCCATCACTCCGACACTGGCAACCTTATTTAGGGATTAGTAACCCTCACAACTATTGTATTCTATTCTGCTCCAACCTTTATACCTGGTGGTCATACTCAATTTAAAATTGTTTTCCTATATACTTCTGTAAACTTGTTGACAAATATCTGTTTTTCATTGAGTCACCCGTATCAACAGTTTAGGGATTTGTATACATAATTTATTGTTTTATTACTCTCTCATACATAAAAATACACTATAGTTCGCTCCGAAAACCATTACCTAGTTCGCTCCCGTGGTCAAGCGGATTAAGTAATTATCTATTAAGTTATAGGAAAATGAACACCAGGAAAATAGGTACTGCGGCTTTTGTATTTTAAATTATATCAAATATTGGTAGTTACATATTTATATAAATACAGTGATAAGCGCGCTAATAACCGGAAAAATAACGCAAACGATGGAAAACATATGAAGTTGTAAGATAAAAGAGATGAAACTAGTAGAGATGAGAAATTTAGCGATAGAAACCTATAAATTTACATTATATTCACTATTTCACACCTATAGACGTATCAGAGGAGGATGTCAACTAAAACTGTCACTGTCACAGCGGTAGTTTCCAAACTCTTACGTCTAAAGGTGGGAAACAATAAATGATATATAAATTTATAGATTCTATGGCTAAATTTCCCATCTCCACTAGTTTTATTTCTATCTATCTCACAACTTAATATGTTTTCCATCTTTTGCGTTATTTTGCCGGTTATTGTGTGTGTGTGTTTTATTGGCACTGGTTTTAACAACCAACTGGCCAGTCAATTTGTTTTGAATTCTCTCTTTACACAAAATATTTTTGGTATTTAAATTTAAAACTATTGTATTAACAGTTAAGACATGGAATGTTGGAAACTTACTTACTAGTTTACTCTGTTTTTGCTGTTTTATTTTTTGTATTTTTTTTTTATTTTTTTTTTATTTTTTTTTTTACTTTTTTTTTATTTTGTTTTATTTTTTTTTATTACTACGCTAAGACATAAACCCGATTCTACACCTCAAAGGTTTAGATCTTTTTAGTAACTTGTTTTTTTATTTTGTTCTCCATTTTTTTATTCTTTATTACTTTTTTGTCAGAGCTTTAATTTTAAGCAATTAATATGACCATATGAAATTTTATATACATCTAGATTCTTTAACTCTAAAAGATGTGTTAGATTAGAAGGTAATTGAACATTAACTTGAACTAGCTTGGTAAAAAATTTTGATATTTCAATAAAATATAAACGACATTCTAACAGCATATGTTGTAGATCAGCTAGCTCCCCACATATACATTCATTATTATTTGTCAGTCCTATTTTTCTTTTGTATACTGGAGTCATACAATGATTGCTTCTTATTCTACAAATAGTTTTGATGAAGCCTCTGTTGGAAACTTGTTTAAACCATGTCTTGACGGAAATTGTGGGTTGGATTATTTTATAAAATTTGCCTTTGTCTGAATTGTTGTAGTGTTCCTGCCATTTTGTGCGTTTAAGAGATCTGATTACAGATATTAAATCACCCATAGGAAGTTGATAGGTTTGCAGAATGGATTCTTTCATTGTTGCTTTTTTAGCCAGATCATCTAGGTACTATTTCGTTGTTTTTTATACCAATATGTGCTTTTATCCAGCACAATATGATATTTTTGCCCGATTTCAAAGCTTCAATATTCAGTGCTATGATGTCACTGATGATATAATTTTCTTCAAAATTATGTAAATTATATATCAGTTTATGTACAATGCTTTGGCAGTCTGTAAATATAACATAGTTGTGTTCTTTTTAATTCATACATATTTTGTAGGCTTCTTTGACTGCTACGAGTTCAGCTGTGAAAGTTGTCATTTTGTCAGGTAATCTATTGTTTATCTTTATACTTTTTTGACGGTAGAATATAGCATATCCAACTTTGCCGTCCATTTTTGAACCATCTGTATATAATTTTTGATAACTCCCCCAATGATGTTGTACATACTGAAGGTGATTTATTTTAGTAAGAAAATCTGTGGCAAGAATATTACTTAAATGGCAGTTAAATGGAGATTAATAATCTTCATAGTTTAATTTTCGAGATGAGGTTTGTTCCATTTGGTGTATGTCGTCAATGTAACTAGAAACGTTGAGAAAACTTTCCACAACTAAAAGCTGCTTCTTTTTTCCCAGTAATGATGAGTTAAGCATGTAGTGATTAGTTGTACAATTTTACTCAACAACAGTTTATTGTTAACTGCCGCTTTAACTATAAATTTCTCACTTAAGAATTCTCTGCGTAATGAAAGTGGAGGTTCATTAAGCTCACATTCCATCACCAATATGGGAGTACTACGATGATAACCAATGATTAACCTAAGTGCTTTATATTTTATACTTTCGATTTTTTGGAGTACAGCGTTTGATGCTAAGCCATAAAATATAGATCCGTAATCTAGGATCGTTCTCATTAAATTTCTGTATAGTAATATTGAGATGTTTGGGTCAGCTCCCCAGTTACTGACACTGACTTACAGTCTTGATGATATTCATTGTGTTTTCCGTTCTTCGCAATATATAATTTGTGTGTTCTTTCCAATTTAATTTTGAGTCTAAGAATACGCCAGGAAATTTTATTGAAGTTTTATAATGAATTTTATAATTATCAAATTGTAGGTGGTTTGGAGGAGAATATCGTTTTCTGGTTAAAGTAACAATGGTTGATTTACTCTCCGAGATTGTTAAATTCTTATCCGTCGCCCATTTCTTTATAATATTCAATCCTGATAGAGAGAAACGTCAAGAGGATCCCTCCCTGAGAAATCAGGGAGTGAACTACCGCGAGGTTGCTGGGACGACACTCAGGAAAACCGTCAGGCAGCGGCTTGGCGGGAAGAAAAAAAACAGAGTCTACTGAGTAGCAAATTCCAACAGTCTTTTGAACCTATGTTCACTGCCTTACGGCATAATGAGTGATTTCCCTCCCCAAAACAATGTTGTCACGCAGGCGCAGGTGACAACATGCGAAGCAGAAGACGATGACAGGCCCCAGTCATCCACCCCCTCAGTATCTGCAGCTATTAACCTTTATAATAACTTTACCGCGAACCTGAATAATCCAATGGATAATCTCCCAACATCATCTGATGACGACTCCTATTCGCCCGAGTCCGAGGATGAGAAAATCAGCGAAGACGATATGGATCAAGCCATCACCGACGAAGCACTGAACGCTGAGTCGGACGAATCTTTGAACGCCCAGTCGGACGAACCTCTGAACGTCCAGTCGGACGTATCATTAAACGCCGTAGCCCCGCCCCCACAGGAAAACAACGTTGAGATGGAAGCCCCATCGAAACAACTTAAACGACAGCGTGCCCCAGAAATCGACGAGGACGAAGAAGAGAGAAAAAAGGCCAAGGAAATGGAAGCCATAGAAAGGGCCAACGAGTTAAGTAGGTCAGTCAATGCACTGACCGAACAAATGAAGGAGATGAAAAAGGAGCTCATCTCCAGCCAGGGAAGAAAAACTTCTTACTCAATTAAATGAGTTAAGAAGAGAGAATCAGGAAAAAGATCGGGAAGTCAAAAGACTAACCGATAAGATCCTCGAGTTAATGGATGCATTAACTCAGCAAAGAAACGAGGCAAAACTCATAAAAGAGAATGCAGAAGTCATCCAGGAACAACCACCACCAAAGGAAAAACCCGTCAAGACGAATTCGACAAAAAAATCGAACTCCAAAAAAACAACCAATAAAGAAGTCATACCCATCATACCTAATGATGACGGTATGGAAATTGAAGGAGAAGAAAACTGGCACTCCACCGGCACCGAATGGAAAACTGTCGAAAAAAAATCCAAGCAAAGCGCAGCTTATCCAAAAGCGCAAAGAAGAAGAGATGGACAGGACCATCAAGGCCAGGCAAAAAAAGAGACAAACTCTCGAAAATAAATCAACAACAAAGGAGCCGCAACCTCCTATCAAAAAAGTTGATACAAAGAAAAAGGAGGCGCAAACTCCTACCAAAAAAGTTGTCAACATGGAGTCACAACCTCCAAACAAAAAAGTTGAAGAAAAAGCGACCCCTGAGATCACACCTGAAGTGATCTTTACTCCTAAACATTTGAAACCACCGGCGATAATTCTGAAGTCGGTCGGCAAACACCATAAGATACTGCAGCAAGCTGCAGCCATGAAGATAATCTCGGCAAATAAATTTGCCAGATCAGGAAGGTTTATTGTCATTCAAACAAAGACCAGGGAGGATTACCTAAAAATGGTAAGACTCCTAGAGACATACACCCCAACGGTAGATTTTATCGCGTATCCCATTGATACCGATAAAATGAAGCGAGTGATTATTAGAGGACTATCGGCAAAAACCGATACAAATCTAATCCTAAACGAAATCTTAAGCAAAGGAGTAGAGGCCACTAAGGTCATTAACATGATCTGCAAAAAACCAGATAGGAAACCCCTTCCAATGTTTCTGGTAACAATCAAGGCAGAAGAGGACGCCAAAATTAAAAGCATTTCTGACCTATGTTACATGAGGATCAGCATAGAGGACGAAATGAAGACAAGACACGAAACAATACAATGTTTTAACTGTCAAGGCTTCTACCACAGCTCAAAATCTTGCCACTGTGGTTCAAGATGCGTAAAGTGCGGAGAAAATCACCTTAGTAGCGAATGCGAAAAGGACAGGGAAACGGACCCAAAATGCGCTAACTGTGAACAAGCGCACACAGCGAACTACCGCGGATGCCCAAGAGCTCCCAAGAAGAAAGCCGCCCCACAACAACAAAGGGCAAGGCCTATCAACACAAGCAACACCAATAAAGGTGTTAGCTACGCTCAGGCTACTAAACAGCCTGAAAGCGTGACCACAGAAAAAACAGCCACAAACGAAGCAGCTGCATTAATCGCCAAATTCAACGCTGATCTAAATGCCAAAATGGCACATGTCTCCAACATGTTAGATCAAATGCAACAGGTAATGACAGCCATAGGAAACATAGGTCAGAAATGTTAGTACACCAAACGGAAGATCTTCGCATTGGGTCATGGAACTCCGGCGGATTATCCAAAAAAATCAACCTTCTGGATGAAATGATAAATAGATTAGAGCTCGATATCGTAGCCCTACAAGAAACCAAACTAGTGGAAAGGAAGAAAACAAAATTTCCTGGCTACGATATCTACAGGACGGATCACAGAGCGCTATCAGGTGGAACAGCCATACTAGTGAAAAAAGAAATCGAACATGAACACATCCCAACACCAGATGGACTGGTCACAATGGAAGCCACAATCATAAGACAAAAAGCGAACAACGACTCACTAAAAATAGTGTCTGCATATGTCAGACCTAACGAACCGATCCTAGATGAAGATTTGAGCCTAATATTAAACTCAAAAGAGCCTACTATAATAATAGGAGACCTTAATGCGAGATCTCCCAATTGGCACGACAGGACGACCAACAACAACGGACGACGACTATGCAATCATCTAGAAAACAGACCAAACATGTACGTGATCGGACCAACAGAGCCGACATGTTTTCACGGACAACTTCCTACTTACCTAGACATTGCAATCCTACACAACGTGGGTCAACAATATGAGATACACTCTCTAAACGAAGCCGATTCAACACACAACTTAATCGTCCTGACCCTGGGCGCAATAGAAACAAACTATTTGCAGCCCCACAACAGAAAAAAGACAAGTTAGCCAAACTACAAAAGAATCGTGAGCGAAAACATCGGTAATATCCCCACAATTAACAACATAACAGAACTAGAGGACAGCGTAATAAAACTAGAAGAAAGAATTAACAACGCTATCGATGCCAGCTTCAAAACCGAAACTATAACTAGAAAAAAAGGAAGATTCAGGGACATAAGTATAGAACTTAAAAACTTAATCAAACAGAAAAATCGGAAAAGAAGAAGAGCCTACTGCACAAGAACGGTAGAAGACAAACGGATTGCAAATGAGCTAGATAGGGAAGTGAAAAAACAACTTCAAAATCATCGAAATGAAAGCTGGGACTCCTATATCGAAGAGCTAAATCCAAATAAATCAGCGTTCTGGAAACTATCAAAAATCTTACGAAAGGACAAAAAACCCATACCCCCTCTACACGGAGTAAACGGGATTGTCCACACAGAAGTCGAGAAAGCAGAAGTCTTAAAAGACGAAATAGAAAGGGCGTGTAGAAACAACGAACACCCCAACGAAGATATAGACTTCGAAGAAGAGGTAGAGAGGACAGCTAGAAGACTAAAAAGGACAAAAGACAGAATAGGGATACTACATACATCTCCCGAAGAAAGCAAAGAACTGATAAAGCAGACCAACGCCAAAAAAGCCCCTGGTCCAGACAACATCACAAACAGGGCGCTGAAAAACCTACCTACAAAAGCTATTGTCTATATTACCAACATCATAAACAATATGCTGAAACTAAGATATTTTCCAGACAGATGGAAGGAAGCTCACATAATTCCTCAAAATTCCTCAAAATTACAGACCAATCAGCTTACTATCATCAATAAGCAAGATTGCGGAAAGAGTAATTCTAAAAAGACTGAACGAAGAGTCTCAAGCATTACACACCATTCCAGAAGCTCAATTCGGTTTCAGAAGTGAACATTCCTGTGAATTACAGGTATTAAGACTCACAGAATTCATAACCAAAGGTTTCAACGAAAAAGCATACACAGCAACCGCATTTCTGAACGTCAGTAAAGCATTCGACAGAGTCTGGCACAAGGGACTCATCTACAAAATGAACTCATTGGGATACAGCGAAGCGATGACATGTCTCCTTGCGTCATACCTTGCTAACAGAAGGTTCCGGATTCGAATAGGGGCAACCCTGTCTGAAGTCGGAACCCTGGAAGCGGGTGTGCCTCAGGGCGCCGTGCTGTCGCCCACATACCTGTATACCATCTATACGGCCGACACGCCAACAGAACCCGGATCTCTGTTGAGTCTTTACGCAGACGACACAGCAATAGCGGTTAGCTGGAGAAATCCGGATCATGTAGCTAATCACCTGCAAAGAGCACTAAATAGATTCCAACGATGGTGCATAAAATGGAAAATAGCCTTAAACCCAGACAAGACCCAGGCTGTAATGTTTAGTCATAGAAGAAGTGTACCAAACCGAGAAATCACCATAGACAACACCCCAGTTGAATGGAGTAACCAGGCAAGATACCTAGGAGTGTTACTTGACAAAAAGCTAACATTCACAGAACATGTCAACCAACAGGTATACAGCTCTCAGCTCTCAACGCTCATAGGCAGAAGAAGCAAACTGAGATTTAAAACCAAAATCAGAGTTGCAAACAGCATCATCATGCCAGTCTTAACGTACGCCTCAGCAGCATGGGGACAAACCTGCAAGTCAAACAGAATGAAGATACAGAGATCTCAAAATCAAATCATACGAGATGCCTTAAAAATCCCAAAATACGTACCACTAAGGTACGTATTCAGAGACTCAGGACAAACCAGGATCCTACGGACACTAGACGAAAGAACATATGATATATTCAACGGACTTACAAACCACCCTAGTAGAATGCTAAGAGAGCTGACGAACTACAACGAAAACATCAGGACGGTACACAGAAGACCAAAGCAGCAAATAGCAAGATATAGGGAGAACCTAAACGAATAACAAAGGATGCAATGGTGCATAGTCGTCATAACCTCAAGATGAAGATAGATAGGAGACCAACCAAAAACATATTCTCTGGCGAGAGGGTACGCTTTTTCTTTTAGGTTTTTAGGTTTTTTAGGTAGAATTAAGTCCAATATACACCGGGGTGAGTGAGAGCAGTATACACTTGGGAATGCTCACCCCAACACACGCACACAAATAGAATTAAGGAAAAAAAAAGGAAAGAATTGTTGCCCAGGCATATTATAGTTCCGAAGCTCCAAGGAAGTCCACAAAAAACAAAAAAAAAATAAAAACAAAAAAAAACAAAAAAACAAAAAAATATATAAAACGGTCTCTCTATTTGAATCACTCGGATTCATCCATTACCTAAATCTTTGTCACTGTACTTTCGTAAATTCACTTATCATAGACCAAATATGGAGGGCCCTTCTGGCTCCACATATACCGTTTCAACGGACTAGGCCCCTAAGGCGGATCAGATGAATACTGATATTCTCGCGAAATCCGAGCACTGAGGTCTTGTGCGGCATACAAGGGCTCAGTGGCCGGACCCCACTCGGGTACTCGGCCGGCGAGGAGAACAAAATTTATTTTGCCAAATCGGCGACCGAGTGACCGAGCACACACTCCTTTCCGAACATACAGTCTTCAGCCAAGGCTGGGGGCCCTATGGTCGGAACACACGCTTGTTTCTTTTGTTTTAGGGACTCAAGTCCCGAAGTCATGATAGAGTAACTTCAATAGAGTCAGTAATGTAAATAGGGAGAAAAGCCTAGATGTGGCTACCCCTACAGTTAGGTGGCATGACCACAGTAATTAAAAACAGAGGGTGTTCCATTACCCAGGACACCTTAAGTAACTTTCAATCACTCAGATCATAAGCCTCCTCACGTAAGTCACACGATGAGGAGGGGTGGAGGAAAAACCTGGGGGTCAGATAGGTACCACTTCGACTAGCGAGGTGTGACCGGTTTGATCTTCGGACATGTGGATCCCATTCTTAGATTGGTATACATATGTTCCTAGGGGCAGGGTTGATCACTGCGTGTGTGTGTGTGTGTTCAATCCTGATTTAAGGTACTCATTACATTTATCTATTGACTTATTTTCTACATAGATTGCAACATCATCAGCATACTGTAAGATTGTTATAATGTTGAGGCAGTTTATTTTCTAAATCAGCAGTATACAGAATATATAATAGAGGACTCAAGATGCTACCTTGTGGTAGTCCGAAAGATGTGGACCGTGTGTTAGACTTATCTCCATTTAATCTAACGTGTACTGATCGATTAACATACAAATTAATGATATTCCATGTTACAGTTTCAGGTATTCCTATTTCCAACATTTTCGCATATAGAATGTGGAGATTAACATTGTCATAAGTCCCTCTTATATCTAAAAACAAAGCACTAACTGCTTCCTTATAAGTAAAGGAACCATAAATGTCTATTAATAAGTGACTCAGGCTTTCTTGTGTGGATTTACCTTTTCTAAAACCAAACTTAGTTTTTGGTAATAGGTCGTTCTTTTCTAACCAAAACTCCAAACGGTTTTTAATTAGTCTCTCATATGTTTTAAGTATACATGAAGCCAGTCCTATTGGACGGTAAGAATCACAATTATTTACCGATTTTCCGGGTTTTAAGATCGGAAGAATATTATAAACGTGCCAATCGCCAGGAATCTTTATGCGGCGTGACCAAATTTCATTGTATATATTCAGAAGCACAGTCTTACCAATTTTGGAAAGATTTGATAGCCTCGAGTAATGGATTTCATCAGCACCTGGTGCTGAATTTGAATTTTTCTTTAACGAAAAGTAAGGTTCAGTGCCAGAAAATGGTTTGATGAAGAAAAGAATTTGTTCTGGATAGTCATATTGAGCTCTTCTACCATGAAGCTTCCGATAGTTTTATAGGGACTTGGTTCTTAGTTTTTCTATTTTTTAGTCTATTAACTTTTGACCATACATCTTTAATAGGGACCGACCTATTTAAGGACCTGACATAATCTCTCCAGCTATTTCTTTTAGCTTGTTTAGTGATCTTCTTCACGTGGGCATCATCTTTTTTATACTTAAGTAGGTTTTATTGGTTTGGATGATCTTTAAATATACAAAAACTTTCCCGTCTTCTTCTGCCTGCTTCCTCACATTCTAAATTCCACCAGTATTTTCCTCTGGAAGTTGGTTTTTTTATCTTAAATTTGGGGATGCAGTAGGATGCAGTTGTATTTATATTGTGCAAAAATTTTTTCATATGAATTAATGTCTTCAGATTGAGAGAAGATATCTTCCGAAAATTGTTCATATAATTTCCAGTCGACTTTCTTTAAATTCCACTTTTGTGAATAAGGGTTATATATATATATATATATATATATATATATATATATATATATATATATATATATATATATATATATATATATTGTTATGATGTGTTTTTTTGTTTGAATGATGAGCAATGAGTATTTTTAATAATATAGGGTTTTTATCGCGGTTCTCAAAGAATTAGTTTGTAAGTACTTTTTTAAATTATCTTTATTGTAACTATTATGAAACACACATATATATATATATATCTAACCTAGCCAATGTAAATTTAAAATAAACTATCTTTAAATTGATATTCTTACAAAACTAATTAAATTCTATAGACAATCTAAAATTTGAACAAACTATCTTCAAAATTGAAATTGTTATGACACTAACTAAATTATATTAACAAAATTTTGTACCTTTCTTTCACTGAATGCCTAAATGAACTGTTATCCACTATATAGATTCTAATCACCACTGAATGTCTTCGTACTTCAGTTATCCTTGTTTTTTGTGAAATTATTTTTTCCAATTATCAGCTTCTACCAATTTAAGATATAGTTTTCTTCACCAGCATTTATACACCACCAACCAAACCAGCAAACAGCATTTATATTTATTCTTCTTTTCAATATACCAATATCCAATTATTATAAGTTGATTTATACTAATCTCCAATCATAATATAATTTTAATTCCTTCCAATGTCCATCCAATATTCTTCTAATATACTTTTATAATCTTCAATAATTATTTGTGTATAATTATAAATGTGCATTAAATATATGCATAATTTTTAATCTTCATTTAACTCTCTATATTAAACAATTGGACTATCTCCAACTAACTTTCATATTTCTTATAAAACTGCTTGACTGACTTACTAAAACTGTGAACAATTGACTTCACTAATTAATTGTGTCTATCTTCTACTAACTTTCATAATAAACTGCTTGACTTCTGACTAAAAACTGCCATCTTGAATCCAAATCACGGGTATTTATATCCTTTTTGATATTCCAGAACCATCTGGTAAGAGATCATGTTCCATTCGTTCTATTAACTTCTATATAGATGTTCTCGAAAAAAATATCTGTTCGATCCACCGCCATAATCATTATTCCAGAATGTTCCAACATAAACACAGGTCAAATTCTGCACTCTGGAGAATTCGTTAATGTTCCATTGATAATTTTGTTGACATTTAGGCTTTTCAGATCAGAATAAACATTCAAATTAGTAACTAACACTCTAATTTAATAAAATACACATTTCAAACAATATATTATTATAACCCCACTTTATATTCGTAAATATTCTTAAACGTCACTTCAGAGTATAAATATCTGTCTATCACTCACTGTATAGTTGGTTGCCTAGTCACATGGCTCACTTACATATATCTACCACATTATAATTACTAAAATACAACTTTTTACAATTATTATATGCTAATTTCTTAAAATGCCCTCACATAAATATATTTTTATAAAATTCTCTAGTATATAACTTATTTAAAATAATCAAATACTTTTTTATATCTAATATTATGTAGTATATAACTTATAAATTATTTTCTTTAAACCCCAATCGTATCAATACCCCAAAATAATATTTAAAATAAATAATTTACTTATTATTTTTTAAATATTAATTTTCTCATACCTTATTAAATTTAATAAATCAATTTTTTTTTTATTTAAAATGTGTTAAATACATCCCTGTTCGCTGTCTATGTCAAAGCAGAGAACAACGGAGCACAGTTCGGCTATTCTATGGTCAAACTGTCATGTCAAATGGGCAATGGATGCGATATCAGAGAATAAAATATAACCTTAATTAAAAATATAATCGATATGGTGTTCTGTTTGTTTATAGACAAAATCTAGGAATTATTTCCATTCAAAATAACTTTCATCAATATAAATTGGTAAGTTTTTTTTTTCACTTTATTATATTAGAAAGACATTTTTATAGCAATTATAGTATCAATTTTGTGTCTAACCCCAAATTAAGATTTTTAGGGTACAAATTAATTTCCATATATACAAAATTCAACAAGTATGATGTCAAATTGATTCAAAATAATGAAATCTACCATCTACCATTTAACAAATCAAGTCTATTGAATAAAATGGATATATCAGTAAGTTATTAGTGTTATTATATTTGTGTTAAAGGTATAGAAATCATTATTAAATCTCTTCATGATATTGAAAAATGTCGTTGATATGAAATATGCCTCTTAGTCTGTTCTCTGCATCTATTAACACATAACTATTTAGTCCATTCTGATTTTCAATTGTATATGGACCTTCAAACATTGGTTGTAATTTCTTACAACGGTTTTCTTTAACATTACTTTTTCTAAGTGAACGAATTAACACTAGGTCTCCTTTTTGAAATGTGATTGGTTTTTTTATATTTCGATTTTGTCTTCTGATATATTTTTCAGCTTTCCTCCTAATTCGGTTATTCACTTTCTGCATTACTTGTTCTAACATATCCTGATTATATTCACTAATCCACTTTCTGTTTCCTATATGGCCAAACATTAAATATTCTGGTACTTCCTCTGTATTCAAATTATGTGTATTATTTAAAAAATACTCTACTTGTGGTATATGTTGCTGCCAAGTTTCGTGTTGATTTTGGCACAGTATCCTTAAATATTTTATAACTTCTTTAATATATCTTTCTGCAGGATTTGCCTGAGGATGTCTGATACTTGTAAAATGAATGTTGATTCCCTTTTTCTCACAAAATGTCCGAAATTTTTGGTTGTTAAAATATGTAGCATTATCTATTATGCAATTTCTAAATGGTCCTATTTCTTCGAAAAATTGATTAATATATAATTTTAATGTTTTAACATTTGTTCTAGAGCAGGGATATAGTTTAATAAATTTTGTATATAAATCAACTATCACTAGTATATGCTTTTTTCCTGTTGGACTGAGAACTAAATTTGAAATAAAATCCATGGAAACTGTATTTAGTTTTTCATATACAACATTAGATTTATATGTGTTCTGGTTTTTGAAATTCTTTTCTTTGTTTAGTTGACATATTGGGCATTGGGTAGTAATTTCTTTTGCTATACTTATGTCATTCTTTGCAAAATAATTGTCCCTAAATAGCATCCATAGCTTTCTTGAACCAATATGCATATAATTGTTATGTAAATTTTTCAATATTTTCTTTGCTAAAGTTCTAGTTATTACATATACTTCTATGCCATTTATTATTTTATAATAAACTCCATCTTTCTTAAGGACTTTTTGTTTTTCACTCAAATTGATCCGATCTCTTATAATTTCTTCTTTAGAATATAATCCAGTACTTTCTACTAATTGATTTAATCCAATTTTTATTGTTCGCTGCCCTTTTTGTGATGTATTTTCTAACCTTGATAAAGCATCTGCCACTATATTGGATTTTCCAGAAATGTATTTGATTTCAAAGCAGTATTCACTAAGTATTAGACTCCACCGATGTATTCTACTGTTTCCATATTTGTTATTTAATATAGACGTTAAAGCTTGGTGATCTGTTTCTATAGTAAATTCATTACCCAACAAATAAAATCTTAATTTTGTGACACAGTGTATTATACTTGCTAGTTCTAATTCTGAAACTGAGTAACCCTTTTCATGTGGCTTTGTAATTCTTGAAATGAATTGTATTGGGTATTCGACCCCATCATGTATTTGTAATAATACCCCTGATAATCTCTCTATTGATGCATCTGTTCTTAATATGAATGGCTGTGTGTAGTCAGGATAGTATATTTTCAAATTTGACAGAAAAATGTTTTTAATTTCTTGGAATGCTAGTTCTCTTCTCTGATCCCATCTCCATTTTACACCTTTTTTCAGTAGTTCAAGTAATGGAATTTCTTTTATACTTAGATCTGGTATCATCCTTTTATAATAATTAATTATTCCAATAAATCCTCTTAAAGTTCTTAAATTGTGTGGTGTTTTATATTCCTGAATGACTTGTGTCCGTTCTGGATCCATTTCGATTCCCTTAGTGTTAAGTTTATAACCTAGATATATGACTTCTTTTTGAAAAAATGTACATTTTTCTTGATTTATTTTTAGTCCAACTTTGTCTAATCTATTTATTATAATTTTTAGGTGTTTCTCATGATCTTCAGCCGTTTTAGAAAAGATTAATATATCATCAATATAGTGAATTACAAAATGTTCATATTGATCCAAAATATCATGAAGACATCTACATAGAGCACTGCAAGATGATTGAAGTCCAAATGGTACTACTTTGAATTGATATACTACTCCATCTATCTGAAATCCTGTATACTGTCTACTTTTTCTTTCTAGAGGTATTAACCAGAAACTATGCTGTAAATCGATTTTAGTGAAAAATGACATTCCTGTAATTCTTCCTAATATTCCATCTATACTCATTGGTGCTTCAAATTGCTTTTCAGTAATCTTGTTAATATTCCTTGCATCCAAACATAACCTGATTTCACCTGATCTTTTTCGTACTACTACTATGGGGTTAATAAAACGTGTGTCTGCCTTCTCAATGATCCCATCTTCTAACATATTATTAATTGTTTTGTTTACTTCTTCTCTGTATTTATATGGTATTGGGTATGATTTTGTTTTAAAATCTTTTTCTTCTTTAACTTTTATACTATGGATATAATTTTGTGCAATTCTATTTTCTTTATTGACAAGTCCCTTGTGTTGCTGCAATATGGAAATGACTATTGATTTATATTCTTCAGGGCAATTTAAAACTTTCATCATATCTTCTTCTTTACAAATCACATTATTCTTCAATATGTACTCATTATTCCTTGCTTCCAATTTTACGCACTCCGCCTCGTAGGCATCCATCTGCTTAAAATTTCCATTCCTTAAATATTCACTACCATTATTCTTTACATTCTTTTGGGACATTTCCCTATCATCAAAATACATTTCTTCTTCATAAACATCATTATTTTCTTTTAATAATATCCTATCAACTCTTATTCCTTCTTCCACCTCATCTTTCTGCATAAATTTAATTATTTGCCCTTCCAAAGTTACCATTTTTTCTTCAAAATCTATCTTTACTTTCTTCTTTTCCAATTCATCATTTCCCATTAATATATCAACACATAAATCCTTGACAATAAATCCTTGCATATTAATTTCTTGATTAAGAATATTAATTTTAAAATTGGCTAGTTTATCAATTTCACCCAACTTCTTATTATTTGCACCAACAATTTTAATTTTTGGAATCTTTATTATATCTGATAATTTTAATGTATTAAAAATAAAATTCTCCGAGACTAAAGTACTTTCTGAACCAGTATCTATCATAATCTTAATCATTTTATTTTTGGCCAAAGCATTTATATAAATTAAATTAATAGATTCAATAATTTTCTCTCCATCTAAAGAAATAAATTCAGAAGGTTTTTCATAATAGCAATGGCGTAACTTGTAATTCAGAAAGTTTACTGCACAAAATTTTGATTATTAGAATTGTCAGATTGTATCTGACCACTTGGATCTGATGTCCTATGTCTTTCCCTACTATGACTTCTACTCACATTTTCTTGCCTTGTACTATTTCGTTCCCTGTCTTCGCAGCTTTTATTCCTTCGAACACAATTTACCTGTCTGTTATAGTTAGGTCGCTCTGTATTTCTTCTATTGTTAAAATCTTGTCTATTATTATTAGTACTGTTATTAAAATGTTGTTTATTATAATTACTGTTATTATTATTAAAATTTTGTAAATTATTACCATATCTATAATTATTGTTATATGATTGTCTATATTGTTGATTATCATTTTTATTATATTGAAAGTTATTATTGTTTTTTCTGTTGTTATTATTACTTGTCATATTGCCTCTTTGTATTCTTTGAATAAAATTAATAAAACTATCTATTGTTTGAATATTTTGTACAGTTACGGTTTGCACAACATCAGTATCAAAATGTCTAGTTTCATCCTCTCTAAGTGGTGGTTCTAAATATTTTGCAACTGTTATCAATTTCAATGCATAATCTACCATATTTGATTTTAAATTTTGATTATACTTTCCAAAATATAGAATTTCTCTAAACTTGGCTTGCTCTAATTCACCCCAATAATAATTTAAAAATTTATTTTCAAATGTTTGAAAGTTATCTAAATCATTCTCAATACTAGCAAACCAAGTTGCTGCATTGTCATTTAATGTCACTCTAATATAATCTTTAATATCATTAATATTATTCACAAATCTTAATTTATGTTTTAAACTATTTATGTATACTCTAGGATGCAAATTTTTTATATTACCAGAGCATTTAATCCCAGTCTCATTTGTTAAATTTAAGTAAGGTCTCCCTATGTCTCTCATTTGTGAAATATCATCTATTCTCTGTTCCACATTTCTTATTTGATTACAATTTATTTGGATATTTTGTTGTATATCGTCTAATTTTTCTTCTGTGTTTCTCCTGTCTTCGTTAATTTTTACTTCTAAGTTACATTTCTGTAACTCTATTTTCTGTTCTATATCTATCTTATTATCTTGAATAATCCTCTTTACTTCTGTCCTCTCATTGTCTATTCTTTTCTTGTAGTCATTCCGTATACTTTTTATTTCATTTGCTACTTTTTTCTCTGCAGCTTCAAGTTTTTTATCCATTTGTTTTACAATTTTATTATTATTATCTTCTATTTTCTTTTCTAATTTTCTATAATTCTCTTCCAATTTCTGTTCCATTTTTTTCATGTCTTCTTTGACTTCTTTTGAATTCTCTTCCAATTTTTTTATGTCTTCTTTGATTTCTTTTAAATTTTCTTCCATTTTTTTCGTATTCTCTTCCATTTTCTGTTCCATTTTTTTCATGTCTTCTTTGATTTCTTTTGAATTCTCTTCCATTGTCTTGTTCATCTGCATCATTAATGACATCAAAGCTGCCATATTGACATTTTCCTCTCTTTCTGGATTCATTTCTGCAGTATCTTGTGGAACTTGAACTAAACTCTCCTCTTGTATAGGTTGTGTTTCTACTTCCACATCTTCTTCATTCTTTTTGCTTCTTGTACCTTTTTTTCCTTGAGACATTTTGAGACTTTACTTGTTCAAATATAATTAAAATTAAAATCTATACCTTTTTCCTTCTACTGATAATTAATTTAATTATATGAGAGCACTTATCTTCCCAAACTAATTCTTTTAAATAGAGAGCCACCGCGTTGGGGGCCAAATTATTTTGAAGTGTTTTTTGTTTGAATGATGAGCAATGAGTATTTTTAATAATATAGGGTTTTTATCGCGGTTCTCAAAGAATTAGTTTGTAAGTACTTTTTTAAATTATCTTTATTGTAACTATTATGAAACACACATATATATATCTAACCTAGCCAATGTAAATTTAAAATAAACTATCTTTAAATTGATATTCTTACAAAACTAATTAAATTCTATAGACAATATAAAATTTGAACAAACTATCTTCAAAATTGAAATTGTTATGACACTAACTAAATTATATTAACAAAATTTTGTACCTTTCTTTCACTGAATGCCTAAATGAACTGTTATCCACTATATAGATTCTAATCACCACTGAATGTCTTCGTACTTCAGTTATCCTTGTTTTTTGTGAAATTATTTTTTCCAATTATCAGCTTCTACCAATTTAAGATATAGTTTTCTTCACCAGCATTTATACACCACCAACCAAACCAGCAAACAGCATTTATATTTATTCTTCTTTTCAATATACCAATATCCAATTATTATAAGTTGATTTATACTAATCTCCAATCATAATATAATTTTAATTCCTTCCAATGTCCATCCAATATTCTTCTAATATACTTTTATAATCTTCAATAATTATTTGTTTATAATTATAAATGTGCATTAAATATATGCATAATTTTTAATCTTCATTTAATTCTCTATATTAAACAATTGGACTATCTCCAACTAACTTTCATATTTCTTATAAAACTGCTTGACTGACTTACTAAAACTGTGAACAATTGACTTCACTAATTAATTGTGTCTATCTTCTACTAACTTTCATAATAAACTGCTTGACTTCTGACTAAAAACTGCCATCTTGAATCCAAATCACGGGTATTTATATCCTTTTTGATATTCCAGAACCATCTGGTAAGAGATCATGTTCCATTCGTTCTATTAACTTCTATATAGATGTTCTCGAAAAAAATATCTGTTCGATCCACCGCCATAATCATTATTCCAGAATGTTCCAACATAAACACAGGTCAAATTCTGCACTCTGGAGAATTCGTTAATGTTCCATTGATAATTTTGTTGACATTTAGGCTTTTCAGATCAGAATAAACATTCAAATTAGTAACTAACACTCTAATTTAATAAAATACACATTTCAAACAATATATTATTATAACCCCACTTTATATTCGTAAATATTCTTAAACGTCACTTCAGAGTATAAATATCTGTCTATCACTCACTGTATAGTTGGTTGCCTAGTCACATGGCTCACTTACATATATCTACCACATTATAATTACTAAAATACAACTTTTTACAATTATTATATGCTAATTTCTTAAAATGCCCTCACATAAATATATTTTTATAAAATTCTCTAGTATATAACTTATTTAAAATAATCAAATACTTTTTTATATCTAATATTATGTAGTATATAACTTATAAATTATTTTCTATAAACCCCAATCGTATCAATATATATATATATATATATATATATATATATATATATATATATATATATATATATATGTATATATATATATATATATATATATATATATATATATATATATATATATATATATATATATATATGAGTTGGTTGATCCTCTAATTCGACCCTTATAGGTGCATGGTCTAAACCGAATAGGTCTTGAAGTGTTTTCCAAGTGATCAGATGACTTAAGTCAGGAGTACAAATGGTCAGATCTATTGCCGATTTCGAAAAGTTCCTAAAGAAAGTAGGAGAGCCATCATTTTTGTATATCAAATTATTATCATCTATACAGTTCATTAAGATTTTGCCTTTTATATCTATATGATTGTCCAAGCCCCAGGCAATGTAATGAGCATTGAAGTCTCCTTCTATTATGAACGGTCTTTCTATAGATGTTATGAAATTGTTCCATTGTTGTAAAGATAACTTTTCTCCTGGGGGAACATACATCGATATAAATGTGACAGTGAATGATTTAAACTTAATTTTAATGGCTACTTTATTGATGTTTAATAATTCGACTTTCATGGTGACTTCCTCATAATACAGATTTGAGTTTATTAAAATTGCCGAGCCACCACCGACACTATCTGAAAAGCGGTCGTCTCTGACAATATTATATCCGTGAAAGTTAATATACTTTTCTGGTTTAAATCTAGTTTCTGATAATAATTCGATATCAACTTTTTGGTCTTCTAGTGGTGGAGAAGATTTTCTCTGTTAGAGTTAGCCGATCTACAATTCCATTGACAAATTACCAAACTATTCATTATTATATGAGAGAGAACCTAAAACTATTTAAATTAAATTTATTAAAACTGATTTTTCTGGGATTTCAAAATTTTTATGATTCATATTAGAAATAATACTTGGTATAACTATAGTTGATATTAGTTCTGTTAATTCTTTAGGAGATTAATGTATTTTGGATCCTTGTTCTGCATTAAATATTGATAGATAAGTAGATGAATTGAAAATGCCGCCAGGTCCGGTGGACATGAGGTTTAACTTTATTATTTTTTGGTGTTCTATTGCTATTGGGTCTTGCGAGGAAGGGAGGGGTCGTTTGGATTTTGGATGTTTTATTATTGTATATCTGTTTGAAACTGTAGGGAGGGCAAGCTGTTTGGGGGTGAGGGGGATGTGGACAATTGGGTAAAGGAATATGAAAAAGATGGAGCGTTCATAATTGGAATTTGATGTGAATTTATTGAGGAATTATTAGCTGTTATCGATGCATAGGTTACTTTAGGAAATAATTTAAGCTTTTCTTTGAAAGACAAGCTGTTTCAGACATGTAATGTTTTATTTTTTTTTGACGGTCGAATTCTGGACATATCTCCCATTCATTAGTGAAGTGTTCACATTTACAGGAGAGACATTTTTTATTAAAAGATGATAAAGAACAAGAATCGGAAGGGTGAGACTCATGACATTTAAGACATCTAAGGTTGCTTTTACATTGCTTACTCATGTGTCCATACCTATAACAGTTGTAGCAAATAATTACTTTTTGTTGGTATTTTTCTACATTATGTAAAACATGGGTAATTACGATATATTTTGGCATACTTTGGCATTTGAATGATACAATTACCGATTTTGTATGTTTAAAAACTACTTCATCATCTGTTACTATTTTTCTCTTTATTCTTTTCACATAATCCACTGAGAATTTACAATGGTGATCAAATTCTTTTATTTTATCTTTAAGATATTCTTCCGATATATCTCATTCTATATCCCTAACTACACCTAATTCAAATAATTAAAATTTTGGAATATACGCAATTAGATTTTTTTGAATAAGCAATTTAGAAGTAATTAAGGTATTTTCACTAGCATAGTTTTTAAATGTTATCCTAATCCGGTTGCGTCCAATTGAATCAATTTTTTTAATATAATTACCTATTAATTTCTGGGTGTACGGTAAATATAATTTCACCTATCTTAACTGCATTTAATTTGCCTGTAAAATTTTTATCATTGTTTTCAATAAAAATGTGAAATGGCCCTAAATCAGTTTTATCATATAAATATACAGTTCTGCTTTTTTCTGGCTCATTAGAAGTTAATGAGTTAATTTGTTTATCGGTTTTTAAATGATTAATATTATTAAGACTACTTATCGAGTTTTCTAGCTGATGGGATGAAAATCCATGGGAACCATAACTGCAATCATCCATCGCATCCTGATCCCTTGGCATTTTATCGGGGGGCTCGCCCCCGTTAGAAGACTCCATAAATGGAGCCTTCGACGATCGCTTCGACGACTTAACTAGTACTAATGTATATGTATTAAACTATAGTAATAGAATGTAACTGTGTTTAAGACTTCCTAAATCTCAGAGAACTTTAAAATGTGTAATTTAACTTGAGTTTATATGTAAAACTATCTGCAATTAAACTTTAAAATGCAGAGATCTTTTAAGTTCGTATTTACACTTTGACGTTTATTTGACAGATGATACTACCACTAGGTTGCCGGTTATTAGCGCGCTCATTACTGTTATGTATTTTGAAAAATGTTTGAATTGTTTTTAAAAATTACTGAAATAATTTATGTGACTATAATAAAATATTAGTATAATAAGAAAGATAGCAATACAAGTGTAGAAACTAATATAATATGGGATATTTTTTACCATTAAAAATTAAACAAATATAAATTAAAACGAGGCATTTATTTCGCTAGAAATCTAAATGAAATACATTTGACAAAATCAAATCTACTTAGTTTATTTTGCTTTAATTCCGCTATTTTGTGATCAACAAATTTTTGACGCTCTAGAAATACTTTTCGGTACACTTTTTTTGGTTTCACACAACTTCGTATTTTTATATAAGTATCAATTTGAATATCTTTTAAAACTTCTAAAAATTGAAATATATTAGGGTGCGAATTGTAAAATAACGAATTAAATTTAGAATGGAAACTTTCACAGAAATTGGTTGTACGCTCAAGTGATAAACTGTTTTCTGCCCACATCTCAGGAGGGAAGTCTGCCTCTTCAGAAATATAGTTGTCCACCAAGTAGTCAGCAAATTGTTGTACGGCTTGGTGTTGTGCTGGTAATATTTCACTAAAGTCTAAAGCAAAACACTCACCTATTTCTAATGGATCTAGGAAAGGTACACCAAACATATATCTAAGGTATTGTCTGACTTCATTGTCGTTTGAATACTCAGTAGCCAGACCAACTTTTTGAATTTTTCTCCACCATGATTGTCCGAGATAAAACCTACATCCTTTTATTTTCACAGATGGAAACACTTCTAATACATAAAAATGTTAAGTTAGATACACAAGAAAAAGCAACAAATTTTTTTTCCGGATCATTTTTCAATAAAAATTGTTCTTTTCGGTTGGTTGTCACTTCCACGGAGTTTAACGGGTCATGTACTTCCTGTGCGCACTTCGGAATTTTGGGAATAACTTGTTTTGTGCCATTATAAATATGTTTTCTAATCAAATGTATATCTTCCACAGTAAGAGTTTTAGTGCCTGTTTGTTTAATTTCGCTGTGTATCAACTTCAATGGTTTTTCACCCAAATCATCCATTGCCTTCCGCTTAACACTATTAGTTAATTTTTGCCGGTTTAACACTGTTTTTGATAAACTTTCATGGGTATGGTTATGACTACATTCGACTACACTGTTACAAATATTTAAAGTTTTAACAAATGCTTTGCAACTTCTTTCTACACACTGCCATCGTTTGATATTATTAGCAAGCATTTTATGAAAGTTATACTTGTAATTGTCAATAACTAACATTGACTTTGTCCCTTTTCACTTAACATTTTACTTACTTCAGGTTTCTCCATCATGAACTAGGTATAACGACAATCAAACTGGAACTAAAGTAATAATGTTAAGATTCGCACCACCCCTATTTCTTATCATAAACTTTCAAGTAGACTACTAATTACCTACCAATCTTTTCAAAGGAGTATATCAATTGCAACTTCTGATACGGAAAAACCCAATCAAATATTGAACAAGGAAAACAAGGGAATCGAGCTCTATCATCATAATCTGAGGAAATGGTTCGGGCTCACATCGGTCGAACTATTCAGAAGCGCCGCAAATAAGATCAGAATTGCCATGTTAATAGCCAACGTTCGCAACGGACAGGGCACTTGAAGAAGAAGAAGAAGAAGAAGATCATCATAATACTTTAGTGAAATTATCGTTATATTTTTAATATTTTTTTAAGTAAGAAGTAGTGTTATATAGTAGTATTGTTTAAAAAAGACTCATTCTTTTTTAAACAATGATGGTAGTGTTGTATTAATAGGTAAATACAAAGTTTGAGAAGACATTATTCAAATATCTTTTCTAAGAAATATATGGCTGGAGCGAATTTACCTATGCTCCATTTTCTATGGAGTATTAAAATCTGGATGGACGCAAAGAATGGAGGAGTTTAAGGGAGGCCTATGTCTAGCAGTGGACGTGATAAATGAAGGCTGGATGATGATGATGATGATGATTAAAATCGGTAGCGAACTAGTATACACCCAAAGAAAGATGTGAGTTTTATTGCTCTACATTGGGTTAACTTTCCGAGGTTATTAAATTGTTACCCATTGGCACACATCGTTTCTAATGGGTCGTTGAATGGTTACAAAATTGTTGGACTTGTATTTTTATCAATTTTTTAAATCATCCTGATAAGCCTTTACGTGTGACATTGTTACATTTATAAAAAGTGGTTTATAAAAATGATTCCAAGATATTCTTTATTATGCCGGAATATTATCATGTAGATATAACTTTGCATAAAATGTTTTTTTTTGATAGTTATATAAACAATTTTTCAATCCAGTAGTGTGCATATCCATATCCCGAAAGACATCTGTAATTAATAATACAAAAAAAAAAAAAACAGAAACCATTGATATCCATTACTAATTTTAAATTTGACAGGTATGTTTGCAATCTAAATGAGTCAGAGAGTACATAAGTAAGAACCAGAAAACTGAAACTACGAATCAATAGTTTATTCTTCATAGTACTGTTTATTTTCAACAAGTGTGTATGTGTGTTTTATTGGCACTGGTTTTACCAACCAACTGGCCAGTCAATTTGTTTTCAGTTCCCTCTTTACACAAGAGAGGGTTAGTATTTACATTTAAAACTATTGTATTGTATTGAAAATTAAGACATGGATTATTAGAAACTTACTTACTAGTTTACTCTATTTTGTTTTTTGTATCTTTTTTTTTATTTTTTTTTTTTACTTTTTTTTATTTTTTTTATTTATTTTTTATTACTACGCTCAGACATAAACCCGATTCGACACCTCGGAGGTTTAGATCTTCTTAGTAACTTTTTTTTTGTTCTCCATTTTTTTTATTCTTTATTTTTTTTATTGTTTCTTTTTTGTCATAGATTTATTTGTAAGCAATTAATATGATTATATAAAATTTTATATACATCTACATTCTTTGACTCTAAAAGATGTGTTAAATTAGATGGTAATTGAACATTAACTTGAACTAGCTTGGTAAAAAATTTTGATATTTCAATAAAATATGAACGACATTCTAACAGCATAATATGTTGTAGATCAGCTAGCTCCCCACATCTTCTTCTTCTTACGATGCCTATTCGTTCCGGATGTTGGCGATCAACATGGCTATCCTAACTTTGCTTGCTGCTATTCTGAATAGTCCGGTTGTCGATGTATTAAACTACTTTCTCAGGTTTTGAAGCCAAGATATTCTTCTTCTCCCTGGTCCTCTCTTTCCAAATACCTTGCCCTTAAGAATGAGTTGCAACAAGCCGTATCTCTGTTCATTCCTCATAACATGGCCAAGATATTCCAGTTTGCGCTCTTTGATGGTGTTAATAATCTCGCATTCCTTGCCTATTCTACGTAGGACCTCAACATTAGTCACACGATACACCCATGAAATTCTTAAAATACGTCTGCAACACCACATCTTGAATGCCTCGAGTTTTCTTAAAGAAGCTTCGGAAAGTGTCCAGGCCTCTACTCCGTATAATAACGTAGAAAATAAATAGCATCTAATAAGAGAGATTTTGGTAGCAAGTGGTAAATCGTGACTTTTGAAAAGAGACTTCATCATTATGAACGCCGATCCTTTTCTTATGCGTTGTTTTATTTCACTGGAGTGATCCCATTAGCTGTTAATGTTGGTACCAAGGTATGTGTAGCTGTCCACTCTGTCAATTGGATGTTGGTTAACCAAAAGCTGTGTATTTAATATTTCGCGCTTATTGACTACCATGTCCTTTGTTTTCTTCGTATTAAGCTCCCCACATACACATTCATTATTATTTGCCAGTCCTATTTTTCTTATCTAGACTATAGTCATACAATGATTGCTTCTTGTTCTACAAATAGTTTTGATGAAGCCTTTGTTGGAAACTTGTTTAAACTATGTCTTGAAGGAAATTGTGGGTTGGATTTTTTTATAAAATTTGCCTTTGTCTGAATTGTTGTAGTGTATCTGCCATTTTGTCCGTTTGAGAGACCTGATTACAGATATTAAATCTCCATAGGAAGTTGATAGGTTTGCAGAGTGGATTCTTTCATTGTTGCTTTTTTAGCCGGATCATCTACTATTTATACCAATATGTGCTTTTATCCAGCACAATATGATATTTTTGCCAGATTTCAAAGCTTCACTGTTCAGTGCTATGATGTCACTGATGACATAATTCTCCAAAAAATTATGTAAATTATATTTCACTTTATGTACAATACTTTGGCAGTCTGTAAATATAACATAGTTTAGGTCTTTTTGTTTCATACATATTTAATAGGCTTCTCTGACTGCTATGAGTTCAGCTGTGAAAGTTTTCATTTTGTCGGGTAAACTGTTGTTTATCTTTATACTTTTTTAGGGGTAAAATATAGCATATCCAACTTTGCCGTCAATTTTAGAACCCTCTGTATATAGTTTTTGATAACTCCCCCAATGATGTTTGACATAATAAATGTGGTCTATTTTAGTAAGAAAATCTGTAGCAAGAATATTACTTAAATGGCAGTTAAAGGAGATAAATAATCTTCATAATTTAATTTTCGAGATGAGGTTTATGGATTGGTACATGTCGTCAATGTAACTAGAAACGTTGATAAAACTTTCCAGAACTAAAAGCTGCTTCTTTTTTTCCCAGTTATGATAAGTTAGGTATGTAGTGGTTAGTTGTACAATTTTATTCAACAACAGTTTAACTGCCACTTTAACTATAAATTTCTTACTTAAGAATTCTCTGCGTAATGAAAGTGGAGCTTCACTAAGCTCACATTCCATGACCAATATGGGAGTACTACAAAGATAACCAGTGCTTTCCTTTTTTTGGAGTACAGCGTTTGATGCTGAGCCATAAAATGTAGATCCGTAATCTAAGATCGATCTCATTTTCTGTATAGTAATATTAAGATGATTGGTTCAGCTCCCCAGTTACTGACACTTACAGTCTTGATCATATTCATTGAATTTTCCGTTCTTCGTAATATATAATTTGTATGTTCTTTCCAATTTAATTTTGAGTCTAAGAATACGCCAAGAAATTGTATTGAAGTTTTATAATGAATTTTATAATTATCAAATTGTAGGTGGTTTGGAGGAGAATATCGTTTTCTGGTGAAAGTAACAATGGTTGATTTATTCTCCGAGATTGTTAAATTCTAATCCGTCGCCCATTTTTTTATAATATTCAGTCCTGATTTAAGGTACTCATTACATTTATCTATTTACTTATCTTCTACATAGATTGCAACATCATCAGCATACTGTAAGATTTTTATGTGTTGAGGAAGTTTATTTTCTAAATCAGCAGTATACAGAATATATAATAGAGGCCTCAAGATGCTACCTTGTGGTAGTTCCAAAGATGTGTACCGTGTGTTAGATTTATCTCCATTTAATTTAACGTGTACTGATCGATTAATATACAAATTAATGATATTCCATGTTACAGTTTCAGGTATTCCCATTTTCAACATTTTCGCATATAGAATGTGGAAAATAACATTGTCATAAGCCCCTTGTATATCTAAAAGCAAAGCACTAACTGCTTCCTTAAAAGTAAAGGAACCATAAATGTCTATCAAGTGACTGAGGCTTTCTTGTGTGGATTTACCTTTACTAAAAGCAAACTAAGTTTTTGATAATATTCTTCTTTTCTTCGTTCTTCGTTCTTTTCTAACCAAAATTCCAGACGGTTTTTAATAAGTCTCTCATATGTTTAAGGTATACATAAAGTCAACCCTATTGGACAGTAAGAATCCCAATTATTTAACGATTTTCCGGGTTTTAAGATCGAAAGAATAGTATAAACGTGTCAATCGTCAGGACTCTTTATGCGGCGTGACCTAATTTCATTGTATATATTCAAAAGCACAGTCTTACCAATTTTTGAAAGATTTGATAGCATCGAGTAATGGATTTCATCAGCACCTGGTGGGGAATTTAAATTTTTCTTTAACGAAAAGTAAAGTTCACTGTCAGAAAATGGTTTAATTAAGAAGCGGATTTGTTCTGGATAGTCGTATTGCGCATTCATTTGTAGATCAGGAATTACTAATTCTGCAGACGGTTGAGTGATATTCTGGTGGAACTCCAGCTATTTCTTTTAGCCTGTTTAGTGATCTTCTTCACGTGGGCATCATCTTTTTTATACCTAAGTAGGTTGTATTGGTTTAGATGATCTTTGAATATACAAAAACTTTCCCGTCTTCTTCTGGCTGCTTCCTCATAGTCTAAATCCCACCAGTATTTTTTTTCTTCCAATATCCTCTGGAAGTTGGTTTTTTTTTTCTGGGGATGCAGTAGGATGCAGTTGTTTTTATATTGTGCAAAAATTTTTCATATTATGAATTTATATCTTCAGATTGAAAGAAGGTATTTTCAAAAAATTGTACATATAATTTCCAGTCGGCTTTCTTTAAATTCCACTTTTGTGAATACGGGTTATATTATATGAGTTGGTTGATCCTCTATTTTCCCCATTATAGGTACATGGTCTGAACCAAATAGGTCTTGAAGTGTTTTCCAAGTGATCAGATGACTTAAGTCAGGAGTACAAATGGTCAGGTATATTGCCGATTTCGAAAAGTTCCTAAAGAAGGTAGGAGAGCTATCATTTTTGTATATAAAATTATTATCATCTATACAGTCCATTAAGATTTTTGCCTTTTATATCTGTATGATTGTCTAAGCCCTAGGCAATGTGATGAGCATTAAAGTCGCCTCCTATTATGAACGGTCTTTCTATATATGTTATGAAATTGTTCCATTTTTGTAATGATAACTTTTCTCCTGGAGGAACATACATCGGTATAAATGTGACAGTAAATGACTTAAACTTAATTTTATTGGCTACTTTGTTGATGTTTAATAATTTTACTTTCATGGTGACTTCCTCATAATACAGAATTGAGTTTACTAAAATTGGCGAGCCACCACCGACAGTTGCTGTAAAGCGATCGTCTCTAACAATATTATATCCGTGAAAGTTAACATACTTTTCTGGTTTAAATCTAGTTTCTGATAATAATGCGATATCAAATTTCTGGTCTTCTAGTAGGTGGAGGAGATTTTCTCTATTAGAAATAACCGATCTATAATTCGATTGACAAATTACCAAACTATTCATTATTATATGGGAGAAAACTTAAAACTGTTTGAAATAAATTTATTAAAACTGATTTTTCTGGGATTTCAAAATTTTTGTGATTTATATTAATAATAATACTTATAACTATATTTGATATTAGTTCTGTTAATTCTTTAGGAGATTCATGTATTATGGATCCTTGTTCTGCATTAAATGTAGATTGATAAGAAGATGAATTGAAAATGCCGCCAGGTCTGTTGGACATGAGGTTTAACTTTATTATTTTTTGATGCTCTATTGCTATTGGGTCTTGCGAAGAAGGGAGGGGTCGTTTGGATTTTGGAGGTTTAAATATTGTATATCTGTTTGAAAGTGAAGGGATGGCGAGCTGATTGGAAGGTGAGGGGGAAGTGGACAATTGAGTAGAGGAATATGGAAAGGATGGAGCGTTTATAATTGGGATTTGATGGGAATTTATTGAAGAATTCTTAGCTGTTATCGATGCATAGGTTACTTTAGAAAATAGTTTAAGCGTTTCGTTGAAAAACAAGCTGTTTTCAGACATATAATGTTTTATTTTTTTTTTTGACGATCGAATTCTGGGCATATCTCCTATTCATTAGTGAAGTGTTCATCTTCACAGAAGAGACATTTTTTATTAAAAGATGATAAAAAATAAGAATCGGAAGGGTAGGACTCATGACATTAAAGATATCTAGGGTTGATTTTACATTGCTTACTCATGTGTCCATACCTATAACAGTTGTAGCAAATAATTACTTTTTGCTGGTATTTTTCTACATTATGTAAAACATGGTTAGTTACGATATATTTTGGTATACTTTGACATTTGAATGATACAATTACCGATTTTGTAGGTTTAAAAACTAATTTACCATGTGTTACAATTTTTCTCTTTTTCTTTTCACATAATCCACCGAGAATTTACAATGGTGATTAAATTATTTTATTGTATCTTCAAGATATTCTTCCGACATATCTGATTCTATATCCTTAACTACACCTAATTTAGATAATTGAAATTTTGGAATATATGCATTTAGAATTTTTTAAATAACCGATTTAGAAGTAATTAAGGTATTTGCACTAGCATAGTTTTTGAATTTTATCCTAATCCAGTTGCGTTCAATTGAATCAATTTTTTAAATATATTTATCAATTTCTGGGCGTAAGATAAATAATATTTCACCTATCTTAACTGTATTTAATTTGCCTGTAAAATTTTTATCATTGTTTTCAATAAAAATGTGAAAGGGCCCTAAGTCAGTTTTATCATATAAATATACAGGTCTCTTTTTTCTGGCTCATTAGAATTTAATGAATTAGTTTGTTTATCTCTTTTTAAATGATTAATATTATTAAGGCTCGATTCTTCCAGCCGATGGGATGGAAATCCGTGGCAACCATAACTGCAATCATCCATCGCATCCTGATCCCTTAGCATTTTATCAGGGGGCTCTCCCCCGTTAGAAGACTTCATAAATGGGGCCTTCGACGATCGCTTCGACGACTAAACTAGTACTATACTAATCTATATGTATTAAACTATAGTAATGGAATGTACTGTAAACTGTGTTTAGGACTTCCTAAATCACAAACATTTGCGGAGAACTTTAAAATGTGTAATTTAACTTGAGTTTATGTGTAAAACTATCTGAAATTAAACTTTAAAATGCGGAGAACTTTTAAGTTCGTATTTACACTTTCACGTTTATTTGACGTATGAATTTTCAACAAAAGACTTAATAAAAGCTAAAATTTCTCGAGAAACCTAAGTCTCGTGACGATACATAACACTACAAAGAATTACTCACCTGCTACCAATTTCTTCATCTTCTGTGAGTACCAATTTCTTCATCTTCTGTGAGTACCGATTTATTATTGTATGTAAGCGATCATCATGACCATTCTTAGTTTACTGAATGAAGCGGAGACGGCTTTAAATTTGGTAATTGAATACAGCAGTATACAGCACATTAGAATTATTTCTAAGATTAATCGGATTTGATTGAGAAATTACATCTCCCTCATAATTTATCTGAACTATAGATCTAACATTTTTAAAGCTGGCTATCGCCTCTCATTACACCAGCATTAACGTTGTTATTTTTAATAAAACATTTTATAATATCATTAAATGTTTAGAATTTGTGTAAAATTGTGGACATATTTGATACCAATATATCTACGCAGGCCAAATCCTGAGACTTGACAAAGAGAACCAAAGTGCGGAAATTACTAGAAGAGCAAAACTAGCATGAGCAGGATTTGGAAAACTTAGTTGGATACTTAAGAAACGCAAACTACCCCAATACTTAATGAACAAAGTGTTCACCAATGCATCCTTCCTATCATGACATATGGATGTCAAACATGGACTCTAACCAAAGCAAACATGAATAAACTAGCCACAACAGAAAGAACAATGAAAAGAGCAATGTTAGTATACGACTGTCAGATAAAAAGAGGAACAACTGGGTAAGATCCAAAACAAAAGTCGAGGACTTAGCAACATAAATTGCCAAACTTACATGGAGCTTCGCGGGCCACACTGCTAGATAAAAAGACCAACGTTGGAATACTACAATACAACATTGGAGGCCTTACGAAAGTAAACGACCAAGAGGAAGACCACAGATGAGATGGGTTGATGACATTAAAAGAACAGCCGGAACAAATTGGAAATATGTTGCTCAGGATAGAGACCGATGGAAGGAGTTGGAAGAGGCCTTTGTCCAAACATGGATGACAGAAGGCTAAGAAGAAGAAGAAGAATGGGAAAAAAGAGTAAAACCAAAAAGAAATTGGACTGAAACAATAAAATAGATAAGAATTAATAGAAGAGAAATCTAGTAAATTGTTTAATACATTTATTAAACCTATATAAAACAAATACATTTTTTAAAAACAAGAAGAGAGAAGATAAATTTGGAAAAATACAAAAATAAATAAAATAGATCACGCATTCATGGATACATGAAAAACGATCATACGAAAAAAATATAGTATTAAACACAGTAATTTTATTCATGATAAATACAACTCATTACAGTATGTTATGAGTAGAAATAAGAATTAACACCAATACCGAAAGATAAAAGCTGCTAAATATTTAGCAGACATTGGTAAATATAGACAAATTAAAACAAAATAAAACTGAATACAAACAAAAACCTGCAGTACAAATTGGGGAAATAGATAATAAGTTAAACCTAGAAGTCGTAAACACAAATATCATATTACTAATTGTAGAGGAATTAATGTAGAATAAAAAAGATAAATTTTAAAAACCTAGCAAATAAACATAAGATCTGATATAAAACAAACATTAATTTGTAAAAAACGAAACACACAAAGAGAATGGAACTAAACAAAATCAAAAAACAATTAAGACAATGCCCAGAGAAGGCATAGGGATGTAAATGAAACATTGCTAGAAAAAAAAAAGCCAAATAATTGGTAGACGAAAATAAGTAAAAGAATAAATTACTTAACAAAACCAATTAATGATGACTTCTAAGAAACTACGGAAACTTAAAAAAATAACTCTAATTATAAAAAATTAGTATTAAATGCTACATAAATTAAAAGTAAAATCACTATCAGGAAAAAAACTATTTAAAAGTAATAAAAATTTTAAACCAGAAGATGTACAGAAAATATTTGAAAAAGAAATAACAAACACCATTGGTACCATGCAATACAAGAAAGCCAAGGGAAATAAGAAAATAGTTTTGTGTCTCTGAGAAACATGTTAAAAATAATAAACACCAAACTGAAACAGGACGATACATTGATAACTAGAAAAAAAATTGAATGTATCAGCATTAATGAAGTTAATAACATTATGAATGACAGCTCTGACTGCACATTATTATGAATTCGACAATGATTTTACAAACAAGACATAATCTTTATTATTTCCCAAAACTCACATTATGGTGGAGGTACGTGGATTAAATGTTCTCCATGAATTCATGGGCCAGAAACAAATTTTTGATGGATATCAACAACTGTAAAAAACATATAGAAATATAAATTTGGAATGGGATAAAATAAAAGGATTCACAAAAGAAGCGTAGAGGGAAATCTAAACAAAATATTTAGCTCAAAGTAAAAAAAAAGAAGAAACGAGGCAATACAAACCATTGCAAAATACAAACTATCACAAAACATAAATAAATACAAAGAGAAAAAGAGAAACAAAACGAAGGAGGGTCAAAAAAAGGAACCACGAAAAATTGCGTATATACTAACCAATACTTACAAATTGAAAACAATGAAATCGAAGTCATAAAGAATATTTAAATGCTGAAAAAAAAAACACCAGTGAAAAAGTTCAAATACAATAAATATTAGAAAAACAATGTAAAAATTTCTATAGTAAACTTAGGCTTAAACAATATTCATATATAAATAAGAAGAATAAAAATAAAATAAAAGAAGACCTCCCAGAATTCACAAAAAACACAGAACAGCAGCATAAATGAAATTATCAGCATGAATTATGAAATGTCAAAATTAAGAACAGATCAAACTAACACTAAATATAGTAAAAACGGCCATAAAAATTTTAAAGATAATTTTTCGACTGTTCTAACAACCATTCAAATTTCGTCATTTTGTGTCATGTGGAACAATTTCACCCAATCATGTCAACATTATACTGATAATTGCATTCAGTGCAATTTTCAATCCCTATGACAACACGATCGAGTTTGACAACTTCATCCAAATAAATTTCAAAATGTCACGTTTCTAATGTTAACTTAAATTTTAATAATTATTGTACTTTCACTAACTGTACTTTCAATAAATAAATGTTTCGTTATGTTGAGTTATGATTTTTTTTTCGAAAAATTATCCGCCGAATATCCCTCGGACATTGATGAATGCCTCATAATTTCATGACAAATTTCTCAAGCTCGTTGCTTGGTAACAACACTCAGCCTTCGGCTTCGTGCTGTTACCAAGGAACGAGCTTTCAATTGTCATGAAATTATCTCGTCTGTTATCAATGTCCTAGGGATATTACTACTGAAAATAAATCAGCAGAACCAGGAGGAATAGTTAATATGTTAATTAAATGTAGAACAAAAATACTACACAAAATTGTACAATAAATGTTTAATAGTGCAACAAATCTGAACGAAATGCCAGATAAAGTGTCCAAAGCACCTTTGATTAACAAAAAAGGGAGTAAAACTAAGAAAACTCTAAGAAAACTAAGACAAAATTCCAAAAGAGATTAGTTCACATGAAATTACTCAAAATAAGCAAAATATAATTCAGTTTACAGAAAACAAGGATAGGGAAATATGCTAAGACTGGGAGTCAAAAGTCTTTGGTTACAGAATTAATAATCACACAGAAGCGAAACTCGTTGATGTTGTAGGGACAAAGATGTTTGACCTTGTGTCCCACTTACAGAATTATACACTAAGAAACAAGTATTTTTACTTACACTTACACGTTCTCCGTGTAAGTTAAATAATTGTGTCTTAGTGTATAGTTTTGTAAGTGATGTACAAGGTAAAATATCTTGGTCCCTACAACATTAAAGTGACCGACTCTCAGTTTCCTTTCTGTGTGGTTATTAATTTTGTACTTTGGTGGTTTGTGTAGGTGTGGTTCCCGATAAATAAGGGAAAATAATGTAAATCGGATAATATTCCTTAACCGGCGGTTCCATCCTGAGGTCTGGTGTGACAGAGGAGAGGTTTTTAGTAGAAATATCCTCCGTAAAATATAACATAACCTTTAGATTTATCATAAGGGAATTACAAATCGCAAAGTGTTTACTATAAAGATGCTCTACACTTCTTGCGTTATTCAAAATATTTCTAGAAGAAATATTCAAGCCGTGAAAAAAAATGTGCAGATATGCGAATACCGTTTAGATACAAAACTTAGTTTCGCAGATGACCAAATTGTAACTGCACAAGAAGAAAAGGGTCTAGCCTATATTCTTTAAAAATTTGAGAAATAATCTTTTAAAGGGTGTTTTAAGGTATAGAAAATTAAGTTGGTAACACTTATTTAACTGTTGGCCATTTTGACAGCAAATTTTGATTAGCGATAAAGCTCCTTTTGGTTTTCTTTAGGGCTACGTTAACGTTCAAATGGCTACGTCAACAAACAAAACTGTCCTATTTGGGTCGGTGAGTTCAGATAATTCTTAAATGTATGTTGAGAAACCATTACATTCAGAAAAACTGACTGTTTGGTGTGCTTTATGATCTGGTAAAATCATTAGACCGTACTTTTATAAAAACGATGCTGTCCAAAACGTTACAGTCAATGGTGAGCACTGTAGAGCCATGATTACTGCCTTTTTTATTCCTCAACTAAATGAGCTTGATGTGCAGGAGATGTCGTTTCATTAAGACGGTGCCACATGTCACGCAGCTCGTGCCACAATGGATTTATTGAACAAAGCGTTTGGTAACCGCATAGTTTCCCATTTCGGACCGTGACTTGGCCTCCAAGATCGTGCGATTTAACACTGCTAGACTATTTTATGTAGGGATATGTAAAGGAGCTAGTCTACGTCGATAAGCATGACTCGATTGACTACTTGAAGGATAACATTCGGCGCGTTATTGCTGATATACGGCGACAAATATTGGGAAAAGTGATAGAAAATTGGACCTCTAGATCAGTCTACGTCAGAGTCAGCCATGACGGTCATATACCAAAAACCGTATTTAAATTATAATGCCAAAAGACTATCTTTCAAAAAGAGTTAATTTTATGCCAATTTTTAAACCAACAAAGCTTTTACTTAAGCTTTAAAATTTGGTCCTTGAAGATATATTTTTAACGTAATTTTTGGAAAAAAAATTAAGAAGGAATAATATAAAGATAATTAATGACTAGATAAGATATTTGCAAACGATCTCCTTTAACAGAAATGCAGAAAATTCTTATTAGACCAGATCACAAACGAATTAGTTACTTAAGAAGTTACTCTGAACAGAAATTTCTGTAATTACTTTTATAGTGAGCAGCATATTATGCCTGGAGGCCAATTTGACCATAACAATTTCTTAGTTTTTACATCAGCTATAATTTTTACAGCATACAATGACCACAATTCTACAAATTAAAAACCTAAAACTTTAGTAACAAAAACTTTGGACCACTACATAAGGCCAGTCATAACATTTAGAACCGAAACATTATCCTTAAATAACAGCATAGGTAATTCACAAACTACAGGTAGTCAGATCTCTATGGAAGCAAAGTGCTTAAAATTATATTCTAATGACATTTCTAATACACAAGTAAATGAAAATCTGCCAAGTTAAATGAAACTAAGCTGAACATATAGCATAAATAAAAGGCAACCTATGAAAAAACCGATCGAGAGTATACGAGACAAAAAGCAGAAGCGTATACAAAGCTATACAAATTATAACTAGAGAAGGTAAAACAAAGATATCTTCTTGTTCTTCTTCTTCTTCTTCTTCAAGTGCCCTTTCCGTTTCGAACGTTGGCTATCAACATGGCAATTCTGATCTTGTTTGAGGCGCTTCTGAATAGTTTGACCGATGTGATCCCGGACCCCTTCCGCAGATTTTGGAGCCACTAGTGTATTCTACTGCCTGGCCCTCGCTTACTGTCTACTTTTCCCTGGACAATTAATTGCACTAGACGGTACTTATCGTATCTCAATATGTGGCCTAGATATTCAAGATTTCTTTGTTTGATTGTGCTCATGATTTCTTTCTCCTTTCCGATTCTTTGGAATACCTCTATGTTGGTGACATGTTCGGTCCAGGATATACGAAGAATGCATCGGTACACCCACATTTCGAATGCTTCTAGTTTTCTCATGAGCGTCTCTGTCAGCGTACAGGCCTCCATATCATATAGTAAGATCGGAAAAATGTAGCATTTAACTAGACGTAGTTTTAGGGGAAGAGACAAATCCTTGCTTATGAGGAGCTTTTTCATATTGTTTAATGCTGCTCTAGCTCGTTTTATTCTCGCTTTAATTTCTGTGGCCTGTACCCACGTTGGTGCCAAGGTACACATAAGATTCTACATGGTCAATAAGTATGTTACTTATCTGTAATTGTCGAGCAGATTGTTGCTTTTTGCTTATCAGCATTCACTTTGTCTTCTTGAAGTTAACGCTCAGGCCGTATTCCTCACTAACTGAATAAACTCTTTCCATTACCTGTTGTAACTCGTCTATGGTACTAGCAAGGATCACCGTGTCGTCGGCATATCTTATATTATTCGTTAACTCGCCGTTTATTTTTATGCCCTCATTTGCATTTTCCATACATTTGTTAAATATTTCCTCGGAATAAATATTGAATAGGAGTGGAGATAAGATACACTGACGGACACCTCTTTTAATTTGCACCCTTTCAGGGATATCACAGTGATATAACAAAGATATCTAAAATAGCTAAACAACGGGCAAAGAAAAAAAAAGAATTTTATCAGATTATTTGAATTCGAGATAAAAATAATAAAATACTGTTAACGAAAATTATTTCAAAGAGAGATTTAAAAAGTACAGAGTTAAGAATTTTACGGAAAACTAGTTGAGCTAGTGGAAATAGGAACAGCAATGTTCCAATGTTTAAAAAACGAGAAAGTTGTTCAACAAGTTGTTCAAGTACAACAAATAGAGAAAGATAAACCACATGATGTTTCTGGGGATAAGCTATATTAGTATCTATTTACCAAAAGAAGGAAGATTTACAACAATGCACAAATAACATGGCAATAAAATAAATTAGTCACACCTTAAACATAAATAATTTTCAATTTAAGGCACTTGACAGAAATATTCAGCACTAGTAAATAAATGTTTAAATGGTATACATTGATCTTAAAAAAGTATATTATAGAGTTAATCGGGACATTTTGTGGTGGGCGCTTGTGAATATGTGAAGACTGTGAAAGATGTATGAGCAAGCAAGAACTAAGGTTAAGACAGATGTGGAAGAGAATGACAAATTTCTATATATATTTTCCTATATCCTTATGATGTAGTGTTAGTAGGAAATACTGAAAGTGATTTAAAACAAAAAATTGGAATAGTGAAGATAAGATCTTTAAGAAGAAAATAGTTTAAAACTTAACAGGACAAAAAAAAATATTTATAATTTTCATTTAAAGATAACGTAAATACAAATGAAAGAGATAATTTTGGATGGTAAAATGTATGTGAGAAGTACTAGTTTTCCGCATTACAGCGAAATAATGGGGAAATTTATCAGGACGCTTGCAGGTAATAGGAAAAAGGAACAACGAATGCATGTAGCCGAAATAAAAATACAAAGATGTTTGAGTGGAGTATCAAAAAAAAGATCAAAATCAGAAAAAAATATATTCAAAGAAGTTTAGAGGTAACATCAATTGTTCCCAAAATGTGGGAGCATAGGTTAAGACAGTTTAGGACTGCTCAATGTCACGACGTTCGTTGTTATGAAGAATTGCTGATGTAAAAGTTCCTGAAAGAAGTAGAAGAGGAAGATCAAAGGCGACCCAAGAAGACAATTAGGCAGGATATGTCGGTTAAGATAATTAAGATTGGTATGACCCAGGATAGAAACATATGAAGAAATTTACTTAAGGAACAGCCATTGTAAACACTATCGGTATTATTCTAAGATGGATTATAAAAATAAAAAATATCCTTTAGTTGTTTGTCTGTTAAATTGAAGATAACTGCGGTCAAAACTTCAACAGATACAATAAAATTAATCCAAATTTATAAATATATCTTCTTCTTAAGGTGTCTTCTCCATTACTGAAGGTTGGCTATAACTACAGCTATTTTCTTCTTCCTGGACCTCTTCTTCCTTCCACTTTTCCTTTCATTATAAGTCGTAGGAGGTTATATTTTTCTCCTCTGTAAATATGTCCTAGATAACTCGTTTTTCTGTTTTTTACAATATTTAGGAGCTCTCTCTCAGTACCCATTTTTCTTAGCACCTCGTTGTTGGTCACGTGCTCTGTCCAAGAGATCTTCAGCATCCTTCGAAAAATCCACAACTCAAAGGCTTCTATACGCCTCACACTTGTAATTCCGAGAGTCCATGTTTCCACTCCGTATAGCAATATGGAATAAATAAACGTTTTTACAAATTGGTATCGGATATCCAACGATAACGTAGAGTTTATTAGGAATTTTTTCATCGTTGAAATGCGGACCTAGCATATTCTATACGAGCACGTATTTTGACCTCGTGGTCAAGATCGTTTGTTATCCAGCAACCAAGATACTGGAATCTTTGTACTGGTTCTATATGTTTGTTATAGATACAAATATTAATGTCGACATTTTGTGCACATGTAACAGCCATTACTTTTGTTTTATTTGTATTTATATTTAGTCTCAAGCTATCTCTCTTTCTAATTATGACATTTAAAAGATATAGGGTGCCCTATTTGACAAAAAAATTGTTAGGCTCTCCCTGGCATCTTGTAGATCTAAGAATAATGTTGAATGTGACTTATAAAGTTCGACGCACTATTGCCGCACCTTGTATATTATAGATAAAAATCTACATAATTTTAAGCAAGATCTAAAGATACAATAACGTAGTATAACATAACATTACATAAGATAACATAACATACCATCACAGAGTATTAAAAATAACAAAGTTGAGAGCAACCTCCGGTTTTACAGGAAGGTCCAGGATATTAGGGTTTTCTGCTATAAATCTTGACAGCAAGTAGAAAATAGCTTAAAGAAAAAAATCTACCCTATGGCAATATGAGATTTTTCTCTGGGGGTGGTTACCAACCTAACTCGGAGATGGAAAAAGTTTATCAAAAAAAACCATAGTAGTCGTTGGAAAAGTAAATTTTAAGAAAAGTCAATATGTTTGGAGTTATTAGTAATTGTAAGTTCACAAATTATACGTCAAAAAAGCATGTTCTTAAATGGTTGTTCGCTAATAACTGCAAAATGTTAGATGTTTCGATATAAAATGAAGCTTATAAAACAAAGATATTTTTTTATTATTACTGTAAACTTAATATTAAGCAAGTTATGGCTCTCCAAATGTAGACTTTTATTTATTGGATACAAAAATCAAAACATATGATGATAGGTAAGCGAAAAACGATAAATTTTTCATGGAAAACTTCATAAAAACTTAAATAAAGATCTAAGAAAAGTCTCTAAAATAAACGCTGGTAAAATTGATTTGCATGAAAATTATGTTAAAATATAAGTAAAATAAAATCCGCTTATATTTTTTGGGACGCAGAGAGTAACAAACTCACCACGCTAAAACCACCCGTCTTAAAACTAATCGTTGTTTATTTACAATGTCCTTTATTTATATACAAACACTACATTCGAAGTTGTTTTTAACTGGTTTAGAAGGTTCATTATTGAAAAAATACGAGTTCTTAGTGAAGACACTGATTTCGGAATTTCTCAAAAAATCCCGTTAAATTAAAAAGAGATAAGATTGTTTAAAGCTGTAGTCGCATCTTCAAGCCCTTTCAGTGCAACCTTTTATAAAACGAAAACCTAAAAAAAATTAATATACACCATTTTGTAGTTTATTTTAGAAGTGGCGTATAATATATTTTTTCCAGCCCTTCATTTTAAAAAAAGGGCTGAAAGGGCTTGAAGATGCGACTACAACTAGTCTAGGTAAATTAAAAGCAAATCAAAATCTTTAGTAAAAAAGCTGTTTTTAGTTGTTGAACATTTTTTTGTATCTTTTTTAGTTGTTAAGCTGTTTTGAAAAAAGGGGATTTTTTGAGAAACTCGGAAAGTTGTGTCTTTACTTTAAACTCGTATTTTTTAACGTTACCTTTTAAACCAGTTAAACTTCTGGAATGTAATGTTTTTATACAAATAAAGTAAATTTTAAATGAACAACGACGACTCTTTTACTTTTTGCGTCACAAAAAATACAAGCGGATTTTATTTTAGTTATAACTTAGCTTAATTTTCATGCAAATCACTATTATCAGTCGTCATTTTAAAATTTTTTATTTTAAATCTTTAAAAATGATGACTGGTAATAGTGATCTAACAGGTTTTATAAGTTCTTCATGAAAACCGTTTTCCGCTAATTCAACATCATACAAATGTTTGGAATTATATATTTGATAAATGGAGGGTTCAGAATAAAAGTGAAGAAAATCCACTTTTTGTCATTTACAATTTAACAAGGCTATAACATGCACCAAATAGGTAACTTTTCAGTATAATAATGAACCAAGTCCTAGTTCTGATAATATCCGCTAGGCAGCAGCTCCAAGTTCTGGTGTTTACTGACAGATTATTTTTTCTCACAATACTACTGAACTAAGTCCAGGTAGTGTTTGTTTACTGTATATACATAACTGTGTATAAGCTAAGATAGTAATAATAGTGTGTATAAGCTAGTTGTAGCTTTTGATAGTTTATTACACATTATTTTTGTTGGCTAGTTGTATTATGCGATGGATATTTCATCTGGATAAAGGAGTGGTCGCTAGGAGAATTGGACACAGGTAATTACAATGTTTTTATAGTTTAGTTTAGGATTGGTACTCAAAGTGTTTCATATTGATTGAAGCGTGTATCACAGCCTGACCTATTGCAGTAAACATCTAATTCATATTTTTTTAAAGGGTTTTACTTTATCTGACTATAACAAAGCTGTTCTGTCGGCCAAATTGAAATGGAGGCGTCAGCCCAAGAGCCTTATAACCGAAAACATTTATCATGATCTGACTCAACCCAGTATATCAAGAGAGAAAGGTATTTCCCCTGTCCTTATATATTGGAAAAATAAAGAGATTTAATGTTTTTATGACATTTCATTTCTGTAATAAGGTAACGCAATCGAAGATATTTCCCTCTGGATATGACTGTAAATGTCTCAAAAAGTGCATACAGATGTTTAAATAAAACAGTTAAGAAAGTTACTGCCGTTTGAAGCAAGGGGAATAGCCGCGCCGCGTAAAATTGATGACTCAGATGTTGTTTACCGTATAAAGTCATTTTTCTGTTACCAAGCCATTATACAAGAGAGAACAATGACAACAAAAGATACTCAAGTCTAGATTTGAATATTAAAAAAAATTTGATTTATACAAAGAAAAATATGAAAGTGAAATCCTGTGAAAGAAAAATATTACTAATAAGTATTCAACTAAAAATTTAACTTGCACTTTAAACCCTCTTTAAAGGATACTTGCAGCAACTGTGAGAAGTTATTTAAAAAAAATCCGTGATATAACTAATGAGAAAAAGACAGCCGACTTATGTAAAGACATAAAGAGAACTGCACTTAAGGCGAGCAGAACAAGCGTGCGCAGAACTAAAAAAAGATTCAGCGGAAGCCTCGCAGGATAAATGAGTTTGCATATTTGACCTCCAAAAGGCATTGCCTTTTCCCAAACTCACAACTTCAATAGCCTACTATAAGGCAAATCCTTATATCTACAACTTTGGCATTCACTGTTTTAATAACATCACTGCCTATATGCACGTCTGGGGTGAGACTAATGGTGGAAGGGGTTCTGAATGTCTAGTTTCATCCCTTAAGAAACATTGGTATGAACATGCCAGGAACATAACAATATAAAAACTAGCCATACTCCACTGAAACTTGTTCAAGACTCTCTATTGGATGTTCTATTGGATGTGCAAACAATTGATTTAAAATTTATGTATAATACCAGAACACTTAATCCTTCTTAATGATACTGAATTCGAATTAATAGAGAGAGCAACCAAGAAACTTAGAACCATCAATGTGCCTGATGACTGGTACAATATCACTAAAACTGCAAAAGTAAAAAAGCCTCAGTTTAAAGTTTTAAAACTACAACAAGAAGAGTTTTTAAATACAAAATCCCTCAAATATTCAATCACAAACAGGAATTAAGGAGCGGTGGTTGACGTTTAAAAAAAGGCACCTTTTCAAATAAAAATAAATAAATCTTTTAGTGAAATTCCGAGTTTCTGAACCTTGGACATCTTAAAAAAAAAGTAAAACACGGCCTGGAAGACCCTTGGAATTGCAAACCTTGTTGACTGTACGTACAGCAGAATCAGCTTTACCCAACCAGAAGACAACAAATGAATTTCAAAAAAAGGAGAACATATTGTCTTTGCTATCTTACATACCCCCTATTCATCATGGGTACTGATTTCTAAGTAGATGTAAAAATAAAGTGTATTAACAAAACTTGGAGTTGGTTCATTATTTTCCTAAATTTCTTTAGAATACATTTGAACCAAGTCCAGTTTTTTGCATTTTTAGGGCTATTTCATCAAATTTGGCGAATAAAAGCAATGTAAATATCTAAGTTACTCCTTGACCTTATTAAATTAAATATATACATTAAAAAATGTTAACGGGTAATTTTGTTATAAATCTTAAACCTCTGTAGGTCAAATGTAGATAGAGTGGACTTGGTTCACTTCTATTTTGAACCCTCTAAATATAAGTCTACTATCGAACAGTCATATCTTTGTAATTATTAAGTTTACGGTAATAATAAAACATTTGTTTGTGTTATCAGCTTCATTTTGTAACCAAACAGTTTCTCGATAAAATCGAAACGTTTTGAGATATCCGCGAAAAACCGTTTAAAACCCTGTTTTTTTTTTTGACGTGTAAAGGCGGAGTTCCATGTATCCGATTTCCGACATCCGACATACGAAAATCGTATGTTTTCGTAATTGCTATTTGGAAGCTAGTCACATGGTTGCGATTGTCGCATACGAAAATCCGTATAAACTGTTTTGTATATTGTTTGGATGTTTGGCTGGTAATTCCTGTTTTACCACTTTTGCGTAGTAAAACAGCAGAATGAATTATTTCCGCATGGGAAATAATTCCTTCTCCTGCTTTCAATTATTCAGTTTATTATGGATAACGTAGAAGAAACTATGTAGACTAAATAACTTATGAAATGTGCAATTAGGTATTCTAAGGTAATTGCAATATTTGTCAACATCATTTAGCTTCATAAAAGCAATTTAGCTATTGCACTCCTGCAAGAGTGCAATAGATTATTAAAAGCTCCTTGTGACTTTTTTTACTTAAATATTTAACTAATCCAATATTTTCTTTGTCAAACTGTACGTTTTGTTTTTTTTGCGAATTAAAAGAAGCAGACATAGCGTTTTATTAACTTTACGAACGTAGCTTATTCGATTAAAATTCATGTTTCAATAAATTGAATGTACAGATGTTAAACTATTGGAATAAAATTAGGTTACAAAACATCCGTTTTATCGGAAAAAGTTAAAATAATTTTATCTTTATCCGATGTCGGAAGCGTAGTTAAAAATTTCATAGAAAATATAGTATATATATATTTTATAAATAAAATATAGTATATTATATTTCATAGTATAGAAAACATTTTGATTCGATTCTGACCAATGAGAATACTTTCGGATCATCGTGTCGTCGGAAATCGGATATATGGGACTCCGCCCTTATTTGTGAACTTTTAGTGACGAATAATTCCAATAATATTTCGAAAACTCTAAACTCTAAAAAACATTTTTATCTTAGAATCATTATTCTAGCGATTGCTTTTTTTACAATTTTTACCGTCATATCCTGGACAATAGAGAGATGTAAATATTTTAAATGCGTAGTTCAGCTATAGTTATGTAGAAGTGCAAATTTTTAGATTTCAAATCCGATTCATTTCAGTGAAAATTCTAATGTGTGGTTAACGTGAAATATTTGCAAAAATTCAATGTCGTTCTATAATTTCTACATGTTTACATCCAAACTGGAAATTCTGAAATATGATTTAAAAAGCAGGTAATTAAGAAAACACAGGTTTAGGCCAATCAATATATTTAATATTGACAGAACTGTGAATATTGTACCCTTTTCACACATATAGAAATATCATATATTTTATAACGTCATTTATTGATATATAGGTTCATTTCCATTTTATCACATCTATACATAAATACATAATTACAATAATATATATTCTATAACCTTAAAATTACAGTTAAACATGCACATCCACTATAGATGTGGCTGGAAAAACCTATAGTGGCAATGCAGCTAACTTTGGATATAGAAGAAATGACAATCCAATAGCAACCAAGACCAAATTAAAACTGTAGAGAGGCGTACAATTGACATTTTTTACTTATTTCGGAAATCCATTAACCAGAATAAAATAAATGTTTTTTATAAGAAAAGTATAAACAACTTTTTTAATTTAAATGGTTTGTCAGTTTTCCTATATCCTCAAAAATTCAACCACTTCTGTATGGAATGATTTCATGACAGCTTCAAACAAATAATTTTCTAAGTATTGGTGTACAGAGTCTGTTAAAAGTAACATGTCGTTGCTAGTATGGGACTTAATGATGTTAAATGATGTAAATAAATTCAGTATCCAATTTCTCGCAGTGGTCTGGATCAAAAGTTTCAAACAATCACATTAATTTATAGAAAATCAGTTCTGTTGTAGAAACACAAAAGGTAAAATTTAAACTTGAAACTTTTGATCCGGTGTTCAGTATCCTTCAAAGAATGATAACAGGACTTGTTACAACTAAAATTTACCTCAGTAGATTACAAAAAAATTTTTACAGGATTTAATATTCCTGTCATCATTCTCTATATATGTGTATCTATATTAAATTACCCCCATTTCTGGAACAGGCCCATTCGTTGGCATCTGCAGTTGGAACCCCATAAGTTGCATCTACAAGAACTGTTGTAGCAACAATCGTTGGGCCGGTGGTCGCAATTCCCTCCTCTTCTGATACATGCTCGTCTGAAAAGGTAAATTAAGGAGGAACGTCTGGAATGAAAATTTGAAAACACTTTACAACCACTCATTGAATGTAATTTATTAATTCAAGCATTTTTATTATCTTTAAATATAATAATTTTAACAACTGTAATATTCAAATAAATGGAAAACAATAACTAGTGTAGAGGATATATATTAATAACAGAATATATATAGAGGGTATAGCGATAGTAATCGGAAAACACTCGAGAACGTAAGAGCCAATGTTAGTAGTGCATATAAACTTTTTTAATACTGCAATTTTCGGGTTCTAGAAATTTTAAGTTAGAAGTTTACATACGTTTTTAATATCTTATTTCAGAACTCTTTGAACATTTCATTTAAATCACATTTTCAGTACGTTTTTAACTAAAGCTCGGATTATGGTAAAAATGCCTTTTTTGCCTATTGTAGTGGTTGTATCATGGGTAGTATAATATATTTCATACTACTACTACTTATAAAGCTTTCGACAATAAAATTCTGGGTCAATAATAAAACCTGAATGGGTGGTGTATATGTACTAGATATCTAGGAAAATGTACCTGATCGAGAGTTAAGGCATAATTATTTGGAAATCCCTAACCTTCTTTTTCTCTTTTTTATCTATCATTATTATTATTTTTTGACAGTCGGTTACTGTATCGAAGTTTAGTTTGGTGGCCTATGACGAAAAGCATAAAACACACATTTTAAAAAGTTTGAGATATTTGTTTAAAAATATGACTCCTAAGTTAAATGCATAGATCGGACCATATTCGGAACTTTCTCTAGCAGGAGGTAAAGCATTTTGTAAAACCTGCAGAAATTCCATAAGTTTTAGTTTTTCTTTCTCTTTCTCATCCCTAACTAAATTCCCTAACTAAATTGGTATTAAAATTGTAGTTATTGTTATTTTTTTAAATTCTCAGATTTTAAATAGTAAAAAATACTTTACTGACCAGCATTGCGGAACCCCACTTCATAAACGTAATTTGGAAAAATTAAATTTATCTAAGTCCAATTATCTCTGTGGGAATGTTAAAGCATTATAAAAAAAGGACGAAGAGACGTTTAAATTTGATTTATGACAGATGTTGATTACATCCAACATTCCTCTGTATAAAGTGATTCACTCTAGTTTTAAGTTCTTTTTTAAAAAAAAAAAACATTTTAATAAATCCTTTCCGGAGGAGAGTACATTAAGAAAACGAACTATAGAAAAATGCTACGTGTAATATACTTCAAAAATTAAGTGGGAGTTAGAGAGGGTTATCCTATACATATTATCGTATATACCACGACAGATATACGCGAGAAGTTCACAGCTAATTTAATAATAAGAATTTTGACTGAAAACTTAAGAAAAGATAAGTAAAACAAGGAAAAACAAAGATTTTTTTTTAACTTATTTGTAATTTGTACTAAGTTTCTAAAGAACAGTTTTTCAACATGTCCCATATAATAATTGTAGTATTTGTTAATAATTAATTACTAAACGGTTCTAACGGTTCAGAAGCCAGAAGGACGAATGCTGAAAGTTTTCTGTATGAAGTATTAACAGAGAGACCAATGTGTTATTTAGAAATAATAGGAGTAATGATGTCAGGCTACGACAAATAGGTATGAGTAAGCAAACATGTATTTTCCATATATTTTAAAAAATGAAATTCACATTTAGGAAGTTTTGCCAAAAGAAAATTGTGAAGTTTTATTAAAAACTGCACCTATCACTAAAACCTTAAAAGTAAATAACGCCTTAAAAACAATTGTTTGTCAAATTCTTAACAACATTTGTTGTATCCATGTTACATACAAAGCTACATAGTATAACAGTGGGCGATTATCCTGCACAACTTGAGTATGCTAGATTAATTACCAGTCGAACGAAGTTGTAATAGAAATTTTAAGAAATTTATGATTGATGCACGATAGTGCATCAATAATAAAGGAATTGTTTAAACTGTTTAAACACAAGGTTTTCTACTACTCTAGTGTCGGGGAAAAAGGGCATAAGTCAAATTTTTACTATATTGACTTAAGTACACTGGCGACATGAAATTTAATCAATTTAGTTGGGATCCAAAGGACATAAGTCAATTGTATTTCTAAAAGCTTTAATATCTATTGACCTAATAGACGCAAGTCGTGTAAAACCGGTTCTGTTTGGACAAACGGACTTATGTTGACTAAAGTCTTTTTTACCGCGGCAACCTTACAACCGTATATTTACAATTGCCAAGGATAGGCTGACTTAATTCCTTATGACCCGTTACAATAACAAACACGTCTTGCTTTTCAGTGATAAAAATTTGTATTTACTTGTGTTTTTGCGAACGTAAATATGTCAGAAAGCAGACAGATGTAAAAGAATTATGAAGTGCTTTTCAAGTGCTTGAAATGTCACAAGATGATTTTTATGACTTTTCAGCCTTGTTGAAAAGTGTCTTTGTAAAAAGAAAACAAGATAGTGAAAAACGAAAATTTCTATGGCACGACTGCAAATGGCTCAGATACACAAAGGCGCAGGCACTGATTTATTGTAAAAAATCACTTCAAGGAACAGAAGAGTTCTCCATTCTGAATTTAAATCACTTGCGATCTACAAGGCCAAGAAAGATGATCTCTTGAAAATACTACCCTTATTCCAGATGTGTAGAAAAGCTTTAATAAGCAACTTGTAAATTCAAATGCAACAGCTGACGTTGACCCAGATTTGGAAGACCTAGAGCCAGACGCCGAAAATTCAAACTTAGAAGAGGTACATACGTAATAAGTATTTTCAGTAATGTATTTTACTTGTATTGTTTTTTTCAGCGAATAAAACGCCATCCATTATTTTACGTTTCTGTATTTACCTGTGTTTCTAGATGTTATTCGAATATTATTGTACTTATCATTATTTTACCATAATAACATTCTTGTCAATATTACTATACTTAATGGCTAGGATGTTAGTTCATATAGACTTAAGTCAGCAATCGCAATCAGAGTCAGATCCAGAAGACTTAAGTCAATCAAAAATCATCAATTTGAAAAGATATAATCTACTTTATTATTGTCTATAGGTTTGGTTAATATATTGTATTATAATATTAGTATAAATGTTAGTTTAATTTAAAAATGGATTTATATGACAAGAATGAAACCTTTAATAAATCCTTCTGAAAAGCAACAGATTTCGACTTATGCCCTTTTTCCCCAACACTAGAGAATATGAATTGGACAGGTAGGTTAGACCATTTTCTTGGTCAGTGTGGCTACAAGATGCCAATCATAAGCATTTTTTTTGCAGTAGATCTTGGAAATTGCAAAAAGATAAAATTTAATAAACAGAAAAATAGTTCATGTTATTTGTAATTAAAATATTTCAAAATTGCTCTCTCAGCTGCAAAAAAAAAACAATCTCTGTTGACTATGGAATTGCTTGGAACTGGAAGAACCTCATACTGAGCATGTATTTAAATAAATTTACTTTTATCTAGTTTGGTAGGTTTATAATTACTTTAATGGGCACATCTTTAAAATCTCCCTGTAATAATAAATTATATTCTTAAAATGGAAAATATCTGCTAAATGAATTTTTATCGAACTCCAATAAAATATTTTTCAGTCGTTTAAAGTATCAAATAATATTTTGGATATTTTTATACGGGGACAAAAATAAACAAAAACAATAATTGTTGTAACCGTACTGAAAATTGTATGAGAATGAAATAAATACTACTCAAATTAAAAACAAAAACCTAATGTACATGCTATTTTAACTTTGGAAGCCTAGAACCTAAAAATGGTATCCTGTATTAAAAAAGGTAATTTATAGTACTAACATTACTTTGACTCAACTTATCCGACCTGACTTTTTTTCCAATTAATCTCGGGGCCACTAGTATTTATCACATAAGACGTGATCGGAAATTTAAAACAATTATCAGAACTTTTTATAGATGTATCTGTATACAGAAAATCTAATCAGAAATAAATGGAAAAGTCATTTATCCGCTTTAATCCCAAAAATTGAATATTTTTTTAATTATTAACTGCATCCATTAGTCCAACCGACAGAGTTTTGACATATAAAAGTCATACGAACAAGCTGAATTCTGCTGTGAATGCCAATTTTGAGACCCTGAAAAAGAAGCAAAAAAAATTACCACAAGACTTCCCCTTAAAACCACTCCTCTCAGAGGCGATAAAACGAAAAAACCAAGATTTACCAAGAATCTACGCCGTAGAAAAAATATTTTAATTAAACAATATAGCTGAGATAATTTAAAAAAAAATGTACTTTTACAAAATAGTAAATTTTGTAAAATAGTACTTTTTTTGTATAATGAATCGTTCTCTCAGAAACAATGCTTGAACGACCGGTGATTTTCAATGTCAGGTACACGCGCGAAATCAATTATTTTAAATAAAATTTGTATTCAACTCGACGGTAAAAATTCGATATATTTTAACAAAACTGTACTATCGACCAAATTCGAAATGGTGTTTAACGGTGAAAAGAGCAGTTTTCATATGAGATCGATAAAATTTATCAACTAAATTGACAGTTCCTAAAAAGTTGTCGCAACAGTTATGTCAAGAGTAGTTGCTCAGACGACGCCGGACTGTTTGTGTTACTTTTTTTGTGTTGTGTATTTTTAGAAGTAATTACCAGAAAATTCTTTTAAAGTGGTACAATGAGAAATGTAATAGGGACAGTGATGTAGACGATCATGGACCATGTCATTAAATCTGAACACGAAACATGTTCGGAATTTTTGGGATCATATGAGCCTGCAGATTGTGATGAATTAGCAGTTAGTAATGGAAACAAAAAGTATGTTTATGGTAAATATCGACACAAGTGGTGTACGTCAGAAGTTTTCCGTTTATCTAAAATACGTAAACATAATATTATAATAAAAATACCCATTCTAAAAACAAAGGCAAAAATGCTGAGCGAGGCCGCAATACCCTTTTCTGTTTGGGATATGTTGTTCAGTGATAACATTCTAGAACATATTGAGCAGAATACAAACATAAAATTACGAGCAATGCGTGAGAAATATTCTGCTAGTTCTATCCATTATCTTAGAGAAATGGATGTTATTGAGTTAAGAGCATTTTTGGGAATTCTTGTTTATACTGCCATTTTCAATTACAGTCACGAAAATATAGATCGTTTATTTGTAACAGATGGAACTGGAAGAGAAATCTTCAAAGCAGTCATAAGCAAAAAAAGGATGTTTTGTTTTTTTATTTGCTATCCGATTCGACAATCCTGAAGACAGGGAGGAACGGAAAAACGATGATCCAACTGCAGCTTTTTCATTTATATTCAATAATTTCATAAAAAATTAAACAGTGTATATGGACTTGGTCAATCTGCCACAATTGATGAAATGCTTGTAAGTTTTCGAGGTAGATGCCGGTTTAAAATGTACATGCCTAACAAACCGGCTAAATATATTATATTGTGGCTAAACACCCCACACGGGGTTACCTCTCTAGATCTATGTTATGAGGTAGATTAGTCCTCATTTTCTTTATTTAATTTTTCCTGTTATTTTTCTCCACTGTTTCCTATCTCTGTTTTTTCTCTCCATTGCCGTACGCCCGCCCTGTTGAGATCATTTGTTACTTCTTGTAGCCATGTAGATCTTGGTCTTCCACGTCTTCTTTTACCAGCTGGTGTCCATTCCAATATTAAAAATACTTTCGTAGATGATCCTGATCTCTATATATGTCCTAGCCATTTTGCCCTTTGCTGTTTTAGTTTACAAACTATATTCCCTTTAATTTTGATTAGTAGTTTATGATTCGTTCTTTGTCTATATTGGTTTTTATTAATTTTCATTGGTCCTAATATTGCTCTTAGTATTTTCCTTTCTAGTATTCTAAGGTCTTCCTCTTGTTCTTTTGTCATGCTAAGGGTTTCGGTAGCATACATCATAGTCGGTCGATCTATTGTTTTATATATCTTCATTTTCGATTTCTTGCTCAGTAATTAATTTTTTAGAAGTTTTTTATTTGCATGGTATGTCTTATTTGCTGTAATTATCCGTTCTTTAATTTATGTTTCCCTTTCTCCATTGTTTGTTATTAATATTCCCAAATACTTAAACTTTTCTACTTTTTTAAATATATATTCTCCCAGTCTAATCTTTTTGTTTTCATATTTTTTGTCAAATCTCATTATTTTTGTTTTTTCTTGATGTATTACTAAGCCCATTACTTTCCCTTCTGCTACCAATTCTTTTAGCATACTTTCCATTGTTTTTCTGTTCTTTGTTATTAACACAATATCGTCGGCATATGCTATTATTTGTCCTTCTCTCGTTCTAAGTGTACATTTGTTGACTTTTCTGACTGTATATTCCAGGGCAAGATTAAACAGAGTTGCAGATAATGAATCTTCTTGAGGTACACCTTTATTTATAACAAACTCTTATGTGTCTCCTTTTTGTGTTTTTACAGTTACTACATTTTTGCTCATTGTCATTTTTATTAATCGTCTTAATTTGTTGTGTATTCTCATTTCTCTCATAGCTGTAAGTAATTTCGCTCTGTTTATTAAATCAAATCCTTGTTGGAAGTCTATAAAAAGCAGTTCAATTTCTATTTTATATCCATAAGCTTTTTCCATAATTTGCTCTACCGTATGTGCGGCATCTGTTGTTGACTTTTCCCTAATAAATCCGCATTGATACTGTTCCATGATATTTGTAGTCGCTTCGGTCAATCTTCATTGTATTAAGGTTGACATGATTTTATACGCTGTGTTTAATAATGTCAGTCCTCTATAATTATTACACATTTGTTGGTCTCCTTTTTTATGGACTGTGATAATTTGTCCTTTGTACCATTCTTCTGGCATCTTTTCTTCGCCCATTTGACTTTTATTAATTGGTATATTTTTTCTCTGAGTTCATGTCCACCATATTTTATAAGTTCCATGTTTATACCGTCTACACCTGGTGCTTTACCGTTGCAACTACTGTTTATAATTTCCTCAACTTTATCTTTCGTTGGTTTTTCTAGCTCAGTTTCTATCATCGTGATCTCTTCTTCCACGTTTTCATTTAAGTCTTGGTCCTCTTGTACTGTTAATAATTCTTTAAAATAATCAGTCCAGATTTTTTTAAACTCTTTGTCATTTTCTGATACTTTTCCATTTCTATCCTTTATGCCTTTTATCTTTCCTTTAAAGGTTTTGTTCTGCTCTCTAATTTTCTTATAAAATGCTTTTGTGTTTCTGTTTGTGTTTTCTTTTTCTATTTCATTTATCTTATCATTTAACCAGGTTCGTTTAATTTTCCTTATTTGTTTCTTACATTCTGTCCTTAATTTGTTGTATTCTTCTTTATATTCTTGTCTATTTGTTCTGATCCACTTTTGTCTTATTTATATCTTCTTTTTGAACATGTTATGACAGTCTTGATTATACCATTCTTCTTTTTTGTTCTTTCTCTCTATCCCTACATGTTCAGAAGCTGTTTCATTTATACATTTTTTTATATTTCTTCATTTTGTTTCAACATCTTCTGTATGATTACAGTATTCCTTCAGTTTTTTGCTTATATCTTCGGCATATTTAATTCTTCTATCTGTAGCATTCAGTTTTTCTATGTACCATTTGTTCTTTGTTGTCTTGTTTTTTTTTGCGTTCTTTTGACTTTTTGTCTTAACGTTGCGGTAACCATGAAATGATCTGTGTCTGAATGTGCACCTCTGTATGTTTGCACGTCTGTTATGAATGTTTGCTTTCTCTTTGTGATCAGTATATCGTCTATTTGGGACCATGTTTTTTGGTCTGGTGAGATCCATGTTACTTTGTGGTATACAAGGTGTGCAAATTTTGTACTACTGACAATCATATTGATGCTAGTTGCTAAATTGCATATTCTTTGACTATTATCATTTGTTTTTTCATGTAATGTTTATTTACCTGCAACTTGGTTAATGTAGTCTTCCTTGTCTATGTGGGCATTAAAATCTCCCATTACCAGAATTGTGTCTTCTTTGGATAAAGACTGAATTTATTGTTCCAGTTTCTCATAAATGTTATCTTTTTCCTCTGCTACAGAACTTTCAGTTGGTGCATATACGTTTATGATGGATATATTAAATGGTTTTTAGTTAATTCTCAGGTAAGCCATGCGCTCATTTATTGGTTTAAATTGCATAATATTATTTTGTATTTTTCCCGTAGTTATAAATGCAACTCCATATTGACCTTGTTTTTCATGCCTAGAGTAGTGTAATGTGTAATTTTTTTTATTTATTTCTCCTTGACCTGCTCATCTAATTTCTTGAATTACTGCGACATCAATTCTGTATCTTTCCAGCTCTGAGACAATCGCTTGAATTTTTGCTGGTTCAAGCATTGTTCTGATGTTCCACGTACTTATTTTTACTTGCTCGTGTTTTTTAATTTTTTTGTTATGTTTATTTATGTACGTATGTTTCATTATTTTTTCTTGAGAGTTCATATCCTTTTTCTTTGCCATTTCGTATTTCGTTTCTTGTTGGATATCCAAAATTTCTTGTTGTATCAGTTTTTTGACGTCCCTTGTTTATAAACCGGCTAAATACGGACTCAAAATACATTGTTTTACGGATGAACGTAATGGGTATTTGCGTAATGCTTACATCTACAGCTGAAAAAACTCAGATGGATTTGGTATCAGTGCGAAACTCCAGATACTTGGAGTTCAAGAAGTAGAAGAGGGCAATCAGACGTATGTTCTTATTTTAGAAAAAAATTAAGATTTGGAGTTTATGTCCGAGTAGAAAGCGCAGGATGACAAAATACCTCTGTTTGCGTTGTAAAAAGTCTGTTTGTTTGGGATGTACAAAACCACTATATAAAAATTGCATATAAAAATGCAATGATCCCAGCAACACACTTCTTTTTTTATGTGTTTTGTTTGTATTTTTTTTTATTTACTGTACAAAACTATGTACTTTTTCACAAATATTTTTAAGGATTTGAGTTTATTGTGATATTTTCTTCTTAACCCAAATTACGCCCAAATCGAATACGTTATTTTTATATAAATATCTTGGGATATGTTAGTAACATTTATTTTAATAAAAACATTATTTTTGTGTGTTGTTTTGCATTCTTGGAAACGGTAGTTTAGGAGACTATGCCGGACCAATTTTACGCTACTGCTACAGTACCGGACCAGTTAAGGGTTAAATACGCCCAAAAAACGCTGATTTTAAACATTTACATCACAAACGATCACACGTCAAGGGAAACGCTATCACAAAAACAATATCAGGTGAAATTTGCAATACACTTAATATTGTTGTAAAAAAGAACCTGTTTAATCAAAAATAAGCAATTTTAAATGTTTTTTAGATTGTTTATAAGGTGAAAGTTAAAATTTAGCGTTTTTATGCATATTTCAAAAGGCTAACATTTGTTGCCAAAACGTAAAACCGAAATTTCAGGCTAAATGTTTTAAAGACTGGCATCTAATATGTAATAAAAATTTTAGTGACCGGTCAACGGAAGTAATACTTAAATATTATTGATCTCATGAGAATCGTAAAAAATAGTAAAAATCGCTAAAAGTTTATTTATTTAACACCTTTATAGAAATTTACTTCCTTTGCGACAAAATGCAAAAGTTACTGATCACTCTGGACACTCTGATAAAAATTATAGAATGTTTGCAATCGAGTTGAAGTTTTATTTGAAATTGATTTCGCGCGCGTACCTGACAGTGAAAATCACCGGTTTTCACCTCAGCTACATTTTTTATTTAACACTTTTTTTTACGACGTACACATTTTTGGTAAATTTATCTCTTTTTTGATTCCCCTTTCATAGTGAGGGGCGTTTTGGGGAGAAGCCGGGGAGTAAAAGTGGTGAACTTTTTTCCTTTTTTTTAGAGCCCCAAAATTGACATTATCAACAAAATTCAGGTTGTTTGTATGATTTTTTTATGTTAAGTGGCATTTTCGTCTCTGACGACTGGAGCATATCAGAAAAAATTTCCAATATGGATAAATGATAATACAAAATAAGAAATAAAATTTACCGCAACTTAGGTTAGCTCATATTTAAAGATATACAAAACAGGATATTCTGACGAAGATAAACTGTACATAGCTAAATAGAGATTACGTTCTAGAGTATAATGTATGGAAAACAAGATATAAATAAACAAAATATAATTGATAAACAAAATTAAAATAATACAAGATATAATATAATATAACAAGGCTTTAATGTCGAAAAAAGATTTTCTTAAAGGTATTTCCAACATCATCGGAAGGAATAGGAACAAACTTAAAAATGAAGATTTAGGGTTTTATAAAATGTACGACATAAAAATATTTAATTATTTTATATATTTCCCTTTTCAGTTTTGAAGTTTTGAACAGAAAATGCTTGAATTTTAAACACCTTTACAACGTTGACACCTACTTTGCTTCAAATTTGTACGAAAATATGATCTTTGTGTGAACTTAAAAATACTTAAAAATGTTTTATTACATTTTGTACTGCTGGCAAAATAATCTGGTAAAATGAATAAAATATCCATATGATTTATCCATAATCTGTGCATTAATTACAAAGGTAAAATGCAAAATTAAAATAGTTTTGGAACAATATTGTATGTATGTATATATACATATATATATATATATATATATATATATATATATATATATATACATATATATATATATATATATATATATATATACATATATATATATAAATATATATACATATATATATATACATATATATATATATATATAAATATATATATATATATATATATATATATATATATATATATATATATATATATATATAACTGCAGCTGTCTGAATGAAAAGTCTGTTTCTGTCCTACCAAAGAGATATAAGACGTTCTTCTTCTTAAAGTCGCTCCATTATGTTTAAACAATATTTTGACAGTTATTCGCATCTTATTTCGTCTTTCTTACCACCCATGAATAATAAATGAATGGAAAATGATGATTTAAACTAGTAATCCGTGTACATTATTTTCAAACTCTACATGCTCCTATAATAGAATTATTGATAACGATATACAAATTTTCATTATTTCGTTTAGTGTTACGTTTACTCATCTATTAAGCAGATAATTACAGTTTATTTAGACTGATAGACGGATTTTTAGTTTTGCTCCATATCCATGTATTATTGTTGTCTCTTAATCATATCCAGGCATTTGAATTTGCATGACCATTTAAGTTTTATTAATTTTCTTTCTTTTTTATTAATGTAGACATCGCGCACGTGTGCATGGGCAAGTACCGTTTATGAGAGCAGATAAGAATGCATTGATTCAATACCTAAGTTCTTAATATTTTAAAGTGTATTTTTGGTTTTGGAAGTTTAGCAAGTAGCATTCATTCCATTGCATTCCATTTTTCTTATTTTCTGGTTTAATTAATTTTACCCATCCTGCTAGCTTGTTCTAATTAAATATGTTCTAAATAATGTTTAGCGTCGATGTTCAAAATTATCTAAACAAAGTTGTGCAAGACAGGTGAATTCCAAGAAGGGTAACAATTACGTATGCATCAAGATCTACCGATTTATCACAATTAGACTATTTGTTTGCAATTTTCATTACCAGAAAATCGTATTTTTTAAATTGTTTAATTTGTTGTTTATTTTATAACCGTCCTACTGTTATTTTTAGATATTTGTTTATTCCATATTTATTTACAAACCTCGTAGATTATGTTTTTTATGGGTATCGTGTCATAGAGTATGGATCATCGTAGCATTGATCCATAATTATCTAATTATCTGCCTAACAGAGGATGTAAAGTTTACTGTCGTTTAGAACTACATATTACCATTTTACTGCTTTTTAAAACACCAAATATTTTTAGTGTCCTATTGTTTAGGTTGTAAATTGTCTCTGTAACCCTCTCTTGACTAAGATCTATACTTCACGATAGGCTATTTTATCTTTTAAAACTCCTTGACCTTTCTTTATTCTTTCAGAGAACGTTATACTAAAGATAATTTAATAAATCTCATAAGTATCTGGTACATTTTTTAAGTTCATTTTACTAATAAGAATATCCTAATTACTGCGCCAATCTCAATTAATTTTCTTACATTTATAAAAAGCAATTCGATGTTTTATTTAGTTTATACTTCGTATTTTATTAAATATACATAAAGATTTACCAACTCTTTTCTGTTAAAAAAGTATCAAACACAAAATACAGTCACATTGAATACGGTAATTGCTTTTTCGGCGTCATTAAAAAATGTCATTTATTGATTTAAAATTAGCATTTCAATTCAATTTCTAGAAACGCACGGATTTGGTTTAATTTGTTTTATATTTTTCCCGGTGTGATTCGCTTTCAGATGTGGTTCCCATAAATCTTTACTGTTTCACTGCAACATTTGTTATCTTTCAGATTAAACAATGGTGATTGCTGTGTACATTTGATGAAATATTCCATCAATATTCTCAATTATTTCTTGACAAATTGAAACTAAATTTTGATTCTAATTGCAATTATCACGGTTTTGTATGCATTTTGGAACGGCAATAGCGTATGTGTAGATTGTTGCATGTTATATATTTTTTAAACACACAAGGTTTGATATTATTCCGATTTTGTCAATCAACCAATATTCAGAAATTTAGTTTGTTTTTTATTCAAGTATCAACTCATTCTCGCTTGCACAAAAATTGGTTAACCAATAATAAAACGAAAAAAGAAGAATTTGATTATGGTAAGTGCCGCCTAGGCGAGAAACCTGTGAGGTTCATACCCGAGAAATATTTACTGCAGGACTTTGCGATTTATACCATTGTTTAAATCAATTAACCATATTTGGAATTAGAACATATTTTAAGAGCCATTCAAAACATGTAAAAAAATAGCGTCAATATTTAGATAGAGTCCCTGGTCAGAAGATGTAACTTATCATACAAAGAGATAAAGATCCTCATGTTATTTTCTGTGAAAACCTAGCAAAATTCTAAGCAAAATTAGAGAAGATTAGATAAGAATGAGATTTTCCTTTAAATATTTTATTTATAGGATTTTAATTGGAAACAACTTTTCATAATAATAATTTTCCATATTATGAAATATAAAGCTACTTTTTTCTTGAGCGGGAATTCATATTTTTTGACATACCTCGTATAATATGGATAACATTAGATTGATATATGATGGTCGCATCTTAAGTTTTAGACCATGCAGACTATTTTATGAAGAATAACTTTTTTTCGTAAAATTATTAATAAAAATTTTTCCCATATGGTTTCAAGTTACATAGACGAACTTTTAACCTGAGCAAACTATTTACTTAGGTATACAAGCAATCTAGGCCTTTTTGCTCGTGTCGGAGAGTTTGAGTGCGGTTCTTTCAAAAATCATATAAAAGCTTTTTGTATTGTCTTTAAAATAAAAATGCAATGGGCGCCATCCTTAATAGTTTATCCTCGCAAGGAAGCAAGCTCGAAGAAATAAACTGAAAAATTTAAAACAAAGTTAACCTTTATTACTTTGTAAGATTACAGGTACAAAAGTTATTAAAAATTTTTAGGTTAAAACTTTACGTCATCCCTGAAAAAAATAAACAATTTTTGTTTACAGTAGTCAATTACACATAAAAAGTGCTTATACGAAAATAAAATAAAATCGTATTGTCAAAAAAAAAAACATTTTTTATTATGGCATTCTATTATGAATGAGAAATATATGTAAATAAAATTATACTTTATCCCAAATTTCGAAATTTTTTCACTTAAAAATACATTTGTTTATTAGGTAGAATGTGGATATATATTAATTAAAAGATCAATAATAAATCACTTCACTGTTATTTAGCTCATACATAATCTTCACTCTTCAATAAAAAAAAAAAAATAAAATTGGTACTCCCTGAATTATCCAAATGCTGGTGTCGTGTGTAGAAAGAATATAAACGTTGGGTCTATAATTGCAGGAACACAATATCTACCATAAAAATATATAGGATTTTGCGGCTAAGCAGACGGGATATTCTCAATCTACCTAATATTCTCTACCATAAATCCATAGTTATTTAGATAACCTGGGGCCAATAAACATAGTTCTAGTAACTATTAGGGCTCCCGGTAAGGATCTCGTCAAGAGACTACTCAAACAAAATTATCGTCATGTTTATTGAACGTACAAAGAGAGAAAGTAGGAGGGAGATGAATTTCGCTGAGTTTAGGAACGCTCCGAACGGTCGGAGATATTAAGAACTACAGTAGGGTCCTTGAGGTAATTTAAATGCACTCATCGTATAGATGGCGTGAGCAACATTGATTTGAATATTTACTAGGAATTATAATACTAAATTTTTTTTAAACTTTTGAAACGGTTACACACTGTATATCGGTGTCATTGCACAGATTATTATTGCAGTGTTCTGTCGAAGTTTCAGGTTTTATATTGTTTGTTTCAATTCCCTCATATATTTTTTTCTTTCTTCCTCTTATATTCCACATAGGAGCATTTTCCGTGTTGCACACCTTCTTTTAACCTCCATATACCCCTAGTATTTTTCCAAAAATAATTATTATAATAGCTGCACCTTAGTTTTTGTTGATTTTGTGGGGTAAATAAATATTTATAACAAGGAAAAGACAGTTAAGATTTTATTTCACGTATAGGGAGCTTGCGCATCCGTTTATACGTATTTCAGCCCAATAGGCATCATCAGAACGGCTTTCGCAAGCGCTCTGAACGTGAAATAATTCTTCTATGTCTTAGGAAGCAACTATAACATGGCTTCGTATAGACGCAATGTAGCGACATCTGATAATAAAATCGTAGACTAATTTTCGAAACCAAATTCAAGAATTCCGCTTTAATCTGTGCCTTCTAAGAATTGCAAGGCAAAAACAGACGTTGATAAAGGTGTTAAGAGAGACATGGGGAATCTAAAACTTGCATTCCACAACATATCTTTTCAACTAAGCAAAATTCTTAGCGAATTGGTTTCTAGTACTCGTACAGAGTATATCGAAATAACAAGGAAAAGACAGTTAAGATTTTATTTCATTTATTTTATTTTATTAATATTTATATATAAATATTTATAAGTTAGAAACGACAATATTATCCTACCTTCTAATTAATATTATAACTTATTTAATATCCTAATACTCACATAGAAGAAATACACCTTATTTAAACTATTTGGTTAAATTCGGACTCATTGGACCAATAAAGAATCGACATTTATTTCCCTAGAATAAACTAAAATTTAAAAGTCTGAATCGACTTTTCGGAAAATAAGCAGCAATATTTAGATAGAACTCTCGATGGTAATCACCGGCTGCTTAGAACTTTGTTGATTGGATAGTATTATTCGACGAAATTCAATCTTGGTGGCAAGCTCGTGTTGGAAAACTCATTTGTGGGCTTTAAATTGGCCATTTGAGTAACTTCGGTAAATAGAAATTTATAAGCAGAATAAATAGTAAACAAGTTTTTGGAAAATGTATTATTTATGGAAAAGTTGTAATCTGGTGTATCAATGTTAAAATATTAAAAACTAATTTAATTTTTTTAAATATTAACTGTGCAATATGATTAAGATACCAGAAAAAAGCAGACTTGTTTTTATTATAGGTAAATGTTATACCATCTTATTTGATTTGTACTCAATGTTTTTTTAACCTTTAAGTATCATCCATACTGACGGTTTTCGTACTCTAACCGATTGTAATTTTTCTAGTGATGCTCGTAATAAGTTCTTACCACAGCTGCTTTTAAACTTTAGAGGTTTAATTAAGCAATAATATAGTACTAAGTAACTTCATACTCATAGTGACTATTATCTTGACCATACTATTGAAATTTATATTATTAGGAAAACTAAGAGAAAATACCACATTTTCAGAAAATTACAGGTCTGGAGGCTTATTACTAGCAATAAGATAAGCAAAATTCCCGAGCGAGTAAAACTAGCTAGGCAAAAACAAAAATCATACCTGAAACACAGTTGGGGTTTAGAACCGAACACTCGTGCGAACTTTGAATATATTTTATGACGAAAGGGTTCAATGAAAAGATGTATACAGCGACCGCCTTCCTCAACATCAGCAAAGACTTTGACAGAATTTGGCACCAAGGCTTGCTATATAAAATGAACGAGTATGGGTATAGTAAGACTATGATATATTTTTTTGTATCGTACCCTGCCAACAGGAGGTTCAGAGTTCGGATAGGACAACTTCGTCCAAAATCAGAACCATGGAAGCTTAAGTACCGCAAGAAGCGGTGTAGTCGCCATATTTGTACACAATATTTACGGCGAATACGCCAATAGAACCCAGATCGTTATTAAGTTTATATGTTAACGAGATATAGATAGCAGCTAGCAGTAGGGACCCAGAAAAAAAAAATACTGTGAATGGTGGAGAAAAGAGCGTTTGAAAACTTTAATGATCGCAGGAACCATCCGAGCAGAATATTACGAGAGTTGATAGACTACGACAAAAACGTATGGACGGTACATAGACGGCCCAGGCAACAGGTAGCTGAATATAGATATAATAAAGAAGAAACAATAAAAAAATGAGATAGCCATGCGATAGTTCAACGTATGCAGTAAAAGAAAGCCTCAAAATACTTAAAACACGAGCATTACGATCACCAAAAAAATGATAACGTTACTCTATATTAAATTTTATTTCTTTTATTTAATCATTTTATTTTTACTAACCAGTTAAATCATAAAAAATAAAAAAGCGAAAAAAATATACACGGAGTGTGTTGTGGCTGTATACACCTGGAAATTCACACCCCACCCATGACTACTTTTTCCCTCCTATTATTATATTTAAACCTTTTACTAACAACCTTCTGTTACAGCAGCCATTCAACATGCAATGACACAACTAGTAAATGCTGGGTTTCGTTTACACAAAAATATTTTCGTTTACACATAAATTGCCCCTCGAGCAAAAGGCCCTTAAGGCAAACTGACTCTCGGGTAAACAGCTATTCAGACACAAGCCTTAAGGTAGGTCAAATAATCCATAATCGCAAAACCTAAGCATTAAGGTCACGTGCGACAACCGTGGGCTCGATGAACAGCTCTTTCTGTTGCTAAGTCGACGAGGAGAACAAAATTTATTTTATTTATTTTGCCAATTCGTTGAAAAAATACCAAACAGACACATTTTGGGTAGAGAAATCTTAACCTAGGTTGGTGACTCTGTGTCCTGAACATATACTTTTTGTGCACCTAAGTTGCAAAGCCATGTAATTACCATAAATTTAGAAAATCGTAGGGAGAAAATTTGTTTTTACCTACCCCTAAAAATAAGGTGGCCTAACCACATGTATTAAAACAGAGGCTGTTCCTTTATCCAGGCCATCCAAAGTAACGTTCAACACCTAAGCCTCCCCATTTGTTCTGTTCTGCAATGGGAAGGGGTCGTGGCGAAGGGGTCGTGGCATAGTTTGGGGGTCAGATAGTGGGTCCCACTATTCCAATGTAACACATAATGTCCCTCGTGGCTGGGATATATGCATATGTGTGTGTATTTATAAGAGTTATTCGACAGCCAAGAGAACATACGACGTATAGTTTTATTCAATGGAAGATCTGTAATGGTTTGGGAAGGCATATCGCCTATGAACATTGTTGCTTCTCGAAGAAATTCCTTAGCAAGTAAAAGGTATATTACAGACATTTTGTCTTATCATGTAGTTCTCTTTGCTCTTTAGATAGAAAATTTATTTTTTAAACAATAATAATGCACGACCACATGTTGCTCGTGTTTTCCATGATTATTTTGACAAGATTGGTTTAAAAACCTTGAACTGACAACCCTGCAGCCCTGATCTAAATCCCATAGAGAATTTGTTGGATATTATTAATTGTCAGCTTAGAAGTCGATAACCACTACGTCTCTCTTGAAAGCATAGAAGGTATGGTGGAAGAAGTTTGGGATGAAATTGGTCAACCTAAATATAAGCGTCGTAAGAACCAAGAAGTAATTAGAAATGGAAGAGTAAATACCTGTTATTAAGTATTTTAAGAAAGAAAACTTGTTAAAGATTATATAGGTTATGTTTTCTTAGGGTTAAGTTTTTTTAAATGTCAATGGAGCAGTGCTTTCTTTGTTTTACTCCATTTCTCAGCAAATGTTTGTATGGTTATTCTTTAGAAATAGATCTATAATGTAATAAAAAAAATCTTCGGAATCTTGTTAACGAAACAGAACAAAAATAGCTTATAATTTATGGTGCATTTAAGGTGGTGCGTGGTGCCTTGATTTTAGAAAGTAGTGTTTATCTGGTCTTTTAGACATATATATTCAGTCCCATTTTAAGTGTATACTCTTTAACGACCGTAATGCTTTGGTCTGAGACTATGTGAACGCAGCTATGATTTCGATGCCATCTGCATATCTGACAACTTGTACAGACGTGTAGAATATAGTGATTTAGCAGATAGTATCGTGTTGATACCGTTTCTACACAATGCATTATAAAGTTTTGAGATAGCCATAAAGTAGATAGTGAAAATAAATTAAATTGTGTTTTTTATGGGGTTAAGCCACAATTATTGCTTGCAATTGTGATGAAAATCACATTTTTAATCAAGTAATATTTGATGTTTCGATTTCCACTCTGGAAATTGTTCTTAAAAAAAATTGTGTATTACCAAAGATTTTGCTGTTGCTTATGACGATATAAAAATATGTATACCCAAAGATTTTGTTATTGGTTTTGTCGACATAACCAATAACAAAATCTTTGGTTATACACATTTTTACAAAATTTGTACAAAAAAAGTTTTTTGAGAAAGATTTCCGGAGTGGTAATCGAAACATCAAATATTAGTTAATTAAAACTATGAATTTCATTACAATCACAACCAATAATTGTGGCTTAATCCCATAAAAAACTTAATTTAACGTAAGCCATGCGAAAAAAAAAAGTTTCAGAACCTTAGTAAAAATATAGATTTGATGACAAATTGATCAAAAATTTTACATCCCACAAAATCAGAATTGACCTGGTGCTCAACAATTTCTAATGTAGATAAGGTTTTGATTTAATTTTAAAACCGACTTTTTCTGACCGACGTTTCTCGATCCTCCAACAGCTAATGAAAACGCATAAGAATATACAAAAAAAATGTATTTAAATAAATCCTGGAGATTTTTTAGGAGTATCGCAAATAATTATCACGCTATCCAGAAAGAAAAAAAACACATAATATTACCATTAACTAAGAAGATAATCACAAATGCATTACTCAACACAATAAAACGAATCGCTACTGTCTGAACTAGATAGATTAGGAGTATCTTCTTACAATTACGTGTTTAAAAATAAATATAATAATTACTATTTCTTAATATATGTATGCTTTAAAAGTTTCAGATTTTAGTACCCTCTGTAGGTCGTTAAAATAATTTTGAATTATAGCAAACACACAATTTTTGATTCCATTTATCATCCTAAAAACGAAATATAAAACTTTTAAACGTAATTTAAAGGAAACCAAATAAAATTGACTATAAATGTCTCATAATTCACCATATTTCTTAAAAGGATTTTGTAAAAACAGAGTTTTGGTATGCGACCATAAACAATTCATGCACAAATATGTTTCAATAAAAAACTTTTTTCGTAAAAAATTCTGTTGTATACAAATTCATGATTTTATAAGCAGATGTGTTTAATCTTTTATTTTGAGGAACTGTGTTTATCAAAAACTAAAAATTTAATTATTTTATAGCATATCAATCTCAGTAATGGTACAATAAATTAATTTAGAATGATACCCTATTAAATATTACAATTAACATAGTTTATTCGCGGGAAATAAATTATGGAACAAATAGTAAATAAAGGCTACAATTTTAAACAATGAAACAATATAAATTATCAGGTTCTATTAATTACACCTTAAATGAAGAAATATTAGACTGAAATGCGTATCTGCTATTTCTGAAAAAGTGAATGAGATTTAGACTACAAGCTCAAGGGAAATTTTAAATTGGTCATTTGATCTAGCATAAATCACATATAAATCAATACTTAAATGCGTGATAACAACTTTAGAAACTATGCTGTAAATTTTTATAGGTATAGGTGAGTACACAATTAAGATACACTTATCACTCACGGGGCGTGGGATGGTAGGGAGGTATTAGTCGTAGGGTGTGAGAATTTTGACCAAACATATTTGTACGGCATTTATAAAATGCGAAGATGACAGGTCGCACCGTTTGTCCAATAACGTAACTACGCCACCTAGGAAAGAAATCTGAACTAGCAACATCTGACATTTCATCATATTTGGTTCTTAAAACGATACGGTTGATTCATTGCTCATTCCTTCTATAAATTGATGATTCAAATATTCTTAATCGGAAAATTTACTACTTTAAAGTAATTATTTTTTTTTAAATTGCAAAATTACAAAACTGTAATTGTAAGGTAAGATCAATATAGTCGGTTTGCTATTCCCAGTCCGAACTGTCTAGTGAATATAATAATTATTTTTTTGCGAAGTTAGTTACTTTTTGACAGACTAAAATTGGCAGGAAATTAGTATACAACCAAGCACACGTACTCATAGCCAATATTAATAGTAAACAAACTAAATAGTAAATAAAATAGAACTTTACGAATTACCGACAATCAATATTAATTTATATGCACCATATAATAAATAGTCATGTTAAATTATAACAACTAAAATATATTTTTTAAATATATATTATACTACCCAAAATTTTATGAGTTTAGTATACACTTCCACTATTTATACTAATTTTTCTTTTTTTAATGAAAGAAATCTGTAATAAAAGTTTATTTAAGCTGTTAATACTGTGAGCTAGGAACTTTTGTGTTGTAGGTTTCCAGCTATGAATGTGTCAAAATATGCCCGAGTTGAGCAAATGGACCTTATCGTATAATATATATTTACTATACGTCAATGGGTAAGATACACATACAAACTTACTATAAGTACGTATTAAACGTCAACGTTTTACCAAAATAAAATAAAATTAAATAAAATTAAACAAAATTAAATTAAAGTTAATAAAATTAAAAATAATTAAATGAAATTATTTAAAAATAATTAAAATTAAATAAAAAATTAAATAAAATTAAAAATAAATTTAAATAAAATTATATAAAATTTAAGAAAATAAACAAAATTTAATTAAATAAAATCAAATACAATTTAATAAAATTAAATAAATTTAAATAAATATCAATAGAATTAAATAAAATTAAATTAAGTTAAACAGAATTGTGTTAAATTAAATAACCAGTAAACAAACTTACGTAAAATTCGATAAAATTAAGTAAAGACTATACCTGTAAAAAGGTCATATACCAGGAGCTATACAGTTTTTGCTTCATTTCCTATCTAAAATTCCATAAAAATATGCTAAGGTTCATTCTGTCATTTTTTAAGCGTTTTGTGACGAGGGTAAAACAGTTCACCGGATCGTGACGTATGATACATCATTGGAAAGTAGAGGGGGTAGCAAATATGACGAGACAGAAAAAAGACACATTGCAGTATCTCCTTTGTTATTGGCCTGATTGGGTCGCGTTGTGATGCGTTAAATGAAAGAAGAGGATACAACGAATATATAAAGATAGAAAAAACAAACAAGCCGACTACCAAAAGACACTACACAGTGTCTTCATTGTTATAAACGTATAACGACATACGAGATATCATGGGGCACTATGAATACAAACAAATTTACTATAAGACAAATTTTTATTTATTGGCTTAAAGAACGCCTCTGGCTGAGTGCAAAATAAAAAACTGATCTAATCCTAACATGCGACATAGCAAATGAAAGGGAACTACTAAAATACTAAAAGAGCACTCTATAGCATCTTTATTATTAATGAAGATATAGCGACATACGAGATAACCCAGTGTACTATGGATAAAAATAGATTTACTATAAGACAAATTTTGATTTATTGACTTAAAGAAGACCTTAGGGCTGAGTACAAAATAAACAACTGATTGAATCCTAACATACGATATGGAAACTAAAAGGAGAGGATATAACGAGTTTATTTAATTAAAAAAACAGGCTACCAAAAGGGCACTACACAGTATCTTCGTTATTAATAGACGTATAGCAACATACGACATATTATCATATGAATGACTCTATGGATGATAATAAACATATTGGTTTTTTATATAAAGCATAAGGTAAATCTAAGGTAAATTTGCTTTATTGACCTGAAGAAGGCCTCTGACTGACTACAATGTAAACAACTAGCCTAAATTTTAGCATATGACACATCAAATCAAACACCGTGAGACGTATAGTACACATAACGGGTATAGAGTACTATCAAAATAAACATAACGGGTATAGTACAAAAAAACATGATGCCAGGTCAGAAGTGCATCGGATCATAATTTGTATTTACTTGGCTTTTCTGCAAAAAGCTAATTATTTTAAAAATTTAATGACTGACTGTAGATAACAATTGATTGGATTGCAAGCGACGGGATTGCAATTGACTAGTACAAAAGTAATGACCTGCCACTTAATGCTGTACAAAAATATTGGTAAGAGAAGCAGGAAATATTTTTAATTTTCGAAAGATTTTGGCCCCTTTTTCAGCAATTTGTCACAGTACGGCATTCATGTTTAGTAATTCAAATGTTTATAAACAGTTATCTGTATTTGGGATTAGCTGTAATTTGGGAAAATATTTTTGTTTGTCTGTAAGATAATTATTACTTGTACGATAGTCACTCTTTTACCAAAATAAAACTAAAAACTATCAAACTAGTTTATAGTAGTTTATAATAAATGATATAATCATTTTATGATAAAATAACATCAAAGCATTATATAGAATTTTTAAAAAAATAATTTTCACTACAAATAATGTTATCATGTTTTTCTAAGTTTTACAGCGCTCCGAAGTTTACCGGGTTCTTGATTAATCGTAAGAATACGATAAAAACGAACCATTAGACTTATTTTTCTATTAAATATTTTTATTTATGTTATTTTAAATCAATATATCATTTTCTTAGCATTATTTCTATGTTATTAATAATTTATTATCTACCCTTTCTGTCACCGCAAAACTTATTATTATTATTTATTCCAAGATCAATTTCTTGGTTATGAAAAGAACAAAACAAACCCAATGAACATTCTCAAAGCTGCTCTATTAGAAGTGGGTTTTAGTTTTGACCAGGCTGAATCTGATGTAGATACAGTCATCATGCGTGCTGCACTTGCTGCATTCCAATCCTATGATTCTTTGCGGACATTGACATTCTTGTCTTGCTCACGGCATTAGGAAGAAAGCAGTCCAATGTTGTATTTTCAAAAAATAAAATTTATTTAATTTATTTGAAATACATTATATTTGGTATACAACCATCTACAGAAACTTAGTTTCCTTGTGAATTGTATTTTCAAAGTTTCAATTTTTTTTAAACCTTTAAAAGGGTATGAGTCGCATTAATTTTACTGTTCTATAAGTTTTATATAATTATGGCGACGTCATTGTAGAGAATTTGCTGTTTCTTCATGCTTTTTCAGCATGTGACACAACATTAGCAGCTTATAAGATTTCGCAAACTTCATCAAAATTTTACAGAAATATCCTGAGTTGACTAACAGAACAGCATTATTTCTCAGTAAGAAAGCCCAACCATCTTTGCTCACTATCACTGACCAACGTTTTCTCGTCTCTTTATATAGTAGAAATAGAGATCATTTTCTGGCAACATGAGATACAAACGATTCGCCAAAGACAGTGACCAAAAATATATTTAACTAATCATCGCTTCCGCCTACACAAGACGCAGCTCGTTTCCACATTTTTAGAGTTTATCACTTGGAAACTCTGCGATCCTGTTCCGCATTTTTGATAATTTTGAATGATTCCAAGAAGACGCCCATGATTACCCACGGTGATGCAAATTCTAACCTTCGCTCCAAACATTCACCATCGATATTGAATTAGATCCTGAACCAAAGTCTGGACCAACAAAGAAAGTGATAAAATGGTAGCTTAAAAACAATTTTATAAATATTATGTTTGGCCAAAATGTTCCTCCATCTTGAGTGGTAAGTTTACCTTACCTGTGTAGTCTCCTGTACCGATAAAAGTTGATGATAGCATAGTTTCTAAAGTGTTTCTAAAGTTGTTATTACATATTTACATATTGTAGTATTGATTTATATGTGATTGATGCTAAGTAAAATGATCCCTTAAAAATTTCCCATGGGCTTGTAGTCTAATTGTTTAAGTATGTTTAATAGTATTCCGAGCCACAACAACGTTTTAAGGACCGACTACAGAATTTTGGAATAATAACAGAATTCTGATAAAAACAAGCTTATCAAAAATTACTTCAGGGCAAAAAAGTTTAAAAAATACATAATTGTTAAATATTATTTTTATATGGGATTAAGTCACAACCGATTGTAATAAAAATTTCTTTTCGATTTCTACTCCGTGTTTTCAAATAGGATTATTTAAGAATTTTATTAAAGAGAGTGTATAACCGACATAGCTGTTGTGAGGTTATGTCTTTTCAAAAATTGACTTGTTGTTGACTTCTTCTTTTAGTATTGGCAACCATAACCTTCTACATTCTGCTGATGAGTTTGCTACACATTTTTATTAATTGAGTATGATGAGGGCTGCTTCTTTGATTTTTCTCTTTTTTGTGTCTGTGTCTTTTATAATTAGTGATACAAGAAAATAGCTTCAGAACAATAATAGTGATACATATTTCCATTGAACTCTGTATTAATTGTCTCAGGCATGTTTGCATATCTGTGATCTGTCGAAGTCCCTGTTTTTGATATTTTATATGCTCGTTTACGCTGACACTTGCTGATATTGCGGTTTCTCCTACATAAAATGTTTTGCATTCACATGGTATTTTATAGATGCAGTTCTTTGATCTCTTTTGTGTTTCGTTAGGTTTTTTTTTTAATAAGATGGATCTGAGTGTATCGGTTATTTTAAGCGTTGTTAGATGTTGTACTTATTTTTTATCCTTTTTAATTTTTCTGATAAGCCCTTTACATATAGTATTATTGTCATCTTTGTGTCTCTTTTTCTAACTATTTGTGGATTGCTTGTGGTGTTTTGTTGTTTTCTTTCTTCCATCTTGTGGAAATTTTTGTATATAAATAATAATGGGTAGTCATTTTGAGCTAAAACCTTTATTAGCGGATTTCTTCCTGCTTGCAATGCCTTTTCATTAGAACTAGAATTAAATATCTATTTTTGTGGGTAGGTTTTCTGTAAACTTTGGTTGCATTTTCTGTTATTTTGTGATTAGCACGTCGAGAAAAGGAGGGAATTGTTATTTTTTCTTTTCTTCTTCTTTTCTTCGTCTTCAATCATACACAATACATATCCAACACACAATACACGGACGGTTTCACATTCAAAATTGCTTAAAGCACATTAAAATAATGCAGACACGCACAGAATAATCAGTATTTAAGGTTCCATAGGAAAAGCATCAACCCTCATATATTTTTATCCAAAATAGGGCTGCCACCTACAATTCTGCGGCCAAACAAGTCAAGGTTTAATTTTTGAAAAAGACATAACCTCACAACAACTTTTGCGGTTATACACTCGTTTTAACAGAATTCTTAAATAATTTTTTTTGAAAACGATTTCCAGTGTGAATTTTCACTAAATAAACAAACTGGGATGTTTTTCAAAATTCTGTAAATACAAAGATTAAAATAGATATAAAAATAAAAGAAAGCCAAGATGTAGAGAAAGCAGTAGACTATTTAACAACAGTTTTTTTTTAAACAACAGGATGGGAAGCTACACCATAGCGCCAAAGGAGTGTGCAAGAAAACCATAATATACTTCTCCATATAAGAAAACTTATAGCAGAAAAAATAAGAGCTCGACGCATATGACAACAAACCAGAAGTCTTCCAAATAAAACGTACCTTAACAGGATAAGTCATAGACTAAATAGAGAATTACATGAAGAGAAAACGACTCTTTCCAGTTTTATGTTTCAAACCTCTCACATGAAGACCGCTTTATATGGAAAGCTACAAAAATATTTAAACGACCGATAATAACAAATTCACCTGTAAGAAAAACAGATATAACCTGGACCGGCATACACGCAGAAAAAACAACAGTATTTTCAGAGCAACTTGCAACTGTATTCGCAGCACCAGATACTTATAACGATGAAGATGATGATATAAGAATGTACCTCGAAACTCCATGTCAATTATCTCTTTCTCTGACAACATTTGTTCTGACAGAGGTTCGACAACAAATAAAAATGTTAAATCCTAAGAAAGCTCCTGGCTATGATTTGATAACAGGAGAATTACTTCAGAAGCTACCTAGAAAAGCCGTGGTGTTATCAACAATAATATACAACAGCATACAACGTCTTCGATACTTTCCAATACAATGAAAATTTGCTCAAGTTAGTATGATTCCGAAACCTGGTAAGCCCGCAACGCAAGCAAATTCATATCGCTCTATAAGGCTACTATTACCTAAAATCGAGCAAGTTGTTCCCACAAACGAAATTATATCACAACGCCAATTCGGATTTAAACGTGAATACTGAACCATCCAACAATGCCACAGCCTAGTATATATAATCAAAATAACTCTCGAAGAGAAAAAGTTACAACGTTCCAACCAGCAATGATACCTTCTAACCTACTTTTGCCGATGACACGGGAATCTTAGCAGTGGATATTGACCCTAATGTAGCATCACAAAACGTACAAAATCATTTAATCTAATTACAAAACTGGCTTAAGCAATGGAATATCGGTGTTAATGCTAGCAAATCAGTACGAATTACTTTTACAACAAGAAAATCTGCATGTCCACAAGTTTATATTAATAATACTCCCATTTCTATAAAACAAGTTGTCAAATACTTCGGATTGCATCTGGATGAAAAACTTACATAAACAAAGCATATGAAATCCAAACGAAAACAACTAGATCTTAAACTAAAAAATATGAACTGGCTGTTTAACAAAAGGTCTTATATATTTAATTAAATAAATAATTTCGGTACAAAGCTATAATAATACTAATTTGGGCATGTGGAATAGAACTATGGGGCTATAGTAAACCTTTAAATATGAAGATACTTTAAATATCTCCACCCAAAATACTCCGTATGATAAGTAAAGATCCATGGTATGTATCTAACCAAACACTTCACAATGATCTGGACATCCCATTACTTAAGGAATTAATAAAGAATCACTTAATAAAATATAAAAATCGCAGCAGTAATCACAACAACGAACTGATAAATAATTTATTCACCCAACCACTTGCCGAATGAAGATTGAAGAGGGTATGGCCAGAAGACCTACCGCAATAATACTTAGAGAACCGTCACTGGACGGTACCTAATACCCGTTAATTTACTCACAGACTATTTACTTATTCGAAAAGTGTTAAACATTTTTACCAGTGTTTATTCCGATTTTTGAGGTAATAGTGAGAAATAAAATCCAAACTATACGTGAAAAATTGTATGAGGACATAAACTCTCTGCAGTGCAAAGAAAATTGGCAAAAAGTGACCTGTAAGTAAGTTTTAAAACATTTTATTGTATTCAAAACAAAACGACATTTAGAAATTCCAGTTCTTTTAATAACAGATAAGAAGACAAGTCTTGATCAAATTGAATGCGACGTTGCCGGTTATCCAAAAAGTTTCAAAAATCCAAGAAAGGAAATCCGCTAATTAATAATATTAACTAAATAAACAAAATTTAGAAGAAATAAAATATTTAATAAATTTAAATTTCATACTCAATTATTGCTTGAGAAGTTCTAGAGCTTCTGACGGGTTGACCGGAGAACTAGAACTTACCGCTTGCTATAATATAGAGTAAAAAATACATAAAAAAGAAATAAAAATGGATAGCGATGATGACTACACCTCAGAAGACAATAAAAAAAGAAGTCGAAAGGAAGATGATAAAGATATTTTCAACAAGAGCAAGAAACTTACCAGAACACCAACCAAACAACAGAAAGATGAAAACAAAATAGATCAGCTTTTAAAAATGATGCAAAATTTAACAGATCAAACAAAACATCTAACAACGGAGGTAAAAGGAATAAAAGAAGAACAACGAGAATATAGAAATGACCTCAGAGAATTAAAAAAAGAAATAAATGAATTCAAACAAAGTAACCAACAACTAAAAAAGGAAAATGATGAAATGAAGCAGGAACTAAAGATAGTGAAAATGAAGGTAGAACAGCTCGAGAAAGAGAGAAAGGCTAACAATGTTATTGTCCAGGGTCTACCGATGGATACAAATAACCCAAATGTAGTCAACGAGATTATGGCAAATTTCGTGGAAAAAGAATTAGGCATTAAAGTAGAAATAGAAGATGCTTATAAAATAGGCGACAAAACATGTCTTGTAAAACTAAAAAACAGAAATGAAAAAATTAAAATCATGAAGAACAAAAACAAACTAAGGGCATCAAAGCCAGAAATATACATCAATAACGATCTAACGCAAGAAGAGATGAAGATCCAACAAGAAATACGGAAAATTGCAAAATTTCAACAAGAAAAAGGTATGAACACCAGAGTAGGTTATCAAAAATTAAATATTGACGGGGCTATATGGAAATGGAACAAAGAGAAGAATGAACTGGAAAAGGCAAACCAAGACACGCCGAAAAACCGATAAAACAACAAATATCGTACACACAACAAAAAACGGAAACGAAAATGACAAAGGAAAAGGACATGAATAGATTAGATAAGATAAAACAGACGAGCAGGAAAAAATATAATAGAAAAATGAAAAAACGCGATGAACTAAAAATAAGTACGTGGAACATCAGAACAATGCTTGAACCAGGAAAAATGCAGGAGATTGTCTCAGAACTAGAAAGATACCAAATTGATATTGCAGTGATTCAAGAAATTAGATGGGCAGGTCAAGGAGAAATAAATAAAAAAAACTACACACTACAGTATTCGGGACATGGAAAACAAGGTCAATATGGAGTTGCTTTCATAATTATGGGAAAAATAAAAAATAACATTATGCAATTTAAACCAATAAATGAACGTATGGCTTACCTGAGAATTAACGCCAAACCATTTAATATATCAATCATAAACGTATATGCTCCAACTGAAAGTGCTGCTGCGGAGGAAAAAGACAAAATGTATGAGGAACTTGAACGAGAAATGGAGAATTTACCTAGAGAAGACACAATACTGGTAATGGGAGATTTTAACGCCCAAGTAGGTAAGGAAGACTACATTAACCAAGTAGCAGGTAAACACACATTACACGAAAAAACAAATGACAATGGTCAAAGATTATGTAACCTAGCAGCTAGTACCAATATGATTATCATTAGTACAAATTTCGAACATCCTAAATACCATAAAGTAACATGGATTTCCCCAGACCAAAAAACATGGTCCCAAATAGACCATATTCTGATTACAAGAAGGAAACAAACATCGGTTACGGACGTGAGAACTTACAGAGGTGCGCATGCAGACACAGATCATTTTATGGTGACTGCAAAGGTAAAACAAAAAGTCAAAAGAACTCTAAAAAACACGACAATGAAAGACAAATGGTACGTAGAAAAACTGAATGCTCCAGACATAAGGATTAAGTATGCTGATGACATGAACAAAAAACTAAAGGAACAGTGTAAATATACAAAGGATATAGAAACAGAATGGAGAAATTTAAAAAAATGTATAAATGAAACAGCGGATGTACACATAGGAATAAAAAGAAACAAAAAAAAAACAAGAATGGTATAATGAAGAATGCCATAACATGCTAAAAAAGAAGATAGAAATTAGACAAATGTGGATAAGAACAAATAGACAGGATTATAGGGAAGAATACAATAGAATAAGGAATGAATGTAAGAAAAAAATAAGGAAAATTAAACGTGCCTGGTTAGATGATAAGATAAAAGAAATAGAAAAAGAAAGTAAGAACAGAAACACAAAAGCATTTTATAAGAAAATTAGCGAGCAAAACAAAACTTTTAAAGGAAAGATAAAAGGCATAAAAGATAAAAATGGAAAAGTATCAGAAAATGATGAAGAGTATAAAGAAATTTGGACTCACTATTTTAAAGAATTATTAACAGAGCAAGAAGATCAAGACCTAAATGAAAACGTAGAAGAAGAGACAATGATGTTAGGAAACCAGCTAGAAAGACCAACAAAAGAGGAAGTTGAGGAAATTATAAATAGCAGCCGTAATGGTAAATCTTCAGGATCAGACGGGATCAATATGGAACTTATAAAATATGGTGGTGAAGAATTAAAAGAAAAACTGTACAATTTAATAAAAGACATATGGGACGAAGAAAAAATGCCGGAAGAATGGAACAAAGGACAAATTATCACGATTCATAAAAAAGGAGACCAACAAATGTGTAATAACTACAGAGGACTGACGCTATTAAACACAGCATATAAAATTATGGTGACCTTAATACATCGAAGACTGACCAACGCTATGACGAATATCATAGGACACTATCAATGCGGATTTATTAAGGGAAAGTCTACAACAGATGCCATACATACAGTTAAACAAATTATGGAAAAAGCTCATGGATATAAAATAGAAATTGAACTGCTTTTTATAGATTTTCAGCAAGCATTTGATACAATAAAAAGATCAAAATTAATGGTAGCTCTGAAAGAAATGGGAATACAAAACAAATTAAGACGATTAATAAAAATGACAATGAGTAGAACTGTAGTGAGTATAAAAACTCAAGTAGGAGACACAGAAGAATTTGTCATAAATAAAGGGGTTAGACAAGGAGATTCGTTATCAGCAACCCTGTTTAATCTTGCCCTGGAATACATCGTCAGGAAAATAAACAAACGTACCCTTAGAACTAGAGAAGGACAAATAATAGCATACGCTGACGATATTGTGCTAATAACAAAAAATAGAAAAACAATGGAAAAAATGTTAAATGAAATGGTAACAGAAGGAAAAGTAATGGGATTAAAAATAAACCAAGAAAAAACAAAAATAATGAGATTTGATAAAAACTTCGAAAACAAAAAGGTTAGACTAGGCGAATACATTTTTGAAGAAGTCGAAAAATTTAAGTACTTGGGAATATTAATAACAAACAATGGAGAAAGAGAAACAGAAATCAAAGAAAGGATTATTACAGCAAATAAGACCTTCCATGCAAATAAGAAATTACTAAAAAATAAACTATTGAGTAAGAAATCGAAAATGAAGGTATACAAAACAATAATTCGACCGACGATGATGTATGCAGCCGAAACCCTCAGCATGACAAAAAAACAAGAGGAAAACCTTAGAATACAAGAAAGAAAAATACTAAGAGCAATACTGGGACCAATAAAAATAAATGAAAATGAATTTAGACAAAGAACGAACCTTGAGCTACTGGAAGAAATTAAGGAAGATATAGTGTGTAAAATAAAACAACAAAGAGCAAAATGGCTAGGACACGTATGGAGATCAGGATCAACTACGACGATATTCTCAATATTGGAATGGACACCAGCTGGCAAAAGAAGACGTGGAAGACCAAGATCTACATGGTTACAAGAAGTTGTAAATGATCTCAACAAGGCGGGCATACGACAGTGGAAAGGAAAAACCAGAGATAGGACACAATGGAGAAAAATAACTGAGAAAATTAAATAAGGAACATGAGGACTGATCTACCTCAAAACATAGATCTAGAGAGCGTAAGCAGCGTAACCCCTAAAGGGGTGTTTAGCCACATATAATAATTTACTTATTCTGTGTATAGAGTAGATTGTAAACATGCAATGTAACAATAAAAAAAAATATATAATTCCTTAGGAAAAAATCATTATGGGACAGTCACATAAAATCCGCCATTTTTAAATTTACAAGATGCTAAAAATTAAATGATTTTTTTTGCATATTTTAATAGTTCACTTATTAAAACAGAAAAATGTAGAACCTTATATACCATAAGAGTTACACAACAAATTTCAAAATAACAACGAATTATACCTCCCTGGACTATTAATTTTCCCACTATTGATATATCCCTCACGGCCTATCCAAAGAGTACCTCAAATCCCATAATCATTAACAAATTATATCAAGAACGGATTTCAGAATACACTGGTTATAACAAGATTTTTACTGATGCGTCAATAACTGAAAACGGACATGCAGCGGCTTTTATTCTAGGAAAGTCTGAATATGCAGTTCGCATCCCGCAATTCTGCAGTATTTTCACGGGAGAAGCAATCGCCATTTTAGGCATGTGTAACAGTCATGCAAGCTCAAACTTTCTTATCATTACTGACTCTTTATCTGTTCTTCAGAGCTTAAGGCAAATATATCCAGTACATGATATCCTGCAACAAATACAATTAGCACTGTATCACCTACAAAACAGACACGTGAACGTTAAATTTTTCTGGGTACCATCACATACAAGTATCACAGGAAATGAAAAAGTAGATGAATTAGCAAAGAAAGCTGCTACTGACGAGTAAACTGAAATATTGACTACAATTCCATTCAGTGATATCCAGCTCATTATTAAACAGCATTGTGTAAAAAATTGGCAACAAATGTGGAATTCTAATAAGGCCAACCTTACAAACGTTAAAACTAGGATTGGCACTAAACTACAATTTACAGAAAAACAGAAGGCAACAGATGATTATAAACCGATTTAGAATTGGACATACAGCGTTAACTCACCTGCATCTCATAACAAAAGAACTACCACCTGAATGTTCCGATTGTGAATGTCCAATAACCGTTCAACATATATTGATTGAACATTGATCAGATAAAAGGCATATATCGAGCACAGTTTAATTTAATCTTGCCCAAATACAAAAGCAAACAGGTCCTTTTGTAGTGTAGTGAGATGTATATTTATATGTTTATGACATTTTGTTCTTGTCGGATAGGCCTTTTATCGATATATGCCTTTTATCTGATTAAAGTTCATTTATTCGAGCATTCAACCTTATATTTATATATTGATTGAATGTCCTCTTTATTCCTATGAAAGAGCCATCAACAACGTACCGGAAGAAGCAAAGAAACTTATAGATATTTTAAACTGTAATGTATCAAATACAATCAAATTCCTTAAGGACATACGTTTACTACACAAAATTTAAATTATATTATATGTATCATTTTGTAATTTGGTAATTTATTATTTATAATTTAATACGCAATCTGTAATTAGTATATTATTTAATAACAGCTGTAAAATCTGTAAAACCCGCTAATAACCTTTAATGGTTGATGCGGAAATTCTAAAAAAAAAAATCAAAATAAATAGATTTTGTTTTAAATTGGCACATGACAAGACCCTTTAAGTTTTACTTTATTTCTATTTTTCGGTTACCATCGTTGTAAGTTAGGTCTGACTGCCACAACGTGATATATCTCACTCCATCTCTAAAACATTTTTTTGTTCCCAAATGTAATATTATTTCTGGTCAAAGTTATCCTTATAGCGTCACATAACATTTCATAATTATGACATTTAGTAGGTATCTAATGATAGATCCTGCAAGGCGGTTATAGTTTCATAAAGGAATATTACAGGAGTCTTTTGTGTATGTGAATTATAACATACAGTGTAATAAAATTTTTCCAATAATAAAAAACATAAAAATTTAACTAAATTTCACAAAGACCTAAATAAAAACTCTAAGATCATATTTTCGTACATATTTAATAAACATATTTCGATGTGGTGGTTATATAGCGGTTTCTAAATTTTTGCAACTATCTACTTAATATTGGTATTAAATAAAAATAAAAAGAAATATTTATATACACAAAATGCAGTGCTAGTTTGCACATTTATCTTTAGTTAATTAAAAAATATAAATTATATTTATAACAAAAATATGATGATAACAATTTGTTGGTTTTAAACGGTTAAACTAATTTTTATTTTATAAATATAATTTTCACAAAATATGCTTTAATGATACAAATAACCAAAATCACAGTTATCAGAAGAAAAACAACTTTGGTTTATTCTCTTTATCAATTCATTGCTCAGAAAGTATTTGTGTGTCACTTTAAATTCGTACGTAAAATTAAAAGGAAATTACTCGAATTTCTAAAATTAGAATTTTATTGAAACAAATAAGTTTTCAATATATTAATATTTGATAAAAATTAATGAGTTACGAGCCAACTATTTTTGTAACTATTATTTGCTTGTGTACACTGTACACCCGACATTTGGGTCGGCAATAATGGATTTATTATTATTATTTGGTTTTCTTTAGGGATTTTTTTTTAGTACACTATTTATTAAAAATCTAGTCGTTTCATGCTGAGTCTTAGATAAATTGGTTAATGATGTTGTCTTTGTGGGTCTGATTTTTGTGTTTACTTATTTGTAAAATTTTCTGTATTGTGTTCTCTATTCAAGTTTTTCATCTCTTCGAATTCTTTACTGATGTCTTGCCATTTTTTCTGTTTGTGCTTTTGTTTTTTCTTTCTTTTCTTTACTTTATATTCTTCAATATTGCTCCTAGCTTGTATGTTAATAATTTTCAGATACGCGTCCTTCTCTATTGCCAGTTTAACATTCTATCTATATATACCAGGTTTATATTTTATATATCAAACAAATTACTTTAATTTATCAATGTTATAGTTAATTATTTTTGGTTTAGTTTTATCGTCCTATGCGTTTGATATGTGTGTTCTGAGACTCCCAGCTATAAGATAGTGATTGGAATCAATATGAGCGCCTGCATAATTAGTAGTCTAGTAAATTTGATCCATTTCTTAAATCATTGAGTACGTGGTCTATCTGACTTTGGGTCTGTTGATCTGAGGATGTCCGTCCACGTCATTTTATGTAAATGATTATGAAGTATGTATTACTGATCGTCATGTTCAAAGATGCTGCGCAATTTACAAGTACTCGTTCAATTATAATTGAATTCTTGGTGTATGCTGAAATATCCTATGGTTGGCCTCTACATCGTTACTTGTCCTACCTTGGCGTTCATGTTCCCAATATTCGACTTAATCTCTTTATTGGGACATTGTCCTTATGTTTGTTTTAATTTTTCATATAATTATATATATATTTTTTTCATGTCTGTGTTTTATGGTCGCTGGGACCATCTACATTTATGAGACTGTAGTTAAAGATTGTTCCACGTATTTTAGGACACATATTCTAAAATCTACAGCAATAAAAATTATTATTATTTTAATAACACTTTTGCTCACTACAAAGCCTACACCAAAGATATGGTAAATATACTTCACTACTAAATAATTATGATAATGACCTTTCTGCAGGTTTAGATTTATCTATATAGCAGGTCTACATATAACAGTGCAGTCCAGGTCATGTGTTTGCTTTTTGCCATCCCCCAAGTGAGCAAGTATCTATTTGGAGAGGTAATTTAAGTCTGTAGCTGGGTATCATATGGACAGAAATCATAAGTAACTCGGTATCACTGATTTTGTTTATAATGTTACTATGTTCTGATCTCACCGTTACGTTGCTCAGGTTTTTCTTTGCAGCATATATTATTCTATTCTTATCTCCTTTCTTATAACCACCGAAAAGAGGGTTCAGAAGGGCCTTTATAGCTACTGTTGGTGTCCTCCTCATAGCCCTTGCCATTTCAAGGCTGCACTGTTGACCACTTTACTACTGATTCGTTAGCATAATCTAGAACATGATATTTGTTGTTACTGAGTCTAGCTATCAGCCCATCCATGACTATAAATTCCACTAGAGAGGAGAATTTTCCCAGCTGATAGTCTCCAACTACCTTTGCCAACACTGTATCTCTCAGTAACGTTGCGTATATCAAACGGCTTTTCAGCTTTTTTCGTTTATTGATTGGCATTTTCCTGTCTGATGTTGCCTGGCTTGGTTATAAAAGTCACCCTAATGAGTCTCTATATTTTTGTAGAGTTCTAAGATAAGTTATGGTATTATATACAATTTTTTGTACATAAAGACATGTCTCTTTCTTAAAAGTATTGGATAAAACCCTTCCAGACCGGGTGATATAAATAGTTCAAATAAGTTTCTTGTCTATTCGGTTTAACACTTCTTTTGTCATTCACCAGTTTTCCCTAAAATCATAAGTCAGTCAAGTCGACTGCCATATGCCTTACGGTATAAGATTTGTTTTATACTCAGAAAAATGCACCTTTTTGAGTTTTAGGATCTCTTCACCTTTCTAATTGTATTCACTTAACTTCTTTTAAAGTTAGAAATTACTTATCTGTTGTTTTCAAACTCTGAAATAACAACTTTTGAAGTTGCTCGGCCACTATAACTAGATCCAGTGTCTACGCATGATTGTAGTCAGATCTATGATTACTAATTTAGACCACTAGAGGATGTAAGTGCTAACCAAACTCTACCAGAGAGAAGTTAAATAAGCTTTAACAACAAGCCTGTTTAATTATAATAGCAGCGACGTCAACTACCAAAACCGCCTCCATGGAGAATATACTTCCAACCATCTAGAGTTGAAAATGTTACCAGGTACAATGCAACCTAAATATATTTTCAAAAAGCAATTTACCTTCATATTTCTAGGAAGAACGAATGGGAGTGGGATAAAGGCATCCGAATCGAATTAAATTGATTCCACATTAGTTTATAACTGTCTTCAAAAACTGATTCGGATCCAAAAACCTTTGGCTGTCTGGACTTATTGGTATTGAAGTGAAGGAAAAAGCGGACCTTTTTGCCAGGGGAGGGACAAAAAAAACATTCATAAGCTCAGAACCTGTCGTTGACATAGCAAGAAGCAGAGGCAAAGAACAATATTGTAGTGGGTAGAACGTACGAAACGTACCAATTGGTATGAACAAATGGGTCTTAAACATTTAAAGGTCTTTATACATGAAAATTGAAACAAGGAATTCAAATATCCAACAGATATGAATAGGAATGTTTTGCGAAACATCGTAGGTCTTCTAATAGGACACTGTCTTCCCAAAAGGTACATAAATATAATTGGACCGACAGAAAGTGCGTATTACAAATTTTGTCAGACTGAAGACGAGACGCCGGAAGATTTTCTATGCAGCTGTCCAGGGTTGGATAGAATAAGACTCAATACGTTTTGGCATTATTAATTCAAGACCTACGACTTCTTAGAAGTGTAATCAAATACCATAATATACTTTGTTAAAACATCTGGGCTAAACAAACAATTTTAACATCCATATTATCCATTTAGCTATGCCTAAACAATATTTCAGAACAGATATGTTGATAATCTGAACAAGACACATAATTTAACAGCCACTTTTTAAACAGTTTTAGCCAATTGAATCGTGGCTGTTGTTATATTAATTATATTACTTCATTGTGAAGTTACAGAAGTTGATTTTATTTTCTGTGTTTAATACATCTTAATCATATTTCATAACAAACTGTAGTAATGACTCACATCTTTTATTATTGTTTGTACTGCCCCAGGTCGGAAGGTGCAGATTCATATCACAGCCAATGATAAATTGCAGTTCATTTTCCTGCAATCTTTCATTAGCTGTTTTAATTCCTTTAGTGGTGGTTGTTTACTATCGTCATATCGGAGGTATGCTGATTCAAAAATTATTGCCTTTATATATCCCTCTTTATCCTTACCGTCGTTAAATCTCTAAATCAAAGATTTTTCAAGAGCAGTATTTGAGCGTCGTTATTGTGTCATTTTACTATTATAAAGGTCCTCGATTCTTCCTCCATCAATGTCTGATAGACCTTATATTTTGTTTTTCTGAACCCAGAGTTCTTATAGCCACAGTAATTTCTGTCAAATTTGTTTTACTATTCTGGAGGTTTGCCTTTAGGACCCTAATAAGAGTCATCAAATCCAGGCCTGTAATGGTTTTAAAGAATACCTTTTTAAGTCTGTAATAAGTCTTAAAATAAGCAGTTCTCAATGCTTAAGCCCTCATCGATTGTGTAGACTAGGATTTTTAATGTGTAGAAAAAATTCTCGATTTTGTTTCCTTAGATGGGTAAAAAATTAGAAAGAGATAATTGTTTCATCATCCTCTTCCTCGGAGACATGAGTAAGGACCATGAGGTACTTGGTTCAGTAGTTAATTTTTTTTGTGTAGTCGTTAGTACAGTTTATCCACAGAACTCATGAGCTAAAGTATGTTTTACGGAACTGCAGAAGTTAATTCTGACTTCCAGTATAAGCCTTATCTACTACTTGTTTCAGTTTATTAATGACCTGGTCTACTTTAGCCTGATCTAGTTAAGTATCAGAATGGTGTTTGTGTACCATCATTATCCTAAATACTTTTGTGAGATTGCTATTTGACCTATTATAATTATGTGCTTAATATAGTTTTTTGGCTTTTTAGCAACTTTTTGTTGCAGGAAATTTCTGGGATTTTCCCGAAGTCTCGTTTTACCCCCGGATTTTGTCAGTATATCCTTTATATATCCTCTTTTGTTCACCTTCAGAAAAACATTTTGGTTCAGAGTCTGTTCCTATCGAAACACCTTCTGGGTAAGTATTTGGTGCGGGAACATAATCTGCGACTTAAGTAATCTTTCTTATTTTTCCCTTGTTTGTATTTATGAGCTCAGAAAAGTCATTTATTTTTAAGCCCTTATCTAAGCAATCTCTTTTCTCTTGTATCATCTTGTTGTACATCTTTATTCAGACGATTTATGACGAAATAATGTCAGGCACGATAGTAAGCCCTTCCACGCTGGGGCTATAATATAGAGCATAGAACGTTCCCTATTTGCCAATGAGACGCTCCGTTCTGGAGTGAAGAACTGTTTAATGTGATCATTTGGGTTAATTTTCGGAAATGCATCAGAACTCTCGTTAAATTAAAATAATGTGTTAAGATATTCTGCAACAATATTTGTTTTTATAGATTGTTACAAGGCTAATTTTCTTTATTTTTTCTAATAAAGGGCACTTTGGGGGTTGCAGATTTAGTAACTTTCCAAAGTGAGTATTCATCATCATTAAAAGTGGCTCTACACTCCATAGTGAGTCATGGCCTGTTCTAGAATAAGCTGTCATTCCCTTCTATCCTTCGCCTTGGTTTTTCAATCTCATACTCAACACTCGTAAGTCGTCTTCCACCTGGATTTTAGATCGTGCTGTAGGTCTGCCTCTTCTCCTCAATTCTTTTGATCTTAGGCTATAAGTATGTTTCGATAGCTTTATCTCGCTCATTCTTTTTAAGTGGCCTAGCCACCACAGCCGGTTTATTTTGATGAACCTACTAATACTAGGTTCACTATAAAGGTTGTAAGGCTCAAAATTATCAAAGCTTAATATTTCTGAGTCGCTTTTTGTCATCGTCTAGGTTTCTGATGCGTAAGTGGGGACGGAGTTGATAAGATTCTGTATACGAATACTATCGTTATTTTTGTAACTACGTTTGATGTTAAAAATTTCTTTCTTCCATAGTAAGCTCTATTTGCTAGATATATACGTCTGTTAGTTTCTGCAGTTACTGTATTACTTTGGTTGATTGGTGAGTCCAGATATATAAACACTACTTCGAAAGTATGATGTATGTTCAACCGTTAGATCTTCGGGTTTTGCTACTTGCTTATTATCTGTTATCTTCAAATACTTAATTTTAATAGTACTAGCGTGTAGTCTCATTTTTTTTTGTTGCAGCTTCCAATGCCGTGAACGATTGGAGCGTGTTTTTCTTGCTATGAAATCGATGTCATCCGCATGCGCTAGTATCTGTTCACTCCTATTATTATTGGTTCCACTTGTTGTTATTCCATATTCTCTAATAGTTTTCTCTAGGAAAATGTAAGATATAAGGCACGATAGGCTAGCTCCCTGTCGAGTTCCTATTTGTGTCTGGAAAATTTTTGATACTCCGTTCTGCACTCTAACCTTACACTTGACTGCTTAGAGGATTGCTTTTACATATTTAACTGAATGTATTAAAATATTGAAATCTGCCTTGGCTTTTTATAGTGCCTTTCTATCTAAACAGTCATAGGAACAAGCAAAATCCACAAAAAAATAGTAAGTATTAATTCCATACTTATACGTTTTTTCCAAAGCTTGTTTTAGAAGGAATATTTGATGAATAGTTGATTTTTCTTTGAGAAACCTAGTCTGGTATCTACTTATTATGTTTTTAAAATATCCAGATGGTCGATCGTAAAGAATGTAGGCCAATATTTTATTTCAAGTTGTTTAGCAATATGGTCTATTTTAAAAAAATATAAGCTTAATATGCCAAACGATGTATTCATTTTATTTAGCACATCAACATTTATCATTTACCTACTTTTTTTTTTAATTTATTTTTAAAATTAATTAGAAGTGTACTATTTTTATATGCGTTTATATAAAATTAGGATTATTTTGTCATCACATTAGAATGCGAGGAATATTCAACCAAAAATTCACGTAAATTAAAGTATATCTCAATTATTATTGATCATTAATAGGTACATCGTATTTACTTTAACTAAATCAAACCAACAAACTGTATATAAAATTAGGATTATTTTGTCATCACATTAGAATGCGAGGAATATTCAACCAAAAATTCACGTAAATTAAAGTATATCTCAATTATTATTGATCATTAATAGGTACATCGTATTTACTTTAACTAAATCAAACCAACAAACTGTTAAGTTTTAAAGCAAACATTAAATAAAATTATTTAAAAAGGTCAGAAAGCGTGCAGGAAGCTCAAAACAAACGAACAATCCGTAATACAGTTTCAATAGATATACATAATATTGCTGATCCACACAGGTTACTTTTCCTTTTCGAAAAAAGCAAAAAAAAGGTAGAACAATAAGCTTTACAAATAGATCAAATATGTTAACATCTCGAAAGCATATTTCATATCCTGCATAAGATATGAAATTATATCGCACATCCTTTCTCAAATTCACCCTATCGCAAATCCTATCGCAGAAAATAATTATATTTGAAGTATGTAAATGCGAAATTCCCCATATTTGTACTAGAGCTTGTACATAGTATATATTAAATTCTATTTATTTAATTTATTTTTATATATTATGTATTTATATAAAAATATCTTTGTAAAACTAGGAGTTACTAAGCAGTTTAAAAAAAAATGATATAGACTAGATTTTGTATTCTGTTACCATGTTTATTTATAAATACATTATCTTAAAAAACTGTACGAACAAAGAGTAGCTGATTTTATTTTAAAAAATCACATTAATGTCTGATTGATACATACAGGGTGCTTGGAAATACTACGAAACTTTTTAAGCTTCAAACTACAGAAAGGCAATAATTAGAAATAAAAGATCCCGAATTTTATGATTTTTTAGCGAAATAAGATATTGTTATGAATTTATTAATTGTTATGTCTTTAATTTATAATGTCTTTACTAATTTATTATCTTGTTCCTACTTTAATTTATTAAAAGGCACGATAATTAATATAAGTTTATTTATCACTACATACACAATAATTTATTAGTAGGCGAGCGTAACAATAATATCACGAGCGCGAATCTTCTTTATTAACTCTTCCTTCCAAATCAAATGTCCTTTATATATGCCATTGCCTTTACGCTAGAATCATCGAACAGCCTTCTCGATTTGCGGCGAAATTATAACGGTAAGGCAAACGGGTATTTTTTACATCGGCTCGACCGTTTCTGGAAGGTCCATTCAGGTAAATTTCTGCCGGCTAATAGAATACTCTCGTAAAATCTAAAAACAGAACACATTAGTCATAATATTTACGGTTATTTTAGGCCAGGATAATTATCGTAACATTGCCCCCCTCTTAAAAGATGGTTCCTCCTGGAACCTTGTCGGGACTGAAACCGGAACTGTATGCTGGTATCGGCAACTGGACCCTCTTTTACAACTTCCAGTTGTATAAAAATGACAAGGGACGGTTTTCTCTCCGCACCAGTAACTATGCGGATTGCAACAGACTAACACCTGGACTTCGGTGTCTTTAAAGATCTCCTCCACCATATTTCGGATAACCCTCCAATCTAATTGGCGGCACTCCAACTTTGGCATGGCTAACTTTTGCACGTCGGACTCTAGTACGTGCTCTCTCAATTGAAGTAAGGCTTCCCACACATCTCGGTAGGTAGGTTGGTCACGGGCAGTGTCTTTTGTTACCAGGTAGAAAAGGTAACGTGATGCATCTTGGAGTTTCAAGGTTTTACCGGGAGCTGGCACCTGGCATTGAAGTTCTGTAACTCGACCAAACTTCCTTCGAAAGACGGATGCCAACCCTGGTGCGTCTTTGATACTGGCCGGGATGGTAAGGGCCAGCGAGTAGTCATCGGGGAGCGCGAGTAGATCTTGCTTTTCTTCAGTGGTAACACCATGTCTTGCTTTACCGGTACCTCCATAGGCACCCATGAATTCCTCAAACGTGAGGTCAGACACGTCTTGGACTTGGTTTACTTCCACTTCTTCATCTACGTCGTGGTCACCTTCGAAAGACGCCAGCCGGTTATGGTGTACTATCATCGGCTTCCCCCTCGGAATCTTGCTTATTCGGTAGATGACATCGTTGATCTTCTCCATGATGAGGTATGGACCTTCCCAAAACTGCTGCAATTTGGGAGAACAACCTTTTCGCTTCTTGGGATTATACAGCCATACTTTGTCGTTCTTCTTAAAGCAACCCTTTTCGGCTTGTGTATCGTACCGTTTCTTCATTCGGTCGCTAGCGATCTGAAGGTGGGAACGGACCAACTCATGTACATCGTCCATTCTTCTTCGTAATTCGATCACATAATCTTCACCTGCTACATCTTCTCCAGGTCGACACCCAAATTCTAGATCACAAGGTAGTCGCATTTCGCGTCCGAATAGGACTCTGGCTGGTGTCTGGCCCGTTGATTCGTTAACAGCAGATCTGTAGGCCATTGTGAAGAACGGAAGGTATTGGTCCCAGTCTCGCTGATGATCCGACACCATCTTTGTCAAATACTTGCCAACTGTCCTATTCATTCGTTCTACCATACCATCCGATTGCGGATGATACGCGGTAGTTCTTGTTTTCTTCATGCCTAGTCTATCACATATTCCTTGGAATAGATCACTTTCAAAGTTCCTGCCTTGGTCACTATGGATCTCCAAAGGCACTCCAAATCGGCTGATATATTCTTGGATCAACTTATCTGCAACGGTGGCGGCCTTCTGGTCTGGAAGTGCATAAATCTCGACCCACTTAGTGAAGTAATCCATTACTACCAACATGTACTTGCCCCCATTTTCACTTTCTGGAAATGGCCCTGCAATGTCCAAAGCTATTCTTTCAAACGGGCTTCCAACATTATATTGTCTCATAGGAGCTCTCCTTTTCCGGTGAGGCCCGTTACTCGTAGCACAAATAGTACATTTCTTACACCAGTCTTTTACGTCGTCGGAACTGTTCATCCAATAAAACCGTTCCCGAATTCGCTGAAGGGTTTTCCTTACACCAAAATGCCCTCCCGATGGACTGTCGTGTAACTGACGAAGTACTTCGGCTATTCTGCTCTTTGGGATCACCAACTGTCTTCTTTTCTCTGAACCGTCATCATTTTCCAGGACTCGTTTGAGCAAGCCATCTTCGATGATAAATGAGTCCCACTGGGCCCAATACGTCTTAACTACTGAGCATAGGTTTGATATTTCCTGCCAAGGTGGTCGACGGTTTTCCTCTTTCCATTTTCGGATTTTCTGTATAACTGGATCTCTCTCTTGTTCTTCCCTTATCTTAGTAGGCGTCCAGTCGTCGTTGACAAGCGTCGTTCTTAGCACTGCTGCTTCCTTGGATTCCGTTTTGTTGCAGTGGGAACACTCTGCGGGGCATGGCCTTCTGGAAAGAGAATCAGCATTTCTGTGGCTAACTCCGGCTCGGTGCTCAATCTTAAAATCGTATTCTTGGAGTCGTTCGATCCACCTGGCTATCTGACCCTCTGGATTCTTAAACTGCATCAACCACTTAAGGGCGGCATGGTCGGTTCGGATTAAAAACTTCCTTCCATAGAGGTATTGATAGAAGTGCTCTACTGATTTAACTACTGCTAGAAGTTCTCTTCTCGTGACGCAATAATTCCGCTCAGGTTTTGAAAGAACTTTACTAAAATATCCGAGGACTCGTTCCTGTCCTCCTTGAATCTGAGACAGCACTCCTCCAATTCCCACATTACTTGCATCCGTATCTAAGATGAACTCTCCTTCTGGCAGTGGATACCCCAAAATTGGTGCTGTTATTAAATGCTTTTTCAACGTTTCAAAGGCATTTTGGCAGTCTATATCCCAGCGGTATTCTCTTGCTTCCTCTGTAAGTCGCGTTAATGGCTTAGCGATATCTGCAAACTTCTTAATAAACCTCCGGTAGTAAGTACATAGTCCAAGAAAACTTCTCACTTGATGTTTGTCAGTTGGTTTTGGCCATTCCTTAATGGAATCGATTTTTCCCTTATCCACGGCCACTCCTTCTTTACTGACTATATGACCCAGATAATTGACTTTACCTTGAAATAGCTGGCACTTCTTGGGGTTTAGCATCAATTGGGCAGCTTTAAGTCGATTAAAAACGTTTTCTAAATTCCTCAAATGATCTTCGAATGTCTCCCCCAAGACGATTATGTCATCTAAATAAACCAGGCATGTTTTCCAAGATAACCCTCTCAACACATTTTCCATAAGCCTCTCAAATGTCGCAGGAGCATTACAAAGTCCAAATGGCATAACGTTGAATTGCCACAATCCAGATCCTGTGGTGAAGGCTGTCTTTTCTTTATCGACTGGGTCCATTTCTACCTGCCAGTATCCAGACTTCAAATCTAAAGTAGAAAACAATTTACTTCCAGCCAATGTGTCCAACGTGTCATCGATCCGAGGCAGAGGATAACTATCTTTCTTGGTAACGTTGTTCAGCAAACGGTAATCCACACAGAACCTCGTCGTTCCGTCTTTCTTCTTAACCAGGACCACCGGAGAGACCCATGGACTCGTAGAAGGTTCTATCACCCCGTCTTTCTTCATTTCCTGAACAATCGTTTCAGCTTCCTCTCTCTTCGCCTGTGGTAATCGTCGAGCTGTTTGACGAATTGGCTTAGCATTACCAGTATCAATTTTATGCTTAACAACGGTAGTTCTTCCCGTCTTTCCTCCTTTCGGTACGAAAATATCACGATACTGCCGAAGAAATTCCCTTAATTTCCTTTTCTCCATCTGATTTAGAGACTGTCCTGCAACTGCAACCATTTGGTCGAATTTGTCGTTGGAATTATCAGATGTTGTCGCCTGACGAATTATGGATGTCACAGGTACACAAGTTCCTACTTTTGTCTCTTTCTTTATGGTCACTGGGTAGTCGTTGACATTGATAAGTCTCACAGGAATTTCTTTAGCCGAAGTCACCAATTCCTTTCCAATTATGATTCCACGGCCAACCTCATCGTCGTGGTTCCAAGGCTCCATCATAACAGGTCTCCCTTCGTCTACAATTCCCTGTAGTCGCGCTACTATGATCGTTTCGCTTCTCGCAGGCACGACTGTATCTTCTGTAATGGCTGCTTGCACAGTGTTGTCATTATGTGGATGGAGAAATACCTCCTCGTTGCCAACTTTGATTACCTTATTCTTAAAATCCAATTGGAATCCATGCATATTCATTACGTCCATTCCTAATATAACATCCTCTTCGATGTCAGCAACTATAACAGTATGGACAAACTTTTCTGCCCCAATTCCCAATTGTACCTGGATTTCTCCATGAATGTTGGCATTTTCGCCTGTAGCGGTCCGAAGTCGTAACCTCGTTGGTAACAGTTTCTTTCGGCTGTTTATAACTGTCGGGCGTATGATGGTTCTGGTCGCTCCGGTATCCACCAACAACGTATGCTTTTTACCATTTATGTCTCCATCTACATATACACTATCTTCACGACATTTCAAAGAAGCTATTAGTATAAGAGGGTCTTTGGAAGAGTTCCGGGTCGAAGCTGCCCCCCTAAGATTGACTCGTTCTGGTTTTCCTGATGGTGAGTTTCTTGATTTTATGGTCTTCTTTTTCTTGCATGTCATGCTTTTCATCAAATTAACGAGCTGGTCAAGTTTATCTTCATCTCCTTCCTCTTTTACAGTCCTAACTTTACTGTACCCGCCAGAGGCCTGCGTAGCTGACTCGTATTCGAGGGCGGCGGATAGGACATCAACCAGCGTCTTGTGACGAGCTAATCGCAGTGTTCTCTGCATTTCATGATCACGAAGACCATCAATAAACGTTTGAACGGCCAATTTTTCCATCATGTCTTCGGGAGCTGTTGGATAAGCATATCGTACTAATCTGGCAATATCTACCTCATATTCTTGAAGAGCCTCATCTTTCTTCTGTCTACGATTTTTAAGCTGTGACTGATATACATGCTCCAAATGTTCGTGGCCATATCGCATATTTAACCTCTTCTTCAGTTGTTCGAAATCATCGGTCTCCTCTACGGCTATGGTCTGAAGCACATCTAAGGCATCTCCTCGAAGGGCGATAGTCAGGTTTACAGCCTTTTCTTTTTCAGACCATCCATTTGCTCTTGCGGCTGATTCGAACTGTTTCATGTAGTTGTTCCATGATGATTTTCCGTCGAAAGTTGGGACTTTAACATGAATAGAACCTCCACTTCCTTCAAATTTCGGCCGTGTCTCCAACTTAAATTTCGTCTCGTCTTCTTTTATCTCCACTGTAATCGGATTGTTACCTCTCTCTGCTGTCCCTGTTTCCTCCATCTTCCTTTCCATCTCTTTCCATATCTTTTCTTCGAAGGCCAACATATCGGCAGCAACTTGGTTTTTTAACGAAGACACTCTATCGTCAAGAGCAGATATCTCTGAAGTGACTTTAGAGATGTTAGCAGAAACTTTGCTTTCCAGAGAAGAAATCTCGTTAGAAACTTTGCTTTCTAAAGAAGCGATGTCGCCGGATACTTTGTTCTCCAATGATGCGATGTCGCCGGAAACTTTGGCTACATCACCAGAAACTTTGGCTACATCACCAGAAACTTTGGCTACATCAGAAGAAACTTTCGAAATCGACGAGAGGACAGCGTCATGCTTGTCTTCAAATATATAAGTTTCTGGATCTAGTCCTTCTTCTAGCAAAGCGTTCTTTAGTCGTTGGACTAACTCAGCCTTTTTTCCGGTAGAAGCTAATTCTCTGTCTTCGAGATGTCTTCTTAAATTCGTCACTGTGAGCTCATAAATCGTAGCCATTTTCACAATTTATTTTACGTATTCACTTGTATTATTATTATAAGTCTAATTTATGTTCGATCTCACTCTGACACCATTTGTTATGAATTTATTAATTGTTATGTCTTTAATTTATAATGTCTTTACTAATTTATTATCTTGTTCCTACTTTAATTTATTAAAAGGCACGATAATTAATATAAGTTTATTTATCACTACATACACAATAATTTATTAGTAGGCGAGCGTAACAATAATATCACGAGCGCGAATCTTCTTTATTAACTCTTCCTTCCAAATCAAATGTCCTTTATATATGCCATTGCCTTTACGCTAGAATCATCGAACAGCCTTCTCGATTTGCGGCGAAATTATAACGGTAAGGCAAACGGGTATTTTTTACATCGGCTCGACCGTTTCTGGAAGGTCCATTCAGGTAAATTTCTGCCGGCTAATAGAATACTCTCGTAAAATCTAAAAACAGAACACATTAGTCATAATATTTACGGTTATTTTAGGCCAGGATAATTATCGTAACAATATGTTTTCGTGTTCGTCTTATAATTTTTAAGCTCTTTCTTTAATTAAAAGGATATATTGTCTGAAAATTTTAAAATTAAAATGGAGTTAAATGAAGTAAAGGAAAACTATTGAATTCATGGAAAAACAAAGAAGAAAAAAACGCGTTCAAAGCGTTTTAAATGAGCGAATGAGAAAGTTTATTAAACATAATTTGGAAATATATATTGAAATTAAAAGCGAATACAAACTGGAAGAGAAAACCTGCCTAATGGAATTGGTAGAACATGCAGAGAAGGTAAAGGGTAGAAAAAATAAATCCAAACTAAGAAATCTTAAAGAAGGAAACATGTACATTAATGTAAACTAGTAGACAAAAGCTGTTAAACCATTGCTCAAGATATAATATGATGAACCAGGCAATGACAATAAACGTAAATTATTAAAGAAGAACCAGCAAATGTAGAGATAGACACATAAATAATGAGTAGGACTGTGAGCAACGAGAGTTACAAGAAAAACAAGAAAAGAAAAACTCCTAAAAATGCAGCCAGCAACGAGCGAGACTATAAACAGTAAAATTTTAAAACCCAAATGTAAACAGAAAAAGTCTAATGACATGGCCCATAATAACAGAGTACATTTCAAAAGGTAAAGGAGAATATAATAATTTAACTTAACTATCCAGACGACCGGTTTCGCTTTCTACAATATGCAAAGCATCTTCAGGTCTCGATACAAAGTTAAATAAATGATGCCGGTACTCTATTAATTGATGGTTGAAAGAACATGGTTCAAACTATCTTGTATTGTTGATTGATGAACTCAAGTCTGCTATTGTAATTGTTTGACAGTAAACGGGGAAGTTCTTGAGGAGACAAATTTTATCCAATGAAGTAGAGATAGGTGTAATGTAATTGTTTGTTTGATGAAAGTAATGTTCTATACCATTAAGTTATTTATATTTATTCTAGAGATATATTTATGAAATGTGTATTATTTATTGAGATTTTTATTTTTGAAGGTAACAGTTGTGAGACAATGAATGAGAATAGAAGTACAAATTGTGTGGGTGTGCAATTCTATTAGCTTGTAATTATCAAATTTCTTTGATAAAGTTCTGTTGCAATATGTGGCAAATGGTTGTAAAGTCCAATATATAAAGTTAAAAATTAAAATTGAGGACACTTTAAGACACACAGAAAATACACAAAAAACACTTAAAAAACGGGGGGACGAAACAGACATTAAATTTGAAAAAGGGGAGGATTTGAAAGTACTACATCTCTTACTTGGAGACAATGACAAGTCATTTATTTAACTTTGTATCGAGACCTGAAGATGCTTTGCATATTGTAGAAAGCGAAACCGGTCGTCTGGATAGTTAAATTAAATTGATTGTGAGTAAGTCTAATTTATTATTTCTTTTACCTTTTAATAACAGAGTAGTTTCCAATCCCAAAGGTTGGACATTAGCATCATGTAATGTTAGAGGTCTTAAGGGCAAAGAAGTTGAACCTGCCGAAGAATTTGAGAAAAATCAAATAGACGTACTAGGTATAACAGAGACTATAATGAAGGAAAAAAGCTCACAGTTCTTAGATAATGTGCACTTTCTCATTACCAGTGGAGTGTCACAAAGCAAAAGAACAAAAACTGTAGACTGCTTAATGGACAGTAACCTAATAAAGTATAATAAAATTGGATATGCATTTCCGGAAGGATTCTAAAGACAAGACTGGTAATTGATAAACATAAATCAGTTAATATTATCGTTATATATGGAATAAATGATGACGAAAAAGCAGCTACCAACACATGTTCTGGGATAAGGCATTAGATAAAATAGACAGTTTAGAAAGCAACACTCTAGTATTAGGTGATCTAAATAGTCAAGTGGGTGTAAGAGATAAACATACCCCAGATGTATTAGGACCATATTGAGAAGAAATAGAAAACGAAAATGGAGAACATATTATTAATCTATACAGAGAGAATAATTGATACATAATGAATACACTTTTCCAACACAAAGATTCACACAAATACAAAAGTGAAGTCAAAAGTATACGAGTGAGATCCATCATAGACTATGTGTTTGAGGATAGACTATCAAGAAAACGTTTTAAAGATGCAAGAGTAAAACGAGTAGCTAAGATAAATAGTGATAGTTGTAGCTAGACCAGCTTGGGATTGCGACGAGAACCAATCACGAAAGACACAAAGGAAAATATTAAATCTCATAATACCCCTACTATAGAAGTAATCAAGTCATATATGCTAGCAGACAAAAAGATAGCAAAGAAGTTTGAGAATTATGTGGATGACTACGCAACATAGCACGCTAAACAGGACTGTGACTTAGATCAAACTTGGTAGAAACTGAAAGAAACACTACTAAACGGTGTTTCTGATCAAGTAGTCATCTACCTGCACCGGATTTTCAAATTCTAATTTAACTGAGCTGCCATCGTGCTTCGGAGGGCACGTAAAGCCCTCGGTCCTGGCTACGAAAGTAGTCGTTAAGTCATGTTAGAGGCGCTTGTGCGACTTAAAAGCCCTAACACTAGACCTTAGTCAGAAGGTTACACGAACTTTACTTTACTTTATCTACTTGATCTAAAGGAGCTGAAAACGATGAACTAATCTTTAAAATGATTGTATTTTATGGATGCGAAACCTGGTAACTCATAATGAGAACCGAACAAAGACTAGGTGTTCTGGAAATTATTTTTTGGTGCAGATCAATAGGTATATCCAGAATGATGCACGTGAAACTGAAAGAATAAGATAAATCATGGACAAAACAACTACCATCGTAGAAGAAATATAGCAAAGACAGTTTATTTGGTACGGAGATATACAGAGAATAACAGACCACTGACGACTGAAGATAATATTAGATTGGCAGCCACCCAAGCAAAAAAAAACGAGGATGACCGAAAAAAACATGGCCTGATGGATTTCAAAAGACAATCTCAGAGATAGATCGACGACCAGGTCGACTGACTGAGTTAATAGACATGAATGAATACTGGGAAACTAGGTACCCACCTCCAGCGAGCTTCATTTAAATTACTATAATTTTTCGCAAAATTCACAATTAACAAGTTTCTTTTGGATTAGTTATGAAATAAAATTGTTATTCCTAACATTTTATATAAAGATATAATAATTACATGGTAATTTCAAGTTAGAAAATATCTAATTTTACCATTTTTGAACGCGTAAAGTACGCGCGATACACTTTCTAAATAAACAAAATGGAAGTTATGACTGTCACATTAAGTTAGCACTTATCTAGCCCATCGCAATTAATATTAGAATTTCTACGAAACATGTCAGTGTGGTGTCATTAATAATCTGGTATATTTAATTTCCAAAACGAACTGATTAAAACATTTTTATTACAATCCATATGCAATTAGTGGGATAAAGCAATGCGAGGATTATTATTGAGAATTTCAAATTTCAAGAATTATAGTATGAAAATGTATTACGAAAAGTAAAAATTGCGAAATTGCGAAAAGTAAAAATGCGTTTAGCAGTTTGAGGATTGATACTAGTAAGTTGATTAACTTCTGTGATTAAATTGGTTTTGAATAAATAAAACTGTATTCTACATTATCACTTACTGATTATATAAAATTCTTTTCGGTAACCAATAATCAAAAGGACTACCCTAAGCCTTTCTTGGAATATCATCATCTTTTCTTTTTTCTTCGTTATATATATTTCGTTATATTATTAAATCTTCCTTTTTGTTTCTAACAAAACGACATTTACAACGTTACGATCTAACCATTGATATCAATAGATATCCTTTTGACTCAATTTCATCTTTATAGTTTTATCTTTCCTGATCTATCCCAATTTATTTGATACATTTGAAATATTTATATACATTTATTCAGTTTTAAAGATTAAAAAATAATTTTTACTTTTTTATTTTTTAGTTTGATTGGATACACTGGTGAACCATATTTTTGTAACGTGTTTTTTATAAGTTTCCTGTAATTATTGTTATAGCAAACAGTACCAGGTACTCTTAATTTATCGTGGCTGAATGGATACTGCAACCCGAAGTAAATAAAAGGAAACTATACTTTTTGTAGGAATTTTGTTTTCCATAAAGCCGGCAATTCTTTTAATTTGAAAGGTGAATTTGTGCTCAAAATGTTATTTGGCAGTTTTTGTTGAGTTAATCATCGATTTTTTGTGCTGTACCCTATCTGAGAGATTTGTAAGACGGCGTTTCCAACCATTTGCGAGGTACACATGGTTTTAAGGAAAAATTAAGTGGCCGCGTCTTGAAGATTGCAGTTTGTTGTCATCCAGGATAATCCGAAGCCCCAATCAGTGTCCTACCTCCCCAGGGCTTTTGTTGTGTTCCATGGTCGTCTCAGACCATTTACAGTTTGTGTGGGACATTGTTTTTGCTCCCAATTCCAATCCCATAAACGTCTTAAAGGAAATACCAGCCAGAGTAACATAGGGTCTTTTTTGTTAAAATTTTTCCAAGTAAAAATAGATATTTTTCATGAATAAAAAATTTGCTTTCATGACAAACTAAAAAATTGTAAGTAAATGAAATTATAAGTTTTATGGATTAGCTAATTGTCATATAAGTCTTCTTTTAAATGCAATTAATTTTAAAATTCAATTAATATTTCAAAAGGTTTGATATTTCATTTCGACATATGACAATCAGTATTATCCTTTTTCTGACAATTGTTACATATCCATAAATTTGAATTGTTTAGTTTAAAGGTTAACCTCAATGTAAGCTCCATTTAAAAATCTAGATATTTTCATTTTAATAATAATTTAAATTCCCTATAAGTGTCCCCAACGTCTGGAGCTTGTTGTAAATCGTTACAAATGTAAGGTTTGTTGAAAAATTTTGTTAATATTATTTGTAATAATTGTTGATGTGAAGTAATAATCACATTTATTTTTATTTCTTTCTTTGTAGTTACACCTTCCAGTCCCTCCTTTATTCACTTACTTACGACTTAGCTCTCCCACCAAAGAACGAGTGGCCTTTCGCAATTTTAGGTTTATTTTCTTGCCCTATCTCCAGCCCAGTAATTGCTCAGTCCCCACTTTCAATATCCTATAAGTGATATCCAATGTGGTAGGCAAATTATACCGTTACAACGTAGCAAAATACGTGTCATAGAATGGCTGTTTCGACGGCATGTCGATATTTCTTCTTGCATATTATTTAAGTTCTTATTTAAGTTTTTAATTAAGTGAATTATTGTACTTTTGTGCATTTCTGTAATTCTTGTTTTACCAAATGCTAATTTATATTCTCCAAAAAATTTGTTAATCAACTTACTTGTTCATCCGTTTTAAGATTTAAGAAAATAGGTATACATAATAACATATTGATATGTAAAAAGTTGTATATTAAAATATATAAAATAGTATATTCTTAATTATACTTACATATTCTACTATGCTACCAAGACTACTAAGACAAACTTCAACTTTTCTATATATTTTTACACAAACTATTTGCTTGACATTATGCTAGAGTACCTATTTTCGCTGTAACAATTTTGAGAAAAGCGAAGCTGGTTAAAAAACTTACTTCTGAAATAAGCGATCAATTGCATTATCTCCATAATCGTCCTCGGAGGGTTGGTAGTTTTCATCTAAAAAAATGTATTTAATATTAGCAAAGTAAATTATCTTCAAATATAGTAATATAATTTAACGACACAAAAATAATACTGTTCTTAATCTATTTTCTTGTGGTTATCTTAATGCAATTACTACTTTTGTTAAGATTAAGCCACAATTTAACTCTGGATTGATACATTTATTTTCTGAACTCAATCTGCTACATGAAGTACAGTGGTACCAAACAATTAAATCGGCCTTAACTATTTATACAGGCTGTTTCATTAAGAATTGTCCGTATACTAACTGAAGAAACCATAATACAAAATATGAATATTTAACCGAAAACACTTCCTTGATGATCTTTTACAGAATATTGTCACTGAAACTAATAGATTTGCTCGGGAAATGTTGTTAAATATACATCGATCAAAATCACGTATACGTTACTGGGTTGACTGCGATATAGCCGAACCGAAACGTTTTTTTTTTTCAATATGTATAGTTATGGGATTAATTGATGATCCCGCAATAAATTTATGTTGGTCGAAAGATCCCATGTTCAGGAATGAGTTTATTACGACTATCATGAGACGAGACAGGTTCCTTTTACTGATGCGTTGCATTCATTTTTGTAATAATCAGCAGTGTAATAAAGTTGATCGGCTCTATAAGTTAGGGGAAGTTTTAAAAGTACTGAATACAAATTTTCAAGCTGCATTAACTCCAGGACGGATTTTGGTAGTCGATGAAAGTATAGTACCTTATCAAGGAAGACTGCAAATAAAGCAATATCTGCCAAATAAAACACACCCGTATGGAATTAAATTATATAAGTTATGTACAGTGGATGGTTATACTAACAACATAATCGTTTATCGTGGTAAAAATACGACTACCAATGCAAATACTGCTCAGAGTGAGCAGATAGTGTATGATCTTCTTGAACATGTTGAATTGTTGAAAATGGCTACTTTCGCTACTTGTATGCTGATAATTATTACTCGAGTTTACCTTTAGCCAAATCATTATTCAAAAAACAAATAATTTATTGTGGAACCCTAAGGTCCAACAGAAGAGGTATTCCCAAAACGGTACCTAAAAAAATGAAAAAGGGATTTGGGGTACACAGAACAACTCCTTACATATTATAAAATGGATGGACAAACTGCCAGTTCTGACGTTAAGCACTGATCGAACCCATACAACTACTTTAGAACCAACAGGAAAGCGAAACTTGCAACGTGAGTTTGTATTGAAACCAAAGGCAATTATTGATTACAATCAAGCAAAAAAAAAGAGTAGACTTTAGTGATCAGATGAGTTCATATCATTGCGTTTTAAGAAAAAGTTTAAAATGGTACCGTAAACTAGCCTTTGAATTTTTGCTTGAAACATCTATTGTAAATGCCTGGATTGTTTATAACAAGATTAGTTGTTCCACAACATTATCTATAATGGAATTTAGAAGAAGATTGGCGCAGGAGTACCTTGTTACTACAGCTGCACACGAAAACACCACTACTCCCAAAAGAGTTCCACATACGTTTTTAAACCGTCAGGACCTGGAAAGAAAAGGAGAAGACAATGCCAAGGATGCTATCATAAATTAAGAGAAACACATTCAAGCAAACAGGCAAGTAATATGGTGACAAAAGTAACAAGTTACTGCAATGAATGTCCTGGACAACCAGGAATGTGTTTATCTTGCTTTAATAGCATTCATAAAAAATAATTAATTTTTCTGAAATTTGATTGTTTTTTTAATAACTACAAAAAAATCTTTTATTTTCCTAAAACTTTATGTTTTTTTTTTGTTTAATAACTAAGGACATAAATATTATTTAGTTTACATGTTTTTTTGTTTTCAAATATCATTTACACTAATAAAATATTAAGAAGTTTTGATCTTTTAATCTAAATCTGTAGAAAATAGTAAGCTGTCTTGATACTTTAAAATATTCTTAACAGGAAACCTGATCAAAAAACGAATGGCAATGGTAAGTTTTAAAATGTTTTTACTGTTAATAACTGATCTTAAAACTCGTATAATTTATATTATAAAACTGTAAAAATTTAAAAACTAATTATGTCACTACCGGTCCCCGACGGTCGGTAACGCACCGTGTCCGCGTCAAGCCACCGGTCCCGGGGGACCGGTAACGCACTGTTCTTTCGTTGACATTTGGGAACGCAGTCAACCTGTTAAATATTTACCTGACCTGACAGGAGTACATAACTTGTAACGTCAAATAAATAAAATATGAATAAAATATTACAAATATTACTAACAAATATTTCAAAAGCTTTATTTAAATATTTGGAATGTCTCTCGGAAGCCAATGGGGTTGTCGTTCCATTGATGGCAGTCCCAATAATGTTTAAAACATTCTTCTCATTTTTCTTCTAAGCAATATACAACCAGTTATAACAATTAATCTGATGTGACAGATTGCAAATTAATTTTTGTTTTTCTCATTTCTATAATAACGAAAAGTAAACTGATGTACATTACAAATTCAACCATTTTACATTATTAGCTCATATTTAAATTTTTTGTAGTAATAATACATGATTTTAAAGCAAACCAATAGAAAAAACGGCTTAAAGTATTCGTTAATAACTGGTCTTTAAAAAACTTGCTCTATTTCGATCACACAGGCTACGCCGCGCGCCGTCGTGCCTCCGAGATCAAGAGATCTAGCTTCAAAAAATTATTTTATCTGGAGGCATCTAAAATCAAAAATCTATTCTAACCACAAATGTACAGATACTGAAGCATTAAAAATGCGAATTATTGAAGAGTGTGAAAAAATAACGCCAGGCGTTCTGACTAATTTTAGACGAGAATTTTACAATCGATTGGTATACTGTTTAATATCCCATAAAAATGGCGGATTGTTTGAAATTTGTTAGAGTTTTATGTTATAGAAATTATCATAAATTATTTTCAGTGATAAGGATCACGGTAAAAATATATTGAAATTCTTTTAATTTTTTGTATAACCTGGAATTGAATTTAGAATATCTTACGTTAAATAAAGATCTGGCAGTGCTCGAACTATTGCCTGAATACAACATTATTCCAAGTCTTCGTCAATTACCTACATTTCATTAACTTTATTGGTTTATAAGCAATAAAATTTATTGTTTACAAAGTAATGTTTATTGTTCAGTAATTGTATTAGTATTTAGTAAAATTCATTGTTTATAATAAATTCATAAAATTAAAACATCTGTCAAATAAACGTCAAAGTGTAAATACGAACTTAAAAGTTCTCTGCATTTTAAAGTTTAATTTGATAGTTTTACGTATAAACTCAAGTTAAATTACACATTTTAAAGTTCTCTGCGAAATTTTATGATTTAGAAAGTGCTAAACACAGTTACATTCTATTACTATAGTTTAATACATATACATTAGTACTAGTTTGGTCGTCGAAGCGATCGCCGAAGGCTCCATTTATGGAGTCTTCTAACGGGGGCGAGCCCCCCGATAAAATGCCAAGGGATCAGGATGCGATGGATGATTGCAGTTATGGTTCCCATGGATTTTCATCCCATCAGCTAGAAAACTCGATAAGTAGTCTTAATAATATTAATCATTTAAAAACCGATAAACAAATTAACTCATTAACTTCTAATGAGCCAGAAAAAAGCAGACCTGTATATTTATATGATAAAACTGATTTAGGGCCATTTCACATTTTTATTGAAAACAATGATAGAAATTTTACAGGCAAATTAAATGCAGTTAAGATAGGTGAAATATTATTTACCGTACACCCAGAAATTGATAATTATATTAAAAAAATTGATTCAATTGGACGCAATCGGATTAGGATAACATTTAAAAACTATGCTAGTGCAAATACCTTAATTACTTCTAAATTGCTTATTCAAAAAAATCTAATTGCATATATTCCGAAATTTCAATTATTTAAATTAGGTGTACTTAGGGATATAGAATCAGATATATCAGAAGAATATCTCAAAGATAAAATAAAAGAATTTGATCACCATTGTAAATTCTCGGTGGATTATGTAAAAAGAATAAAGAGAAAAATAGTAACAGATGATAAAGTAGTTTTTAAACCTACAAAATCGGTCATTGTATCATTCAAATGTCAAAGTATACCAAAATATATCGTAATTAACCATGTTTTACATAATGTAGAAAAATACCAACAAAAAGTAATTATTTGCTACAACTGTTATAGGTATGGACACGAGTAAGCAGTGTAAAAGCAATCCTAGATGTCTTAAATGTCATGAGTCTCACCCTTCCGATTCTTGTTCTTTATCATCCTTTAATAAAAAATGTCTCTCCTGTGAAGGTGAACACTTCACTAATGAATGGGAGATATGTCCAGAATTCGACCGTCAAAAAAAAATAAAACATTACATGTCTGAAAACAGCTTGTCTTTCAAAGAAACGCTTAAATTATTTCCTAAAGTAACCTATGCATCGATAACAGCTAATAATTCCTCAATAAATTCACATCAAATTCCAATTATGAACGCTCCATCCTTTTCATGTTCCTCTACTCAATTGTCCACACCCCCCTCAACCCCCAATCAGCTCACCCTCCCTACAGTTTCAAACAGATATACAATAATAAAACCTCCAAAATCCAAACGACCCCTCCCTTCCTCGCAAGACCCAATAGAAATAGAACATCAAAAAATAATAAAGTTAAACCCCATGTCCACCAGACCTGGCAGCATTTTCAATTCATCTTCTTCTCAATCTACATTTAATACAGAACAAGGATCCAAAATACATGAATCTCCTAAAGAATTAACAGAACTAATATCAAATATAGTTATAAGTATTATTTCTAATATGAATCACAAAAATTTTGAAATCCCAGAAAAATCAGTTTTAATAAATTTAATTCAAACAGTTTTAAGTTCTCTCTCATATAATAATGAATAGTTTGGTAATTTGTCAATGGAATTGTAGATCGGCTAACTCTAATAGAGAAAATCTTCTCCACCTACTAGAAGACCAGAAAGTTGATATCGCATTATTATCAGAAACTAGATTTAAACCAGAAAAATATATTAACTTCCACGGATATAATATTGTCAGAGACGACCGCTTTTCAGCAACTGTCGGTGGTGGCTCGGCAATTTTAATAAACTCAAATCTGTATTATGAGGAAGTCACCATGAAAGTCGAATTATTAAACGTCAATAAAGTAGCCATTAAAATTAAGTTTAAATCATTTACTGTCACATTTGTATCGATGTATGTTCCCCCAGGAGAAAAGTTATCGTTACAACAGTGGAACAATTTCATAACATCTATAGAAAGACCGTTCATAATAGGAGGCGACTTCAATGCTCATCACATTGCCTGGGGCTTGGACAATCATACAGATATAAAAGGCAAAATCTTAATGGACTGTATATATGATAATAATTTGATATACAAAAATGATGGCTCTCCTACTTTCTTTAGGAACTTTTCGAAATCGGCAATAGATCTGACCATTTGTACTCCTGACTTAAGTCATCTGATCACTTGGAAAACACTTCAAGACCTATTCGGTTCAGACCATGCACCTATAAGGGTCGAATTAGAGGATCAACCAACTCACATATATAACCCGTATTCTGCCGTCCTAACATGAAAGGTCCTATCTGCAAAATTTAGGTTTTGAGAAAATCCAGTTTTTGTTTCTTTTCATTGTACAACGCTTGGTAATTTAAGAAACTTTTTATGTTTTATTTTATATATTATGTCGGAGAATAGAATTTAGGTGCTGGTCATAATTTTGATTTATTCTTTCCAGGTTAGTCGATTTTTGATTATATTGTCACTTAGGACAATTTAACTTAGTGTATATGAAGTACGTTTTTTTGCATTACTTACGGAAATTGTCCTAAATGAAACTGAAATTCCAATTAAATGAACACTTTTAATTTTATTATAATAAGTTTTACACTTAATACGTGCGCTTTTAATTTGGATAGAAGATTTTTTTCTATCTAAAGTTACACCGCGACATGTATTACGAATTTGGGTACTCGTTAGTCTACCCTTAACGTATCTCATTATAAAAATATCTTTTAAATCAATAAAATTGTTTTCAAGTTCTGTTTTGTAATAATTTCTTCTTTTAAAATGACAAACTATATCTTTTAAGTAAAAGATAGAAATCTGCTTTTGTAACTTATTTGGAGGTACAGTCAGTGAAGTTAAAAAGTAGCATTTTTATTAAATTAACTTTTGATGAATTGGCTTGTTTTACCGTTTCGAAAAAATCGTCAAAATCATATACTTTTTTTTCTTTTGGGGGCAAGCTCAACTTGGCGATGAAATGAATCTGCTGCCATAATAGTATGACCTGGCTCAAAAATGTTGATTATTATATTTTCTACAGCAATGAGTCTATCATTGTCTTTTTCATAGCCAAAGGTCGCCAAAAGAAATATCTTTTCACGCTGTTCATTGTACAAATACACACCTCTTCGGCTTTCTTTGATGTTAGATAGTATTTGTAGGAATACACTCTTGGTAATGTTTGATTCTGAGATGTATTTCTTTTTTTCTCAAATTATTTTACGCAGCTCAAAAAAAACTGTTTTTGGTATTCTTTTCCAATAGCCAGTCTTCTTCTTAGAGTGCCATATCCCTACGGAACGTCGGCGACTACCATGCTTATAATATTTTTATACTGATCTCGGTCTTGCGCTACGTGTAGCAATTGGTCCGCTGTCAAACCTGTCCACTGCCGCAAATTCCTCAACCAAGAGAGTTTCTTCCGTCCTATCCATTTCTTTCCTTCGATTTTACCGTTGAGAATTAGCCGAAGGAACTCATATCTTGGTCCTCTGATTATATGTCCAAGATATTCTAGCCAGTATTGTGTGTTAATGTCTTTTTGCCTAGTATACGAAATTTTTTCAGCGCAATTGAATTTGAATTTACGTGACTTTTTAACTTTATAAGCTCTTATGTAACTCTCTCTTTTTTGTTTCTTTCTTTCGACAAATGGCTCTTCAATTTGTTTTCTTTTTCTTATTTTCCCAGTTTTTGTATACAGTTTACTCTTAGCTTTATCAACTGTGTTGTTTATAATTGTGACCTGTAAAATGAATATCTCGAATGAAATCCTGAATGAAGTTAAATTCGTTTTCTTCTGGTTATATATCAGATATTCATTGGACGGCCCAGGTATATAATCTGGATCATTCTCTATTTTGGCTAAATACCATAAGTTTACATCTATCGCTGTTCCGGCTAAGTAACGCTACATTGCTACTACCAATGAATATAGACGCATATGCGTCTATATTTTTTGCTACTACTACAAACACTAATTACAATCAGTTATTGCTTATACGTAAGGTAACATTATTAAACTTACCCTTCATCCACTTCTCACAATATATTTACTTAAAATAGAAAAAACATGAGCGTACACCCAATGTCTGATAATAACAAATACCTTTTATAATTAATTATTTCAAGTTATGTTACAAACATGCTTTTGTCGTACTACGCAAAATTGTCCTAACTGATGACGTTCAGTATAAAATGCTACCTTAAATAGTCCTAACTGCATTTCTAAAGTTAAAACGGACAATTTTTCTTAGCATATGTGAGATAGGACAATTTATGTTAGTAAACATTGCTTTTTAATCAGTTAGGACAAACCATTTAGGTATATAATAAGGCATTTAAGACGCTTATAGGACAAATTCATTTTGTACATTCATAGATAATATGTTTACGCATGCCATGAGCCAATAAAGCCATTTTACCAAATTTTGCAGATAGGACCTTTCATGTTAGGACGGCAGTATTCACAAAAGTGGAATTTAAAGAAAGCCGACTGGAAATTATATGAACAATTTTCGGAAGATATCTTCTCTCAATCTGAAGATATAAATTCATATGAAAAATTTTTGCACACTATAAATACAACTGCATCCTACTGCATCCCCAAATTTAAAATAAAAAAACCAACTTCCAGAGGAAAATACTGGTGGGATTTAGAATGTGAGGAAGCAGTCAGAAGAAGACGGGAAAGTTTTTGTATATTCAAAGATCATCCAAACCAAGAAAACCTACTTAAGTATAAAAAAGATGATGCCCACGTGAAGAAGATTACTAAACAAGCTAAAAGAAATAGCTGGAGAGATTATGTCAGGTCCTTAAATAGGTCGGTCCCTATTAAAAATGTATGGTCAAAAGTTAATAGACTAAAAAATAGAAAAACTAAGAACAAAGTTCCTATAACACTATCGGAAGCTTCATGGATAGAAGATTTCCACCAAAATATCACTCCACTGTCTGCAGAATTAGTAATTCCTGACCTACAAGTGAATGCGCAATACGACTATCCAGAACAAATCCGCTTCTTAATCAAACCATTTTCTGGCACTGAACTTTACTTTTCGTTAAAGAAAAATTCAAATTCAGCACCAGGTGCTGATGAAATCCATTACTCGATGCTATCAAATCTTTCAAAAATTGGTAAGACTGTGCTTCTGAATATATACAATGAAATTTGGTCACGCCGCATAAAGATTCCTGACGATTGGCACGTTTATACTATTCTCCCGATCTTAAAACCCGGAAAATCGTTAAATAATTGTGATTCTTACCGTCCAATAGGACTGGCTTCATGTATACTTAAAACATATGAGAGATTAATTAAAAACCGTTTGGAATTTTGGTTAGAAAAGAACGACCTATTACCAAAAACTCAGTTTGGTTTTAGAAAAGGTAAATCCACACAAGAAAGCCTGAGTCACTTATTGATAGACATTTATGGTGCTTTTACTTATAAGAAAGCAGTTAGTGCTTTGTTTTTAGATATAAAAGGGGCTTATGACAATGTTAATCTCCACATTCTATATGCGAAAATGTTGGAAATACGAATACCTGAAACTGTAACATGGAATATCATTAATTTGTATGTTAATCGATCAGTACACGTTAGATTAAATGGAGATAAGTCTAACATACGGTACACATCTTTGGGACTACCACAAGGTAGCATCTTGAGTCCTCTATTATATATTCTGCCTACTGCTGATTTAGAAAATAAACTTCCTCAACATATAAAAATCTTACAGTATGCTGATGATGTTGCAATCTATGTAGAAAATAAGTCAATAGATAAATGTAATGAGCACCTTAAATCAGGATTGAATATTATAGAAAAATGGGCGACGGATAAGAATTTAACAATCTCGGAGAGTAAATCAACCATTGTTACTTTTACCAGAAAACGATATTCTCCTCCAAACCACCTACAATTTGATAATTATAAAATTCATTATAAAACTTCAATAAAATTTCTTGGCGTATTCTTAGACTCAAAATTAAATTGGAAAGAACACACAAATTATATATTGCGAAGAACGGAAAACGCAATGAATATCATCAAGACTGTAAGTGTCAGTAATTGGGGAGCTGACCCAAACATCTCAATATTACTGTACAGAAATTTAATGAGATCGATCCTAGATTACGGATCTATATTTTATGGCTCAGCATCAAACGCTGTACTCCAAAAAATCGAAAGTATAAAAAATAAAGCACTTAGGTTAAGCACTGGTTATCTTCGTAGTACTCCCATATTAGTCATGGAATGTGAGCTTAATGAACCTCCACTTTCATTACGCAGAGAATTCTTAGGTGAGAAATTTATAGTTAAAGTGGCAGTTAACAATAAACTGTTGTTGAGTAAAATTGTACAACTAACCACTACATACCTAACTCATCATTACTGGGAAAAAAAGAAGCAGCTTTTAGTTGTGGAAAGTTTTCTCAACGTTTCTAGTTACATTGACGACATACACCAAATGGAACAAACCCCATCTCGAAAATTAAACTATGAATATTATTTATCTCCATTTAACTGCCATTTAAGTAATATTCTTGCCACAGATTTTCTTACTAAAATAGATCACCTTCAGTATGTACAACATCATTGGGGGAGTTATCAAAAATTATATACAGATGGTTCAAAAATGGACGGCAAAGTTGGATATGCTATATTCTACCCCCAAAAAAGTATAAAGATAAACAACAGATTACCTGACAAAATGACAACTTTTACAGCTGAACTCGTAGCAGTCAAAGAAGCCTTCCAAATATGTATGAATCAAAAAGAACTAAACTATGTTATATTTACAGACTGCCAAAGCATTGTACATAAACTGAAATATAATTTACATAATTTTGAAGAAAATTATATCATCAGTGACATCATAGCTCTGAATAGTGAAGCTTTTAAATCGGGCAAAAATATCATATTGTGCTGGATAAAAGCACACATTGGTATAAAAAACAACGAAATAGTAGATGATCTGGCTAAAAAAGCAACAATGAAAGAATCCACTCTGCAAACCTATCAACTTCCTATGGGTGATTTAATATCTGTAATCAGATCTCTTAAACGCACAAAATGGCAGGGACACTACAACAATTCAGACAAAGGCAAATTTTATAAAAGAATCCAACCCACAATTTCCGTCAAGACATGGTTTAAACAAGTTTCCAACAGAGGCTTCATCAAAACTATTTGTAGAATAAGAAGCAATCACTGTATGACTCCAGTATACAAAAGCAAAATAGGACTGACAAATAATAATGAATGTATATGTGGGGAGCTAGCTGATCTACAACATATGCTGTTAGAATGTCCTTTACATTTTATTGAAATATCAAATTTTTTTACCAAACTAGTTCAACTTAATGTTCAATTACCTTCTAATCTAACACATCTTTTGGAGTCAAAGAATCTAGATGTATATAAAATTTTATATGGTCATATTAATTGTTTAAAATTAAAGCTCTGACAAAAAAAAACAATAAAAAAAATAATAAAGAATAAAAAAAATGGAGAACAAAATAAAAAAAAAATAAAATAAAAAAAAAGTTACTAAGAAGATCTAAACCTCCGAGGTGTCGAATCGGGTTTATGTCTTAGCGTAGTAATAAAAAAAAAATAAAAAAAAATAAAAAAAAATAAAAAAAAAATAAAAAAAAAAAGTAAAAAAAAAATAAAGAAAAATAAAAAAAAAAAGATACAAAAAATAAAACAGCAAAAACAGAGTAAACTAGTAAGTAAGTTTCTAACATTACATGTCTTAACTCTCAATACAATAGTTTTAAATTTAAATACTAACAATATCTTGTGTAAAGAGAGAACTCAAAACAAATTGACTGGCCAGTTGGTTGTCAAAACCAGTGCCAATAAAACACACACACACACACACACACACACACACACATAAAATTAAAATATTGACAATTCAAATATTGTCAAACATCTAACATCAATATGATCAAATGCAACACGTCATACACATTCTTGCACTACCTGTGACCTGACTTTTAGGGCTGGTCCGAAAATTATATTATATTTTTTTTAATTTTGAAGTAGATTTAATTCGTAAAACAATTTTCACATTTGTTTTTAATACAGATTTCAGTCCTCTACAAGTACTTTTGTATGACTTTTGATGTAAAATAATTAGAGAAGCAGGAATTTAACAATTTAGAATTTTTCATTGAGTTTGCCATGGCCCAGTTGACGACTCACCACTCGGGATTATATTCGTACACATTATATTCTTTTACGAATATTCGTATTTATTAATATATAATGCAAAGTCTTAGGGTTTGGAGCACTTGGTTTTTGCCAGAAAAATTTATTCTTAAATGCCAGTTTAATAATCACAACAGCTTGTTACAAAAAATATCTTGTCTCTCTGTTTAAAATCTTACAAATAAATGGTGGGCAAACAAATACTTCTCAACTCTAGCTATTGATTTTCCCAATCTATTACATTATCCATTCAATTGAAAAGGAATTTCATTCTTTAGCTCCAATTACGACAAAACATATGAATAGAAACCGACTGTAGTAATTCCTTCACAAAGTTTAATTGTTCACGAAGATCCAGTAGTACAGGATGAGCTGGAAGACTGTAACTCTTGTAATATTTATACCGATGGTGCAAAATTACCTGCTGGTGTTGGCTGTGCATTTTCATAGATAATACTCAGGATTATTTTTAGTATAAATTAAAATCAAATTGCTTAATATTCACAGCTTAGTTGGTAGCCATTGTCAAGGCGTTCGATTGGATAATTAACAGCACTTTATATTATATCCGACTCACAGTCCATTCTGTTCGGATTAAGACCCTTTACTAAACACACATATACCAACAGACTAATTGTAGAAGCGCTTGAAAAGCTAAGGATCCTAAGTTCTTTAAAAAGAATTGTTAGCTTTGTGTGGGTAAAAGTTTACTTTAATATTCCAGGTAATGAACTGATCTGAAAGTAGATCTGATAGATCTGTTATATAGGCTAAAGGCTCTACTTTAGTGGGTATAGAATGCAAAAAGTTTCCTAATTGGGATTTATTTACAGCTATGAAGAAATAAGTTAGAAAATTGAGTGCCAATCCTTTACTAACAGTAGCAAAAATATATACTGCAGTATATATCCAACTATTCTATCTACTCCTCTAAACGAGAGAAGCTCTATATCTCGAAAAATTTATACCATGTACGTTAGATGCCTTTTTGGACATACTACAGTGAACGCATACCTGTATAAAATAAAACTTTGGGAAACAGAGACATGTGAATATGATGGCAGTTTTGATGACCTTAACCACTGGATGTTTCAATGTCAGTATAACCAAGAAGCCATACAATTTTTATTTCAATCCATCTCCCAACAAAAAATCATACTGACGCAAAATGTTGTTTCTCTTCTCTATTTAAGTAGTCGAAATCTAACTATTAGGTAGATTTTATACGAGTTTTTTAAACATACCAAACGGAAAATTTAAACTGCTTTTTTTAGGCAGTGGTGTATGCATGCTATATGGTAGAACTTTAGTTATACTGTTTCCGACTGTCTTTCCTTTTATGTTATTTATCGTTAACCGTTGCCTGTATTACTTGTTTTAAAAAAAGTCGCTAAGAAGGGAAACCTTAGCGTGTCCTTATTTAATCCTTTTTGTACAGCAACCAATAGTGATTTTAATGGGATGGTTAGGAAATTAAGTAAATAAACGAAATAGGAAATTGTCTGATATAAATTTAACAGATGTATAGAAGTGAATTGTTTCTACTCATCCAACCAATTGTCTGACTAAATAGGTTTTAAACCTAAGACCAAAAAAAATTTTTTTTTACTTCAAACGAGCTTTATCGTTAAAACAGATAATATGTTGGGCTCTGTCTTATAGTCATTTGGTTTATGATGTAGTTTAATGATAATTTAGATGTTTGCTGGTATCAGTTAACTTTTTGTGGACTTTAGTTACATATCCTCTATCCCCCTTTGTGATTAACACATTCATAAATGGCAGTAAGTTGATGTTTTCTTTTTTTCGTGATAAATTTGATTGATCCTTTTTGACAGTTGGTGTCCACCAAGAGATGTTCTAATTCTTCTACTCTATGAGCCTATGTGGGAAACACATCTACATATCCCGACTACAGTAGTTAACATGCAACAACAAAAATATTTCAGACCGTTTTAAGAACTAATAATTTATTTTTACCAATTAAAGCAAATTCTCTTCATAAATAATATGTTTATAAATTTACAGAATAATTGCAATGATTGTTTGTGTGGCTGAGTTGTATATTTTATGGTTGAGATTTGAATACACATATAGTTTTTAAATTTAATAAATATTGTAAATAAAATATTTTTATTATTCTACTTCTTTACTGATCAACACAGTTACCGTAATTAACTTATAGTTTAATTTAAGCAAAATATGCTTAACTTGTACCAAGAATATTCGATCTTATTTGAAAAAAATCTTTAAACAAAATTACTTAAGATATTTTTATTTTGGGTATATTTAGAGGCTGAAATAACGTTTATAAGAACAAGAATGTAAATAAAACTCGAGGAAGCTTTTGAGACCGAATTTATTCAGAATTTTTAAAAAACGCCAATTCAATTGTTTGCATTTCTTTAAAGTCCTAATTAAGTTTAACCACATAATAGCAGATCAGATTGGATACTGTTTGGTTTCCATTTCTTTAAACTTGTTTCTTTGTAAATAGTCTGTATTTTTTATACTGAAGAATATCTGGAAGTTGATTTCGATAACTTAAATGAAAGAAATTATTTCAATTTTAAATCACTATTGGTATATATATATATATATATATATATATATATATATATATATATATATATATATATATATATATATATATATATAATATATATATATAATATATATATATATATATAATATATATATATATATATATATATATATATATATGTATATATATATATATATATATATATATATATATATATATATATATTTATATATATTCTTGAATCGTACTATATTTAATATAAAATAAGTATTTCTTATGTTTGGGTGCAATAAGTAATATTCAATTTGGAAATAGAGTTTATTGTCCATTGAAATCAATGTTTCGGCAGGAAACCCTTGAATTTGTCAAGATTCAAAACGTAAAACAGGACAGTGACATGAATGAATTGACTCTCATTTAATTGATTAATGTCAGCAAATACTTTCATTTATAAGAATCAATAAAAAACTTAAAATTCCGTCAAAGGAAGAACTGTAATACAAAGTAAACGTTCAACTTACACGGTATGGAAGGGAAATAATAACACAGCCCAACAAAATAAAAAAAAATTGGTTTTTAAGAAATAACGAATTTTAAATAATATTAATCCTGTGATTTCAAAAATAACTTTTTTTTTTCATAGTTATTTTTTTTGAATCGATTGTATAATTTTATCTTCGCTCGAAAAGATATACACAAAATTATTTTTCAATAACCAGACGGATTTACAGTAAATATGAGATATCATGCTATTGTAGACTCAAGACACCAATCGAATACAATAAACGTCTGCACCAGAAGAGGAACAAATGCCTCTGATCCCTACTGGGTCGAAAGTAGGGTAAGATCCAGAATTTGAAACATTTAAAAAAGGAAATAGGTTTTAAATATGAAGAATACAATGTGGAAGGACTCAAAAATACAAAAACCAAAATCAGAGAGTACAAAAAAAATATAAAAACATAAATGAAGAAAGGAATTAAGTGGAACATCATGAAAGAAGCAACTTACCAACAAGATTACAACACAAAGAAAAAACAGCATATTTATAGATGCAGAAGGATCACAGAATCCGACAAGCAGAGGAGGAATATAATTAACTACGTAAGGAAGAAAACAAAAATCAACAGCAGTCAGAAGACAAAAAATATGAACAAAAACTTCAACTACCAAAAACTGAATAAACGCAAAAAATAATTCAAAAAAAAGAAGTGAAGAGGTAAGGAGGGTAATATATTGTATATTATTGTATATTGTTATATTATAATACTCCATTTAAGGTTTTTTACAAAAATATAACTTTTAATTATGTGTTCTTATTATGCCTTACGCTATAGGGCAATCCCCATAGGAAATGACTTAGTGTTCTCCCTCAACTTTGTGGATGACCAAATCGTCCTAGCTCAAGATTCTTATGATCTAGAATTTATAATAAAGTTTAACCATACATCACAAGACACAATTGACTATGTATTTGAACAAGTATATTTTCCCAGTAAGAGTTATGTTGCCTATTAATAAAGGCCTTTTCCCTATCGTGGACGTTGATTTTTGGTACTCACACAGCCTCTAGACTTGGTTGTCATATATAACCCAGTAACATTTAACTCGTACCAGTGTGACACTGTTATGTTCCGCCAGCATATCGAGTTCCCCTCAATATTTACACACTAGCCTAGAGTCCCCCTTAGGGTTTATGACTGCTTTCAAGTTTGGTTGGCTATTATATAAAGAAATGAGTTCTAGAAGGGCCTCCATATCTGTGGTTGGTGTGACCCTCATAGCCCCTGTGATTCTTAGAAAAGGAAGTCTTTTGACTGCGTTTAGTCTGAGGATTGCACTTTTTGTTGCATCTTTGGCCTTATACTGATGCATATATATGTAATTGCTTTTACCCTCATGTGAGTTTAATATTGTTATGACTAAAGTTATAAACTTATACAGAAAATAATTAGGTATGCCAATAAACAACATGCTGATTGTAAGAGTTTCTTAGCTTGAAGCTCTTTAAATTCTATATCCGTATATATCGATTATTAATATGTTTATGTTTTTAATAAAATTTTTTATACAATTTGATTATTTTAAATAAAGTATATTAAAATAAATTATAAAAACGGTTTAATACTAAAATATCTGATGCAAAATTACCTAATAAATTTTGTGAAATAAATCAGTATTTTGTAATTATTTTCTCTGGAACAGTATGTTGCGTAGATCAAATTATTTTCCATTTCCATCAATATATTTAATAGTAGTTAATATCCTTAGCGTAACATATTTTTACTTTACTGGCTGGTATTCAACTACAGAACATTCTACGCCGTGACTAAAGGAAACTAAAAACTCTAATTTTGTCCTTTTCCCGAAGGCGAATGAAAAGCGAGAGGCGTTGCGTAATAAAACTCTCATATTTTCTCTCTTTGCTGTTGAAACTAATTACGGTTTTTAATATAATAGTAAAACAATGTTTGCCAGAATTGTCGCGTAAGGCTCTTAGTTTAGATCTGAGCTGAAATCAAGAAAGTTACTTTATTTCGTAAATTTCCGTAAATTAATTTCTAGGGAAGCACTAAAGCAATTTGTTAATTTGAGCAGAAATAACTGGTTTGTTATTGTTCTATATTTCTATATCATGTAGCTCTTAATTCAATTACCATAACCAAAGCGTGATGCTTTTTCGACACGTTTATTTAATATGTTTCTGCAAATTTATACCATGGGACTGTGTAATGTGCTGATAGTAACTATTCAGCTATAATATATATACCTATATATATATATATATATATATATATATATATATATATATATATATATATATATATATATGTATATATATATATATATATATATATATATATATATATATGTATATATATATATATATATATATATATATATATATATATATATATATATATATATATATATATTGAAATGATATTGTTTAAAAAATTAATTTATAAGTTATATACTAGTTAATATTAGATATAAAAACTATTTGGTTATTTTAATAAGTTATATACTAGAGAATATTATAAAAATTATTTATGTGGGGACATTTTTAAGAAATTAGCATATAAAAAGTATTTTTTTTATAATTATAATATTGTAAATATATTTAAGTGAGCCATGTGCACAGACAACCAACTATACATTTAAATGACAGTTGAATAAGAATTTACGAATATAAGTGGGGTTATAATAATATGTTAGTTTAAAAATGTTTAGTTTATATATAGTCACTGATTTAAGTTTATATTCTGATCTGAAAAGCCTAAATGTCGATAAAATTCTCGATAGAAAAGTAAGGAATTCTCTAGATCACCGGAGATGGCTTTGTTTGCGAAATGGACTGTTCCAGAAAATTCAGACATGTAGGAGATGGAACAAATCGAACATGATTGCTTGCCAGATGATTCTGGAACATGGAAAAAGATATAAATACCCGGTGATTTGGATTCAAGGAATCAGTTATCAGTTATCAGTTATTAGTTATCAGTTATCAGTTACAGTTCAGTCAGATGGCCAGTCAGTTAGTAAGAAAGTTAGTTAGAAGATAGACACATTTAGTTAGTGAAGTCAATTGTTCAGTAAGTCAGTCAGAAGGTCCAGATGTTCAATTTAATAAGTTCAATTAAGATTAAGAAACAGTATAAAGATAATATTATTGAAGATTAAAAATTATGTTATGTAAAAATCGTAACTGAATAATGGAAGAAAGTATCAATTGAAAATTAAAATTATATAATATTTGGTGATTGGAGATTGGTGTATTAAAAAGAAGAATAAATATAAATACAGCTAAGAAAAAAAAGTAATTTGAATTGGTGGAAGGTGATAATTGGAAAAAGTAATTTAACAAAAACAAGGATAACCGAGGCTGAGAACGAAGACATTGAGTGGTGATTACAATCTTTATTTTGAAGAACATTTTCATTTAGGCATTCAGTGAAAGAAAGGTACAAAATTTTGTTAATATAATTTAGTTAGTGTCATAATTATTTCAATTTTAAAGATAGTTTGTTTAAATTTTACATTGTCTATATAATTTAATAGGTTTCATAAGAATTTCAATTTAAAAATAGTTTATTTTAAATTTTGCATTGGTTATGTTAGATATATATGTGTGTTTCATAATAGATATAATAAAGATAATTTAAAAAAGTGCTTACAAACTAATTCTTTGAGAACCGCGATAAAAACCCTATATATTATTAAAAAACACTCATTGCTCATCATTCACAAATTATACATCATAACAATATATATATATATATATATATATATATATATATATATATATATATATATATATATATATATATATATATATATATTGTTGTATATATATATATATATATATTGTTGTATATGATGTATTGTTTGTTTGAATGATGAGCAATGAGTATTTTTAATAATATAATATATAGGGTTTTTATCGCGGTTCTCAAAGAATTAGTTTGTAAGTACTTTTTTAAATTATCTTTATTAGATCTACTATAAAACACACATATATATCTAAACTAGCTAATGTAAATTTAAAATAAACTATCTTTAAATTGAAATTGTTATGACACTAACTAAATTATATTAACAAAATTTTTGTACCTTTCTGTCACTGAATGCCTAAATGAACTGTTTTCCACTATATAGATTATAATCACCACTCAAATGTCTTCTTCTCAGCTTCGGTTATCCTTGTTTTTATGAAATTACTTTTTCCACAGCATTTATAAACCACCAAGCAAACCAGCAAACAGCATTTATATTTATTCTTCTTTTCTAAATACCAATATCCAATCACCAAATATATTATTTAATTTTAATATTCAATTAATACTTCTTCCATTATCCAATTATCATTTATACATAACATAATTTTTAATCTTCAATATTATTTTCTTTATACTGTTTCTTAATATTTATTTAACTCACTATATTGAACAATTGTAACTGATTGACTGCCTCTAACTAATTTTCATACTAAAAAACTCATAACTGATTGACTAACTGAATGGACTTTCTTACTAAACTTTCTGACTGACTATTTATATCTTTTTGGATGTTCCAGAACCATCTGGTAAGAAATCATGTTCCATTTGTTCTATTAAATACATGTCTGAATTTTCTGGAACAAACCATTTCGCAAACAAGGCCATCTCCGGTGATCTAGAGAATTCCATACTTTTCTATTAATAATTTTGTTGACATTTAGGCTTTTCAGATCAGAATATACACTTAAATCATTAACTTAACATTCTAATTTAATAAACTACACATTTTATTATTATAACCCCATTTTATATTCACAACCATTCCTTAAATGTCACTTCAGAGTATGTTTATCTGATTGCCTAGTCACATGGCTCACTTAAATATATTTACAACATTATAATTATATAAAAAAAATACTTTTTATATGCTAATTTCTTAAAAATGCCCTCACATAAATAATTTTTATTAAATTCTCTAGTATATAACTTCTTAAAATAACCAAATACTTGTTATATCTAATATTATCTAGTATATAACTTATAAATTATTTTCTTTAAACACTAATCATATCAATATATATATATATATATATATATATATATATATATATATATATATATATATATATATATATATATATATATATATATATCTACGGCATAAAGTGGACTCCGCCCATGTTAAAATTCAGGTTCAATTGAGCTCCGTGGTCAAGTGGATACCGATATACGGAGCTCACTTGACCATTCCATAATATTGGTTCTGTCGATTCATCAACATGTAGAGTTTAATAATTTATAAAAATTTTTTGGAGCCTGTAAATACCCCTGTATCATAAATGTATATCGTTTAGTTCACGTGTATATATTATAGGGGTCGTACAGATCTTCTTCAATGTATATTTGAACCATACGTTTATCGGTTTAAGTAAGCTCTGAGAGTGTGGCAACTGTGCGATTATACCGTATATTTTCAGCATATACCCTGAACGGTTCATATGGGCTCCTTATTTTTATCTACTGTTCGTAGACAGTGTAATCTAATACGCATTACACTGAGTAACAGAGGATATCTTATTACCTGGTATAACTACGTACTAAAAGGTAACTGGTTCTTTAAAAACAGGTATATAGATACAAAAGGATTTGGGCTTATTATTTAATGGAATATTCGCTTGCATAGGAAATTTTATTTTTTCTGCATTTTTAAAAATGTTGTTCTTTTATTTAATATAATTTTATTAGTTCAATGCCGAACTCGATGTTTTTTTTAATTACAGAAATTTCGTAATATATTTTGTTTACGTGAGTATGTCTTTGTACGTCTTATGTAAGCATCCGATTAATAAAAACTAATTTTATTTCATCCAATCGTCTGCGATATCTTTTATAAAGCTTTTTTATTATTTTAGTTCTGGTCTTATTTATGTACTACATATGATATCTCGATGAACGGTTATCTCAAAATAAATATGGTTAAGAGCTACAATAGGTATTTTTGTGTTAAAATTGGTAGTAGTGTGCACAAAAACAAAGAATGGTTAATTTGTCTAACAAGGTATATTCGGCGGCAGATGCATATAGTGCAAGCGTCTATGTTTTAAGGGTGGAAGGATGTGCACCTCATTTTTAGCTGACAAGCTTGCGAACAATATTATTTCTGGTCCTCAATTTACCTTTTAGTTTTAAACAATAATCTGTGACTGACCCCGTGCGATACAAACTATTTTCAAGGAATTTATAGGGAGTCTACGTTCAACAATCATGACATTATTGGATGTTCAGTTTTGTGAAAGCGTCTATGTTAGGAAAATTGAAGGAGCACACACGAGCTTTTCAGGGGTTTTGGCTGAAAATTGATTCATAGTTTATTTTTATTGTGCAATAATAGGTGTATCGTCTATATAATAGAAGTCCTAGTATCTACCGGTATGGATCGTTCGTTTGTGTAAATGTTATACAGTGTAGGTGCCTTTATGCTACCCCAAGCGAGACCGTTCTTCATCTGCTATTCTTACCATTGAGTGATATAAAAAATATTCTCTTGTGTAGGCATAAGCAGACAATATAAGTGAGTTTGTTATCCAAGGGGATATCATATAGTTTTTGAAAAAATATTCTGTAAGTTAAGGTATCGTAAGCGGCATTTAGATTGAAAAATACCACCACTGATACCCGATTTTTTTCGTACTCATCTTTGATTTAGTATTTGTGATGTACATTACTTTGAATAGCTGACAAACTAAAAATTTCGGCTGATAGTTTTTGTGGTCGTTGGAGTTTTTGCCAGGTTTAAGCAAGGTAACAACTTTGGCTTGTCTCTAGACTTTGGGTATCTCCTAATTTGAATACAGTTGTTCATCATCTGGATAAGCCATTGTAGTGTTTTTGGTCCAGATTTCGTAATAAGCTTTGTGCTCAGATCCTCAATGTCGGTATTTGTATTATTTTTCATTAAATATGTAGATGGTGGATCCAAGCTCAAAATCATTAAAAGGTTCTCTTAGCTGACTGGTTTTGTTCTTTCTTACTTTGAGTTATTCTTTGCTTTTTTCCGATAGAAATAGTATGTCTATATCTATAATGTGGTTTTCAGCGATCAGCTATATACCAAATACCCTAGGTTAGGCCCTATATGTGTTTCCTGTACTAGAAATTAGTCAGATTCGTGTTTAGCTCATATGTCTGATAAGTTTAAATAAAGTAAAGTTTCTTGATTTTTAGATATACCCTTAACAGTTATAGACATATGTTATTAGAATAGTTGGTCCTAAAAAGGACCAATTTGACAAAATCATATTAAAGGGGTGACTGAAGAATTAGCCGATTAATTAATTAATCATTACCCGGGGTATGCCCGATTGCGGTGGTCTTATTAGTACTTCAGTCTTCCTAAAGGCTCGTTTTTTAAACCCCATAAGTAATGCTTAATGTTTTACTTTTTAATAAAAATTTAAATTTTACATGCCGTGTATTACTTTTTGAAGATATGTCGAATCAGATTTGTATAGTAATAATTTTAGGTTCTAAAGAACCTCTTTGTGGAAAATAAATAAGTTTGTGATATCTGTCACAACTCATATATAGATAATAAAAAAATAAACAGGTAAAATAAGTGTAAACAATCTTAACTACATACATCGGCGCCACTGTTCAGGTGATGGGTTTATCACAGATATCAAAGGTTACATTTTAATTCAATGTACTATTTACGTATCTTCAATATTAAAAAAGTAGAAAAAGACATGTTTATGCTTTTATTTTTTTAAATCTATGCTATTTTCTTTCTAGAGTTCCGTCTTTTTTGAACGACCTGTGTTCTTTTTTCAATTGGGTACTTGTCCAAAGCTATGACAAATACTCTGTCCTCTGCTATTCTACATTAATATGACTGATTTATTTTATCTTTCTTGCAACTATTTTAATGGTTATCCTGTGTATCTTCTTCTTCTTCTACTTTTTCTTTTCATATAGACATAGCTGTCTGTTTTTCAATGTGCCTCCAGTAAGTTGCCTTTCCATCGTTTTCGTGGTCGTCCTACTGATCGTCTTCCTATGGGTTAACCGTCTCTTGCCGTCTTTATTGTTTTATTTGTTGTCATTCGGCTTATATGATCGTTTCATTCTACTCTTCTATTTCTTAACCAGTTTTTGATGTTCTTCACCTTGCATCTACGTCGTATATCTGTACTTCTAGCTCTGTCCCATAGTGTCTTACCATCAATTTTTCTAAGTGTTTTCATCTCTGCTGTTTCATATCCTTTTTGTCCTCTCTGTGTCAGATCTTGTTTCTGCCGCGTATGTCATTATTGGTCTGATGACTGTTTTGTAAATTCTGCCTTTCGTTTCTGTTTCGATATTTTTATTTTTTCATAATGTTTCATTTATGCAGCCTGTGGCTCTGTTTGCTCTATTCACTGGGTCTTCCACTTTAGTTTCGAGCTTTTCGTAGCTAGATAATGTGATGCCTAGATATTTAAGCTCTAACGCTTGTTCTAAACTCGGTTCGCTATTCCCAGTCCGAACTGTCTAGTGAATTTAGTAATTATTTTTTTGCGAAGTTAGTTACTTTTTGACAGACTAAAAGTGGCTGGAAATTACTATACAACCAAGCACACGTACTCATAGCCAATATTAATAGTAAACAAACTAAATAGTAAATAAAATAGAACTTTGCGAATTACTGACAATAAATATTTATTTATCTGCACCATATAATAAATATTTATGTTAAATTATAACAACTAAAATATATTTTTAAAAATATATACTCCTAAAATTTGATGTGTTTAGTATACACTTCCACTATTTAGAATAATTCTTCTTTTTTTAAACAAAGTAGTATGCAATGGTAGGATACTTTAGCTATTAATACTGAGAAGTAGGAATTGTTGTGTTGTAGGTTTCCGACAATGAATCTGTCAAAATATGCCCGAGCTAAGCGAATGGAGTTTATTATATGACCTTCAAGCTCCAATTAACATCTTAGTAAATTTGCTGTTGTAACCATGCATTTTGTCTCTTTCGGGCAAATTAACATATTAAATTTTCTGGCGGTTATATGAAATTGGTACAGCATACGTTGTAAATCATTTTCACTTTAAAAGAGTAGTATTGCGTCGTCTGCACAGCAGATTATTTTAATTTGTTTTTCTTTCATTTGGTATCCTTTTTTAGTTCTTATTTTTTATTATTTCATCCATAATCAGGTTGAATAATAGAGGACTCAGGTAATATTCCTGTCTTATTCCATTGTCACCTTCAATAGGGTCGGTTAGTTCTTCTTCTACTTTTACTTTTATTGTGTTGTTTTGGTATATATTTTCGATCGTTTTGATTTTTCCTAGAGGTATCTCTCTTGCGTACAATAAGGGGATAACGTTTTTTTAATTTGTGTATCTTCTGTATATCATTATTTCTTTTGTGTATTAAAAATTAAATTTTGGTTATTATTTCTTAAGATTCTCTTAACGTGTTTATTAATTGTCTTGTTTTATGTGTATCAAGATATGTGTGTCATGATAGATTGTAATGCATATTTCATTTAATGTAATTAAAGTGCTCTTTGCGTTTGCCTATTACTTTCTCACTTCCTTAGCGATAGGTCTTTTTTTCCTCATCAATAACCTTATCCTCGCTCGATACAGCTATTTTAACCCTTTAAAGCCCCGTGTGTACTCAAGGTAACACAGGAGTTTTTGATGCAGAAAACTTTTTTAAAATAATTTCCGACTCTAGTATGCCCTCTGTTAATTTCAGGCAATATTTGGTTATACATTTTAATACACTCTATGAACCTATGACGAAACCTATATGGAAATGTTTAACAGTATGTCAAATGGACACGACTGCCTTATTAGTTTGTATTTTCGATCGTGATTTATTGTTATAAATTGTGTACAATTTATATAAAAATACATACAGAGGCATTATATCAGCATTTAGATATTGATTACCGTTGACATTTGTTTATTTTATTGTGTTGTTTCAGTACTGTGATAAAAAACAGGTATGTTGCTTTGAATCCACACTTTACCATATTATTTTAAATTATTTCTTTAAGATGAATACAAAAACGTTCTACGGGAAAAGCACTAAATATCCGAGGAATCCAAAGACTCTGACTTTGATAGTGATAATAAGAAAGTAATAATAAATTTTCCAGGTACCCAGATATTAATCGATCCAGAATCAAATAAAATGGAAAATGAAGACGATTTGTACGAAGCAAATTTAGACCAGGATACCAATTTAGATTTAGACTAAGATGAAGATGAGGGCGATACCGATAAAATTGAAAAACACACTGAACAAAATGTGCTCAAAAGGTCAAAAATGATCGTAAAAAACATTCAGTGGAAGAGTGGTTCTCGAACAGTATTTCCAATTCCAGAATGGAAAGGTAATTTACCAACATGCAAATTATTAGAACCGGAATCCCCTCTACATTATTTTAAAAAGATGATATCTACCAATATGCTGGAAAACATAGTAGAACAAAGTAATTTGTATGCACTGCAAAAGAATATAAATAAACCATTGAATATGACACTAGCAGAATTAAACCAATTTATTGGATCTGTTCTACTGATGTCAATATATGGCTTGCCAAGGACAAGATCATTTTGGCAGAAGGAAACACGTATTGCTCAAATAGTCGATACTATATCTAGGAATCGCTGGGAAGAAATAAAAACTAAAACGCATTTCAATAATAACGAAAATATGGTCAACAATAATGATAAGTTATACAAAATTAGACCATTCATCAACGGTCTATTTTAAAATTTTCAAAGTATTCCAATGAGTGAAAAATTGTGTATTGATGAACAAATGATACCATTCAAAGAGGCACATTCTTTAAAACAATATATGAAGAACAAACCCAAAAAATGGGGATACAAGGCATTTGTTTTGTGTGATAGCAATGGTATTGTTTATAACTGGGAATTATATACAGGAACTGTTAAAGATCCCCTTCATTTACCTAATGTAGACACCAGCGGTAATGTAGTAATAAGATTGTGTGAGATAATCAAACCAAACAAATACTATAAAGTATATTTTGACAACTGGTTCAATGGCATTCAGTTGCAGATTGAAATGGAAAAACGTGGACTGCAATGTTTGGGAACTGTTCTTCCAAACAGATTGCCTTATTGCCATTTTTCTGATGACAAGAATATGAAGAAACAGGGCAGAGGTACTGTAGAAGAAAAGCACGCTACAGTAGATGGCATAAGACAAACAGCGTTAAAGTGGTACGATAATAAACCGGTTCATTTGCTTAGTACATTTGTTGGTTCTAAGCCTACTTCGTTAGTCAAGAGGTGGGATAAGAAACAAAAATCAAGAATTATTGTATGCTGTCCAAATTCAGTACAATTTTATAATAAATTTATTGGAGGTGTCGATCTTATGGATTCACTAATTGCTCTTTACCGAACAGACATAAGATCTAAAAAGTGGTATCTAAAAATATTTTTTCACCTTCTGGATTTAGCTGTTGTTAACAGCTAGTTGTTGCATCATGGTGATTGCGATTACTTTGAAATTAAAAAGAAAAACCAGTACGCTACATAAGTCCCACTTATGTAGCGTACTGTTAGCAAGCAATGATCAGATCAAAAACAAAGGACGTCCCAGGCTCAGTGAAATTGAGAACGAAATTGTAAAAAAACAGAGGAGAGGATCTACTGCTATTGTACTACCAAAGGAAGTTAGGCTTGACCAAACCTTCCACTGGCCAGTAATTTCTGAAAAAAAGGAAAGATGCAAAAAACCAGGATGCTGTAATACTTCTAAAGTAATGTGCGATAAATGTAAAGTTGCTTTATGTTTTACAACTAACTACAAATATTTGTTTTTTTGAATGACATAATAAATAAGTATATAACTTAATTCGTTAGTTTTTGCTAAACACTCCCAAAACTCTCCCCAAACGAAATTTAAAAAATCTAAAAAAATTACTAGTTGTTGTAAATGGATATTTGAGCACATATACAAATTAAAACATTTTATAAACAAACAAGTTTACAAAAAAGTCGGGCAATAGAGGGCTAAGATATTTATATTTCACTATATGCTCTATCATTTGGTTTTCATTTATAATTTGCACCTATGACGAAATTTATAATATCTAAGATCTGGTGCTTTCATATGAAACTGGAATAAAACACTTGTTAGATAATATTTATTCGTTTTGAGTACACTTTTCTTAGAACCTAGTATATAAAAAAATAAATATTTGTCTGTCAACAAATTTCTTTATAAAAGTACGAGGCACTATTCTCATGCTGTGAGCTTTGCTGCTCTGTTACTTTTATAACGCTTAAGCTATTTTTAATTTATTGTCAATATTTTTGAGGTGTGTTATCTTAAATGATCATTTTTAAGGTTAGTACGTTTGATTAAATGAAATTGACATTAATTTGATAGTTTCCATTTTATTAGTGCTGATGGTATATGACTAGCATCTGTTGGTACTATATATCAATTTCAACATGTGGAAGTGAGAGCACTCTCTTGTTAGTAATTTCAGCGTAAATTTTGACGAAACCAGAAATAACCCATATTATTCTCCCCGTGTGATCTTAGTATTTCCGTTGATTAAATAGTATAGGGTATCCAATATCAATATCTAATGTTGATTTTTAAATGCACACTTTAGATACTCTGTTTTTGTTTACCTTATTTTTAGACCTTTTTGCTCAAGCGCCCATCTCCATTGTCTCAATCATTAATTCAATTATCTCTCCTTATATCTTACTAACACCACATCGTTAGCATACATAAGGCACCAAGGGATATCTCCTTAACATGTTTTCGTTAATTTTTCCAACACTAATTAGAAGAGATAAGGGATTAGCACTGACCCCTGATGCAATACTATTCTCAAATGAAATTTATCAGTCTTACCCTCACTTGTTCTAACATTAGTTTTCCATTACTTGCCTTATGATAAAAATTGCATCCGTTGTTGATATGCCTTGCATGAATTTAAACTGATTTCCTAATAATTCTGTTTCTTCCTCTATCCTACTATCAATTATTCTTTCCCACAGTTTCATGGTGTGACAGAGTAGTTTTAGGGCTCTATAGTTTGTACAGAGTTTAACATCTACTTTGTTTTTGTATACAGGTACTAAAATGCTACTTCTCCATTCATCCGGTATTCGCCTTACTTTCAAAATTCTATTAAATAGTCCTGTTAGCCAACTTGTTCCTGATTTTCCTAATGCTGATCATATATATCCAGGGATGCCATCATTACCTATGCCTTTTCTTTTTTCATCTTATGTAGCTCTTGAATTACTTCCGCGGTCGTCATTTTCGGCACCATTGCTATTACTGTCTCTGTTGCCTCTATAGATGCTTTCTCAAACTCTTAGTTTAATTGGTCGTTAAAGAACTCCTTGTAGCTATTTTTTAGATCCTTTCCTTGCATAAATAGTTTAATGTATTTATCTCGTATACATTTAATCTGATTAAAATCTTTGGTTTTCTTTGCTCCACTTTTAACAATTTTGTATGTTTTTTTCTTAGTACTCAGTTCATTGTACAGCTTTTCATGCGCTGCTACCTTAGATTGTGCTACCGCACATTTGCTTCCTCTTTATCTATTTGATACTTTTGATAATCTTATTCTGATATTTTTTCTTGTCCCTCCTTATATAATCTTCTCTTGTCTTTTATATTGTCTTAAACATCGTCTGACTATCTATATTTACCAATTTTTAAGTCAATTTTCTGAGATTTTTTCAAGTATTTTAGTTACACCCTCTTTAATAATTTTTGACACATTTCTCCAAATTTCATTATGACCTTTTTCCATATTCCAACACATTCTTTTTTTATTTCTGTTCTAAATTGAACTACTTTGTCGCTTGTTAACGTCAATTAATTGTTTTTGTGACTCTCCTCGATATTTTGGTTTTATTTCATATTTTACTTGTATATCTAGTACCAGCACTTTATGCTGTTGGCTTACAGTTTCACTAACTATTACTTTAGAGTCTTTCCATAAGGGATTGGCTTACGATCCATATTTGGAATTGATTTTGTCTGCTTTTAAATTGGATAAGTTGGCTTTCTCTTTTCTAAAAGCATGTACTAACAGTGGACTAGGTATGGCCACTGTTAGTACATGCTACTGCTAATTCCAGCATATTATCTGCAATATTATTTGCTGCTAATAGCATTCTAATATTTCATCTATAGATTAAATCCGTATAACAAATAGATATTTTTCACTTTCTCGGAGTAATAATATTCTAACATACAAAATCCTATTAAATTGCCAAAACCTTCCTTGCATATTTTATTCACTTATAAGGGACAGCAGCAATATTAGTACCATAATAAGGGTATAGTCCTGGACTGGCTAATCGTTGGATAATAGGAAGCATGAGTGTAGCAGTTTTAATGTTTTCGGGACTGCTACCTGGTATGGGGGAGCAGAGATATCAGTACCAAGTTATTGCATATATGAATTGTTGCTTGAACTTTATTATTATTAAACAGCACTATATAAACAGCACTATATTCTATAACACAAGAAACACTGTTATAAAACAGTCGAATAATATACAGATTCTCAATTCAAATATTCAAAAAATTAAAGAACAGCTTACTAAAATAGAAATCGCCTATTTAAAATGCAATCCATTAATGGCCCAAAGTACCAAGCACTTCTAGCATATGGTAATGATATTGATCTCATAAGAATCTCTCTCCCGTCTGCGACATCTTCAACAAAGTGAAGAGAACACGAAAAATGTTTTACTTAAAATCAACAAAATGAAAAACAAATACAAGCGAATCAACAGAAGAGAGCAATTCAATCTAGATTGTGAATAAAACAAGTGATATTTTTATCTAAGGGGACGTCATAGAATTTTTGGAGAAATTTTCTCTAATTTAATATGTCGTAAGCGGCATTTCGATTGACAAATACTACCCCTAATACCTGATATCTTTCGTACCAGTTGTTGATTTTTGCAACAACGGGTACGTTATTACATACTTTATAAGTATTACGAATAAAAATAAATAAGCAAGAAGAATGTAAGTGTACTATATTTAAACCAAGTGACAGAAAAAAGAATATTATACATACATGTACTTCTAAATTAAAAATTATATGCCTGACAACGCAAGATACAAAAAACAATGATTTAACATTGAAAACAATGATAGCTTGCACAAGCGACAAAGTATTTAAAACGATAAGGCCGAACATATGATATGTAATTGTAATAGATATGTTGGCTAAAATTATACCATAAGACACCGAAATATTATATATATGTGTTTATGTGTATCTAAAGTATAGTAGTATATTGAATTCCCTACATTAAAAAATCGAAATATTTAAATTAGACAGTAAAAAATTATAATTTTAAGATTGATTTATAAATTATTATAATTTAAATTTTACTGCTTGATGAAACAAATATTGTAAGTCATACACTATAGCAATCGAAACATCGGAAAGTACATTTATAATATAATAAATATTTCAGTGCCAATGTATTAAAAAAAATTCTAGTACATAAAAATGGACACTTGCCTATTCAAAGTTTATAATAGACACTAATTTCAGTTTATCTATAATTCAAGCAAGTAATATAAATTATAATTATTAAAATATTTAACTACATTAACCAAGTACGTATTTGTAAAATTTCTCGATGACTAAATTGATTGATATTTAAATAAATTTGAAGTTCCAAAACGTACCTGCTGTAAAATTTAAAAATCTACGACTAATCAAATTATTGGCAACATCGGAGGAGTTTAGTTGGGTACGCAAAGAAATGTATACGGATCCCAAAAGTGTTTTAACCTATTACAGAGTCCACTTAATCCGACGTGTTGGTCGGAGTCCACATAAAGCGCTACCCAGATAATAATATACACGGTGTATATTCGCCTGGAGTTAGTATAATACCGTTTTAGTACGGAGCTCTCATTAACCGCTAGATCTATATATATATATATATATATATATATATATATATATATATATATATATATATATATATATATAGATATATATATATATATATATATATATATATATATATAGATATATATATATATATACATATATATATATATATATATATATAGATATATATATATATATATATATATATATATATATATATATATATATATATATATATATATATATAGATATATATATATATATATATATATATATATATACATATATATATATATATATATATATATATATATATATATATATATATATATATATATATATATATATATATATATATATATATATTGTTTGGGCCGCAAACAATTATCTTAGACTTTTTGTACAACCGGCAACAGTGTGCGTGTCTTCAACCAGGAGTGCGCGCACCGAGCAGACGACAGAGAGAGATCGAGACTAGACATCAACAAGCAAAGCCGTTGGCAGTTTCGGTAAAGACAATAAATTCGTGCAAGAAAAGGTTTTCATTTTACAAAAGACGATAATGTTTTTGTTTAAACAGCATTAAAGCCAGTGTTTTACAGTCCACCGTAGTTTTAATTTTGCCTAGTTACAATACAATAAACATTATTGGTCCAAACGAGCGCGGATGGAACATTTCTTGACGAACTATAGAAAGGCTGAAACTCAAGTTTCTACGGTTATGTCGACGCCAAGAAAGACAAACACTTTTTACCGGCAAATTGGTGAGTGAGCGATCCTTTTTTATCTATTCCAAACAATAACATTTTTTATTATAGCCTCATTAATTTAATTTATTTGTTTTGAAAATAAAGCTATAAATTTAAGTTTGAACTATATTACAGTCACCTCAAATACGATATTTATTTTAAGTAGGTTAAAATTACTGCAAATTCAATATACAGGGTGAATCAATTTTCAACTTAAAATATTTTTTATTTTCTTTCTTTTCAAACATATCTAGCTAACATTACATTATATTTAAACGATCTTTGGTGGTGTTTGCACTCGATTAAACATGAAAGCAGAACTGAAAAAACTCATTTCGCGCCGCACATCGCTAAATTCTAAACTATCAAGCTTTACGAGCATAGTTAACAATATGGCAAATGAGGCAAATATTTCAGAACAGGACATTTTAAAATTAAAATTAAGACTAGAAAAGATAGAACCATTATGTGGGGAATTCGATAGTATTCAAAGCGATATCGATATCAGTGCTGAGGGAGAACTAGAATTACAACAAACTCAGGATAACGAAAGGTTCACTTTCGAAAATAATTATTTCGATTCTGTGGCACTAGCCAAACACTTGATAAGCAAATACGATAATTCAAATTCAAGCAATATTCCTGATAATGACAATATAAATTTGAGTTCTTTGCCTCCAATGCATCTAAAAACATTTAGCGGTAACTACGAAGACTGGATCGAATTCCGCGATACTTACATAGCCATGATACACAGCAATAAAAAATTGGACGATATGAAAAAATATTATTATCTTAAAGGTTCATTAGAAGGTTCCGCGGCACAAGTCATTAAAGAAATTAAATTCGGGGCTTCTTATTACAACAGTGCTTGGAACTCACTATGCGAAAGATACGATAGGGCTAAAATGTTAATTCACAAGCACGTAAAAGCACTTTTTAATATAGAAACAATAAGCAAAGAAACTTCACACAAAATACGAGCATTGGTTGATGAAGTTTCTAATCATTTGCAGGCATTAGAGAATTTAAATAAAAGTACTGACAATTGGGATCTACTCTTGATTCATATGATTACATCTAAATTTGACAACAATATTTTACGTGATTGGGAAAAACATACTAAAGAGATGCAAGACGAAACGTGGAGCGATTTAAAGCGATTTCTAAGGGATCGTGCAGACTATTTAGAAAAAATAGAGGGTAAGATTGAAAAGCAGCCTTCAATACAAGAGAAATCGGGTAAATTCGATGCCAAGCAACGGTCTAAAGGGTATGCTCGAAGTTTTACTTCTACAAGCGAGTTTAACGGTACTAGCAAAGGTTGTGTTTTCTGCAAGGGCGATCATTCAATTTATTCCTGTGAACAATTTCTTAGGCTTTCTATTTTTGAGAGGCGCAATTTTGTCAATAAAGCCAAATTATGTCTAAACTGCTTAAGAACAGGCCATATTCGTTCTAAATGCAAACTAGGGCCTTGCCGAAAATGTAAGCAATGGCACAATACTCTTATTCATGAGGAAATCTCTAGTAATAAACACAAAAACAATGAAACTATAGCAAACAATAACACTTCTCTAACTACCATAACTGCTTTGCCCTCTGTGCAGCAAACAATTTTATCAACTGCCTGTGTAAAAATAGCAGATTCGAGGGGTAAATATCACATTGTGCGTGCGCTTCTAGATTCAGGTTCTCAGAAATCATTCATAACCGAGCGCTTCTTCAATCTCTTAGGTTTTCAGGGTCAAGCTACCAATCTTTCTATCACTGGCATCAGCAATCAGACTTCTTGTTCTTCCAGAAAGTGCAATATACGTATAGAATCACAATATCACTATTTTAAGGCTGATGTTACATTTTTTATTCTAAAGGAAATAACTAGCAATCTACCTGCAACATTTGTCGATAATGAAACCTTGAATATCCCAAGCAATATTATCCTAGCGGATTCTAAGTTTCTCGAATCTAGACCTATTGACATTTTAATTGGGGCAGATCTATTTTGGCAACTATTATGTCCCAACCAAATCAAAATCAACCAGTACGTTTTCCAAGAGACTCATCTAGGATGGGTTGCATCGGGTCAGGTCGGCCTCTCTAGTTTAAACAATATCAGATGCCACCTCAGCACTAGCATTAATTTGGATTTGCCAATGCAATTAGCAAAATTTTGGGAATTGGAGGAATGCCAATCTACGAAGATTCTCTCCACTGAAGAGCAATTTTGTGAAGAGCACTTCAAGGAAAATACACGTCGTAACGAGAACGGTCGATTTATTGTGCGTCTTCCATTAAAGCAGTCACCAGAATCACTAGGTGAATCCAAGGTTCAAGCAGAACAGAGATTCTACAGCCTTGAAAGAAAACTAAAAAGAAATCCATCATTCCGTGAATTGTACGTTCAGTTCATGCAAGAATACCAAGAGCTTAATCACATGACTGCGATAGAAGAAAACGATTATCCTCATCCTGTATACTATATGCCACATCATGGAGTGCTTCGTGAACAAAGTTTGACTACCAAACTACGAGTAGTATTTGACTGTTCAGCACCGACCACATCAGGGTTGTCTTTGAACCATATTCAATGCGTCGGGCCTACCTTACAGGATGATCTATTTTCAATACTAATTAGATTTCGTCAGCACCGATAAGTCGTAACAGCGGACATCGAGAAAATGTATCGCATGATTACTGTTGACGATGAATGCAAAAACTTATAAAGAATATTATGGAGGGACGATCCTTCCGAACCAATAAAAACATTTGTTCTAAACACCGTTACATACGGACAAGCATGTGCGTCTTACTTAGCAATAAGATGTCTCATCCAACTCGCCACAGACAATTAAAAAACTTTTCCCGAGATAGCGGAAATTATTCTGCGCGATTTCTACGTTGACGATATGCTTACTGGAGCAGACACTATTGAAGAAACCCAACATATTTGTCAAACCGTCTCAAACATTTTAAAGGCAGGTTGTTTTAATCTACGAAAATGGTATTCTAATGACAATAAAGTATTAGATGGCTTGCAGCATTCAAACGATGCATGTATTTTGAAGTTTGATCCAGAAGGCAAAAACGCTTGGACTAACATGGTCATGTAATGCGGATTTACTACATTTTGAGGTGGAAACACTACCCACCAATAAGATTCCTACGAAGCGATCTGTTCTTTCTTCAATATCCAAGATTTTTGATCCATTAGGACTTTTAGGTCCATGCACAGTGTTAGCCAAAACTATAATGGCTATAACAAAAACTTTGGCTCGAGAAGATTTCTTGGGATGCACCCATTCCAAACGATTTAGCAGAACGTTGGATTAAATTCCAATCTGAATTAGCCCAGCTTAGTCAAGTCAATCTTCCTAGGCATGCCATATGCAAGAGTTACAAATACATTGCAATTCATGGATTTGCCGATAGCTCTAGTATTGCATATGGGGCGTGCATTTATTTGCGTAGTCTAGATCATGAGAATCAGGTCCACATTCATTTACTTTGCTCCAAGTCAAAGGTGGCTCCAATAAAAACAATTAGTATCCCTAGGTTAGAGCTTTGCGGAGCACTTTTGTTAGCACGTTTATTCAATAAAGTGAAGCAATCTTTGAGAATAACAATAAACGAAACCATTTTATGGTCGGATTCTACTATAGTACTATCCTGGATTCGCACCAGTCCAAATTTACTGAACACATTCGTCAGTAATCGAGTATCCGAAATTCAATCTCTCACTTCCAATTGCAAATGGCGACATGTATCATCACGTGACAATCCATGTGACATCTTGTCCAGAGGTCTATTTCCCAGCCATATTTTGAATCACGAGATATGGTGGTCAGGTCCTCCATGGCTTCAGTTGAATGAATCCTCTTGGCCCACCTCAAAGTTCGACTATATTTTAGACCTACCAGAATTAAAGCAACAGAATTTCACTCATTTGGCCACTGCCTCAAAGTTATTTCCATTTGAGCGCTTTTCACGTCTTAGTCATTTAAAAAGAGTGGTTGCTGTGTGTTTTCGTTTCAAATCAAATTCTCTGCGCTCAGATAAGGAGAAAAGATCTCTTAATAAATTTCCTATTTTCATTGACGAATTAGATCAAGATTTTCATTCATTAATTCGAATGTCACAAAAGGAATCTTTCTCAAATGAAATTGAACTCTTAACCAATAACAAATCAATAATTAAGGGCAAACTAGCTAGTCTAAACCCATTTTTGGACGATAAAGGACTTCTGCGGGTAGGCGGTCGTCTGATCAATTCTTCCTATGAATTTAATAAAATTCATCCTATCGTTTTAGACTCAAAGCACAAGTTTTGTCAGCTTCTTTTTCAATTTGAGCACTATAGATTAATGCATCTTGGTCCTCAGGGTTTGTTAGCCACTATCCGAGAACAATTCTGGCCCATCGGGGGCAGAAGACTCGCTAGGTCAACAGTTAAATCGTGCCTCACTTGTTTTCGATTTAATCCAAAGACCATACAACCTATGATGGGTAACTTACCTAAGGAGTGCCTCAATTTGTCTAGTCCTTTTAGCTATACCGGAGTAGATTATGCTGGACCTTTCAATATCAAAACGCACAAGGGGCGTGGTGGTTCTATAATTAAAGGTTACATCAGCTTGTTTATCTGCTTCACTACAAAGGCGGTGCATATGGAACTTGTTTCAAGTCTTTCAGCAAACGAATTTTTACTTGCTCTTCGTAGATTTGTTGCACGGAGGGGCAAGCCTATAAAGATATTTTCCGACAACGGAACTAATTTTGTTGGGGCATTTAAAGAGTTAGGTACTTTTCTTTCTAATAACGAACTAACCTTGCAGAAAGCATATACTCAAGAAGCTATTTCATGGCATTTCAACCCACCGTATTCACCACATATGGGCGGAATCTGGGAAGCGGGTGTTAAGAGTTGTAAGCACCATTTAAAGAGAGTTCTTCAAAACACTCATTTTACATTTGAGGAATTCAATACTATGTTAAATCAAATTGAGGCTATATTAAATTCCCGTCCGCTCTGTCCGCTATCATCCGATCCCTCCGACTATACTCCATTAACTCCTGCTCATTTTAATTGGTCGACCATTGGTTGCATGTCCAGACCGCAACATTACTGAAGAAAGGGTAAACCGTCTTACCAGATATCAGCACATCCAGTTATTGTGTCAGCATTTTTGGCGACGTTGGAGTCTCGAATACATAGCCGAACTTCAACACAGAACCAAATGGAAAACCAACCATGGCAGCCTATCTGAGGGTTCTCTTGTTTTACTCAAGTCGGACAATACTCTACCTACTCAATGGCATTTAGGTCGCATCGTTCATATTTTCAAAGGCTCTGATAACGTCGCAAGAGTAGCATCAATCAAGACCCAAGATGGAATCGTTAAGCGGAGCTTTACGAAAATTTGTCCATTACCAATTGAAAGCTAAGGCCCTTTGCTTTCAAGGCCGGGGGCATGTTTGCGCCGCAAACAATTATCTTAGACTTTTTGTACAACCGGCAACAGTGTGCGTGTCTTCAACCAGGAGTGCGCGCACCGAGCAGACGACAGAGAGAGATCGAGACTAGACATCAACAAGCAAAGCCGTTGGCAGTTTCGGTAAAGACAATAAATTCGTGCAAGAAAAGGTTTTCATTTTACAAAAGACGATAATGTTTTTGTTTAAACAGCATTAAAGCCAGTGTTTTACAGTCCACCGTAGTTTTAATTTTGCCTAGTTACAATACAATAAACATATATATATATATATATATATATATATATATATATATATATATATATATATATATATATATATATATATATATATATATATGTATATATATATAATTTGCACTTACCTAATTTTAAGTGCAAATTTTGAAAAACTTCTTTTTAATGTTATAATATTGAACATTTTTATTATTGATGACTATTTTTTATAAAAACATTGTAATATTGTATACAATGTTTTTCTCGAAAATTTATGAGAAAGTTTTTCAACTTTATTGAAAGTTGTGATACAAATTACCATGATTTTACATCCAATACATTTTGTGGGTAAGACAATCACTAAACAAAATAGTATCGTATTCTTAAGGTCGGTACACATATACGAGCCAAACGGTATGCATACTGTATGCGAACGCTATAGTCGTTAATGTGTACGGCAGAGAAAACCGCTTGCGTACTGTTTCATCGTGACTCGTCGCGAACCAAATTGTTGCGGTTTATTCCATGACTTCAAAGGAAGCTCGTCTTTCAGTTTGGACGGCGCTTACTAGACGCAGCGAACATTTTTATTGTCTCATCAAATCGACATTGTGTGAATGACGTGTTCCTTCCTAGAGAGACGTGAGTAAACAGTAAACTGATTATCGTACATATTTTTATTTTTGTTAAACAAGCAAAAACAGAAACATAAATCAGTACCCAAATTATAAATAAAATGAATCACTTCGCACATGTGTGTTCGTTGTTGGTTTGTCGTTTTCCATGGATCGAGATAAGTATGCGATCAGTACGATGTAGAATATTTTTCAAGGATATGTACGCGTACGGTACGTATACCGTTTGGCTCGCATATGTGTACCCACCTTTATAATGTGACTATGACTCATTTCGCAGTATTGATAATGTCGACAGGAATTGACTGGCAAAATGCAAGATTGAAAAACTCGCCAATTTATCCAAATTGATGGCTGTTTAATTACTGTATAGCTACTGGTTCGTGTATTAGTGCCTATCTAAGAATTAATTTGTGCTGTTATAAACTTGGTAAGTAATAACTTACACACTCAAGCTACAATTTTTTAATTTTTTAAAAATAAGAAAAATGAGTCATGAAAAACTACTTCTAGATTTAGCGATAAAAGAGAAAAATCTCAAAGACAATGATGGTACGTAGTTATGATTATAAACTAGTAAAATTTTAAGAAGAAACTTTTTAGTATAGGTTAGGTACTAAGTTTTATTAGTTCCTTTATTCCCTCCATTCAGTACCACTAAGGATGTTAGCGGTAATGGTGTGGTATGTTATAACAACCTGGATTGCTTATTGATAAAGGTTAGTAAGCTATTATTTTGTATTCTACTAGAAGTTAATTTAGAATAAATATTTTTATGATTTGTGGTAGTAGTTTTAATTTTAGGGAGAATACACCGAATTTGCAATCATTAAAGAAAATTACAGCTATTTTTTTTATATCTTAGATGCTGCGTCAGGCTCTTCTAGGAATATGTATGCTTTTTCAATAAAATTGTGTCACTTTTCCAAGTAAAGGTTTTTATTTAAAACACAGATCTTCGGATCTTTCACTTTTATTGTAAATCGCAGTTAACTGTGACCCATCATAACTCTGGGACTAATGAACCAATCGTCTTATTTTTAAACGTCTTTCTAACAACTTTTAATATCCGTTTTGAAAATTAAAATTGATCAACAATGGATAAAGATAGTCAAATTGTTTATAATCCTAAAATTTCAACAATTAAAAAAAAACACTACGCTCTTCTTATTGGCGGATTTTAATTTTTCAAATTGAAATTTTGAATGCTCTTTTGTATGTAAAAGAACATTCAAATTTCTGAATTTTTAGTTTTTTACCTGCATAATTTTAAATATTATTCATTTATAACAAATAAATATTGCAAAATTATTTTGCAAAAACTATAGATTTTAATAAAATTTTGTGTGATGATTAAACATATTATAGCGTTATCTTTTTTAAAATATGTTGTAATTTTAATGTGAAAAATAAACTCACAAAAAAACCTTTTTTAACTGTTTTTTTTTTGTGTTTTTTAGTATTTTTTCAATGATCATAATAATTCCAAAGATGTCCGATACAAAATTATACTAAAACTAATAGTTCCTGAGTCACTCGAAAAATGACTAAAGACGAATTTTTTTAATTCCATTCATATTTTGTTGAATAAAAAATTAGGCCCACATTTTACAACTCATAGTGAAATTATAATTTTTACTGATTTTTTGGAGTGATTTATGCATAAAACTGAGATTATATGCTTTACACCCAACTCAAAACAGAGACTGCCTGGACTATAAATTAAATTCTTTCATTAACTACACAAATCTCACCACTAAGTAAGACTTGCAGTTTCTTTTTATGCAACTCCATCACACAAATTAAAAAAAAACTTTTAGATATTATTTTGGAACACAATAAATTTTCACTTAAATTTACCGTAAAAAAAATAGATCAATAGAAAATCAAATACAAATAACACTAAAGGACTTATTATAGGTAATCATCTAAACCGAGTCTTTTGCTGTCAGATATTTATTTGGATCATCTAGAAACATCTTGTAGTCAAAAATTTTTTATATTGGTGGAGACACCAAGAGGACGATCTACAGGTCTACGGTGTGCTTTACAGGAACTAACAGAAAACTTAACTAATTCTTATATTACATTAATTCACTTCATAGTCATATTGAATTTACAATAGACACAGAACATAATCAATCCATCAGTTTTTTAGATTTAAAAATTATTAGACTTAAAAACAAACATGAGTTCTCAGTATTTCATAAACCTATCCATATTGACAACACGATATGCAACTCATCATCCCATCCTAGACAACATAGTGGTAGCCTAAAATAGGATGTTACATAAACTATTAGAAATTCCCATCTTAAAAAATAACTTCGAGATATAATTAAATATCATTAAACCAATAGCAGCAACAATAAACAAAATTTTAAACCAAAATCTGCATAAGAAAGCACTGAACTTAGATTTCCCTTCATTAGAGAAAAAAACCAGTACCTCCTTCTCGATTACATAATGGCAAAATCAGCAAATTAACAAATATAGCCAACTACATTAAAAAGAAAGGAACGACACCAGCTTTCAAAGCAAATAAAAACAAATATACATATATCATGTATATGTATATGTTCTTGATTAGAACTTTTACCATTATATTTGCCTTAGCGCACGTTTGGAGCATATTCCTGGATTTAGTGACTTCATTTGAGCCATCAAATAATTCCGACTTGGACGACATTTATTAAATTTATCGTTATGGAAGTACCACACTTTGCTATATGTTATTTGTTATGCGGCATTGCTAAATTTGCGAAAATATTTGTTATTCATCAGCGCCAATGTCCTCCACATTGCCGGCAGGTCATGCATGTTTGGCAGAACCAAAATGGACGTGAAAGTTATTGACGGTCGCTGCAACTTATTTTTAGTTAAATGCAATTTACCAATACTTGTTGTGTCACGTCATCAAGGCTGCATCTCGTAATGTTCACTCCATTTAACAGTAAGTATACCACAAATTAAAGTGTAATAGGTATGATAGTTGTATATAAACAGACAAATTTTTAAAAATATTAATTCAAGGATACCGGGAATTACAATAAAGTTAGGTTAAGATGAATAGAGAGACAACCACCGGTGCGAGCGAAGTGTGGGCAGTCTACACATATATTTGGCGTGCATTCGGCTTAATCGTGTCCTTTAAAGTGTGTCAAAAAGTCGACAAGTGGACGGACAGGCGTATTTGCTATTCAAGTATTTGCTTATGCGTGCGAATAAAGCAGATAAATGACAAAAATAAAATATATCCTTCACACTTCGCCTTATGTAGCTGAATATGGCGCTTAACGAATACCACATAGAGAAGTGTGGTGACGCCATTATATTATTTGGTCAGCCTGGAACTAGAGTGGTCTATGTTACATTTTTGTCAAAATATCATTAACAATAAATTTAGATATTAGAAGCCAAAATTTATCTATTCTGAAGTAGTCTATGTTACATATTGATATTAAATAAGGACAAACACAATGTCTTACATTAACTTTGTTAGATAAATTAATATTGAAATCATTCAAAAGTGGTCTAAGTAACGATGTGTAACATAGACCACTTAAGTTTAAATATTAGGTGAATTATATAGTGGTGTAAGCGTCAATCTGCTTTACACGACGAATATTGCTGTATTGACAACACTGTAATCTGCCGATTCGTAAGCAAACTGTGAGTAAGATCAGCTAGCTCTGTGCACGTGTTTGTTGGTTTTTTTTTGTGTTATTAGTTCAACGTAGATTTTATACTTAATTAATGGCTACAAATTTTAATATTGGAACATCTCGTACGCGTGAAATTATTTCTACCGCATTTTAAGCGTATCAAGAAAGTGATTTAGAACATATTCCTGTATTTAGTGACTTCATATGAGCCATCAGATAATTCCGACTTGGAAGACGATACAGTTATGGATAAGTATATTACAAAATATGCGGTTGCCCAATTTAAAAACGTTTCGCTCTTCTGAATATCTTTAAAAATATATTTTGTAATGTCTGAAAATTGTATTGTTTTATTTGATTGTAGAGTCAAATGCAAATACTCCTGTATTAAATGTGTCGAATATGGAAAATCTTGGAGAAGAATATGTGGGTGAAGACGTTACAAAACGCAGAAAAAAGAAGAAGAATATTAGGGGCAATGTTGTGCCATCTAAAACGTTTATCGCCAGTGAGTGTGATTTCCGCATAAAATGTAATGAGAAGGTACCTGATGACATCCAGAAAAAAATTTAGGAGAGATTGTATGGGTTATAATCCTGGGATGCTCAAAGAGCTTGGTTGTGCAGCACTGTAAAAATAATAGTACCCAAAAGACCACGTAAACGATCTAGGCATCAACCAGCTAGTTGTAAATTATGTACTAGATAGTTTTTGTTAAATAACCACAAGGGTTTGTAAGAGTTTTTTTCTGCATGTATTGCAAATAAGCAATCACCGCTTGGACTACGCCTTACGAATTAAAAATCGCAATGGTAGCCATCCTACATCTCCGGATCAGAGAGAAACAAAAAAAAGTTCCAAGGAATAAGATCTCAGAGGAGAAGTTAGAATGGATTATGGAAGATATTAAAAGTTTTCCTAGATACAGAAGCCATTACGGCGATAGGATTTCAAGTCGATTATATTTAGAACCTACATGACTATAACAAAGCTGTATACATTATTCAAAAATAAATGTGAGGCTGAAAAAAAACTGATATTGAAAAGAAGTTTATACAAAAAAATTTTTAGAATAGAATTTTACATGCATTTTTATATCCTCAAAAAATACACATTCAAATTTTGTGATGCTTGTTAAATTTCTTTAAATTCTAAAAATGATAACGCAGAATGTATAGAAATTACAGAAAAAAAAAAAGGGAAGATTGACATCGCTGCAAAAGCAAGAAAAAGATTAAATAATTTTAAAATAGAATGCCTACAGCCCCGAAGTACGAGTGTATTATTTACTTTCGATTTAAAACAAACACTTGCCCCACCTAAAGACAGGGAGGTGTATTATTTAAGACATTTGCACGTTCTAACTTTGGAATACATTCGTATCAGCATTTGGTTGAAAAAGTCTCTATGAATTTGTGTTATGAAACAAAGGACACTAGAGGGTTCCAGAAAGTAGTTGTTTGTACTAGTATTTTAAAAACAATATCTTCATGTCTGGTAGGAAATTCATACTGTTCAGCGACTGTTACGGTGGTCAAAACGGCATCTAGAATAGGGTCTTTTCATGAGAACATGATAAATGTGCTGCCGAATATTCAAGAAATTTATGTCTATTATCTCGTTACAGGTTATACGTATTTACCCAATGATTGTGACTTTTCTTTCATCAGTCGAGCTTAAAAGTAACGAAGTAATCTCTATACACCAGGCGAATATATTGATCTAATTGGAAACTGCAGAAAACATACCCCGTTCCAGGTAAATGATATGGTTGAAAAATGTATGTCTTTTAAACACTTAAACAGAGTATTTCAAGACTATCGAAGTTAAATTCACTTATGGAGTACAACGATGATTATAGTGATATTTACAAGTCAGTCGATCTAAATAAAAATGCTAATCTCAATGATTTGTTATAACTACTGAGGAGTTTCTTACCAGCGCCTGCAACGGAAACAAAAGTTACAATAAAATGAAAGACATAAAAAATTGCTTCAATATGTACCGTCTATTCATCATCCCTTTTACATGTCTCTACCCCACCACAACCGTAGAGACGAGGTGGACGACAAATTGGATGTGCTACCACCATTTCGAGGCAACCAACTAAATGAAGATTAAAAAAATTAAAATTTTATAGTGTACAATTTTCTGAAAAAAAAAATAAGTAATAAAATAATTTTTAATGAAAAGTTTTATTTCTTATTTGATGTTGGTTTTTACAACCTTTAGAAACCTAATTGTGTAATATTTTACACTTTATTTTAAATGTTAAGTAGACGGTAAATTCGAATGCGTTTATCGCTTTTTCTTCGATATTATTTTTTGCTACATGGACCACCCTAGCCCCAGGCTGGCCATTTGTTCTCTCTGATTTCCATAATTTATATAAGAAAAAGCTGTTAAAAGACATTCCCAAATAAACATAAAATTACTTCTTGAGGATTATCCATTTTTCTTTCATTAATGTCCATGTGTAAATCCATTAATGTTTAATACAGACCAGTTAATCACCAGGTTTTATAACATCTAGTGACTAAATAATGACGAAGTTTTTTAAGAAATATTTTTTTATTTCATAAACTAAGTCTTAGAATTGGTATTTTAATTATGTTTTAGTTTCCTTGTTTCATTTACGTTCAAAAAGCTTCAAAGTTTAAGGCTGCTTCGGAAATAGCACAACAATTAAGTTATCGTGTTATCGTAATTTTATTGAGATTAACAGGGAAAAGCTAAAAACAGATTGTGCCAGGAAACTTTCCTTAATTTCTAAATAAACACATAACTTACGGTTTAATCAATATCATTTGATAGCTTTTAGGGAGAAAAGGGAAAGAGAAATGAATGGAAATAATTGCTTTCCGCAGGATATTTGCTTCTTTATCTTTCGTAGTAGAGAAAAACCTGTTGACTTGCCCTCTTTCGAAAATATTTTGACGTTAAGGATGATTTTAAGGCTTAGAGGCCAATACGATGATGTCGTTAGGGAAGCTTGGAAAACAGATGATATTTTTATGGGTATTTTCAGGATATAATCCCTAGGGGTGTACCGTTAAGTTTATTATTTTTGGGAGTTGATCGTAGGACAAATAATAGACGAAATTAAATATAAATAAGTATGGAAGTTATCTTCAGTTTATTTTAGTCAGCTATCTAAATGAGAATTTTTCATTTAATTTCATTAATATTTAAAAAAAATTAATATTTAAATTTTTACATTACAATATGGTCTTATATATATTATATACAATTTCCTATATCGTTTAATTTCCTAATCTTCCCATTGAAAACACTATTTGTGACTATACAAAAAAATTGAACAGACACACACGCTTCACGTTAAAGTTCCCTTCATAAAGACTTTTTTTTAAATCAAACAATACAGGCAAAGGTTAAAGGTAAATGACATAAAAGTAAAGACAATGGGAAATAATACAACTAACTGCCTATCATGATATAAATAGTTATTACTCTCACTTACATTACCAATATAAAATCATAACATCCTTGTACACATGCACACATGTACCTAACTCAGTATATATCTCTCACTATCTTTCTAGCATCCATTAACTTAGAACCTTAAAAAGATACTATAATATGTCTCAGGTACCAAATGTCGGTTTTTAACACATAGGGCCTTATTATTACCTAAGTTCACATAAAACCATTTTATTATAACTGCAACCCTAATCTTTTATTCAATATTTTCAGAAACTACCTATAAATTCACACATATTGTAGTTAAATTCTCATTCTTTGATAATTATTAATAATCCAAATTTTAAGTTCCAACTGTTAATTTAAAACATAGGTCCTTATTAATTCAGTTTTCAGTTCATATGATACATGTATTGATGTTTGCCTACATTTATAATCAAAACATTTCTCCAACTGCATCGCATTCATAACAATACCTCTTCTACAATTTTCTATAAGAGCGTTCCACGTTAAGAAAATAACATTGTGCTTATGGAGATTAGTGTTGCCAAAACTCTCAGGCAAGTGTTGCTATTAGATTGTCCATATATGAATTATTCTAATCAGAGTCGTATTCAGCACTGTGTAGTTGTAGTTAATTAATTTTACTAATAAAAGGATATGTATAGTTGAATACAAAATAATGCATTATAAATACTTGTTTCTAATTGAAGGATATAGGTATGTAATTATTAAAGGACTAATAAAAATAGTTAAATTTTACTATTGTTTAACATTACATATTTATAAACGCTTTCGATAAGTTGTAACAAAAAAAAACAAGTGCAGCTTTAATTTTATTTTCATGTAAGTAATAACAACAATTATTACATACATAAAAATTTTTCCTTGTATAAAAGGTGAATCACCACTAACGGAACGGAGGATTACAGCGAAAGAGTAATTTTAAAATTTTTAAATCAATACCTTGTAAATTGATAAAAGCTATATTTTAAAATTATTTTAAAATATACAGGGTGTCCCAACAAATTTCGGCGTATCAAACTTATATTTTTTATCTTCTTATTCTTCTTCCTCTTTATAAGCAGTCATACTTGTTCATTGGCGGATTGATACCTTTATGGAAGGTTGCCACTCCATCATTATTTATTATTATTACTCCATTTATTATTTACAGACTTTTCGGATTTGGCACTTTGTGTCCGCCGATTTGCACACTATCACATAATTTACTCACTGCATATTAACATCATTCTCATCTTCTCCATCATCGCTATCACTTTTATAACTGTCACTGTCATCCGTCACATTTATTACCACAGGATCAATATCGTCTCTCAACCCGTCAATAACCCAAAATTTTTGCTCTTCCTTAATAGAAAGCTTACAATAGTTTGCATTTCTTATTAGTTGTTTTATAGCGGCGGTCTTAAACTCTGTGTTGTGTGAGGCAATATGTCTTTTTATGTATTTTTCTTTGTATGCGTTTACAAATTCCATGAGCTCTGATTTTAAGTAATCTTCTTCAAAAAAGATATCTTTCTCTAGCAACCATGTCTTAATTTGATCTTTATTGAAGGCTTGTGTCGGAATAACTTCTTCTCTCCTCGAATTAGAAAGAGACTTTTGCTTAAACCATTGTTCAAATATAGGACCATTTATCTCATCATGATAGTCCGCTAAGTTTTTTTAGCTAAAAACAAAAAGCAGCACCTACAAAGCCCAATTCGCTACCCGCATGCACTATAACAAATCGGGGGCCTCGTTGTGTCAGCTGTTTTAGGGTTGTTGACAACCTTTTAACAAACGCATCTCTGGTTGAAGTCACTGAGAGGTCCTTTCATTCTTTGGAAACACTATGTCCAACATTCACTCAAGTTTTGTCAAAATAAACGACGAAGCATCTTTGAGAACGAATTTTTTTTATTTCAAGCAAATACTGATGCCTCCATTTTAGAATATCGGGCCGTTCAATCATGCTTGGCTTTACTCCTTGTTTGCAAAAAACAAAGTTCATTTGATAGAGTTTTCTTCACATTGTTGTGCGTGGCATGTTTGCTAAATCTTATAATTTTTCAACAAGTGCAAAAACTTTGTTCAACCTCTGCGGTAAATGTTTAAAGAAAAAACTATGGACGATGGCACGTAGCTGCGTACGAACTACCGCATCGTAAGTGAACTTTCTGCTGTTCACTCTACTTTTGGTACGTTTTCTATGGGCCTTAGTCCTCCTTCCGCAGTTTCTTTGCGTATTTTAGAAATAGTACTAAAACTTACTCCCGTCATAGCACTTACTTTATCGGTTAAACTTCTAACACTTTCACCACTTCTTAAATTTAGATGATAATTAAATATGTACATTAAAAATAATTTGTTTTGCACGGATGTCCAAGATATTCCCTTGGCTTAATTTTTGAATTTCCATTTTCAATTAACATTTAACGTTAAATTCACAATAACTACTAAAGAACCGCAAAGAATTATTATCATTATGTAATCAGAGAACGACATAAAATCGCTGACATACGCACATCGTATTATTTTAAGTTGCAATTAGTAATTAGATATACGCAAATCGGTCCGTTTATTTGCTTATCTTTAATAGGCGGTAAAATACATGATTTAGCTAAGAAATATTTTCTACTGATTTCCATGATTAATGGCATATGGTATTCTCACAGAAAAATAAATAAACTGTCGTTACTATAATTAAAATAATATAAAATAAAATTATCTTTTGTAAATACTATTTATTTTATTAAAATCATTTTCCCTACTTTTCATCTCTTTTTTCGAATTGGCATTTTTGGTCAATTACGTTCAAAAACATTAATGTTAATTTATGTCTGTGGAAACGAAAATACAAATAATACAACCCTGAATCGTGCTTGTGTTCGTCCTGAACATCTCCGCAATGTCATTTTCTTAACGTAGAACGCTCATTAGCAAACCTTCAGGGTATATTACACTTTGACTTTAACCCTTAACTACAGAGATCCGGTATTTCTTACCAATGGGTTGTTTCAAAACGCGGATTTCGTGGTAACCCCACCACTTATGATTTTATGCGTCTCACTACCTCTCGGGTAGCTTGTATAACAGTGCTAATTAAAGCTATCGGCGTGTATTGTGATTTTTTTTTTCGTAGCGCACATCAAAAATTTAACCGGTAAAATTTACCGTAGGTCTGTTTTTAAGTAAGTATTTTTAATTAGTCTTATATGGGTAAAATGTGAACTGTTTATAATATTTTTTATGTTTTTAGGAAAAGAGTAAAGAAATGGACTCTGGGAGTCATCCTGGACCTTCAAAGTTGGTTAAATTTGATGATAAAAATTTTAAGGAAATTTTGCAAAAATGGAATGAGGAAAATGATTCTGTTGCAAGTGATGTGGACTCAGTTGCAGGGTAGTTACGAACAGGCCATGATACTTAATCACTGTTGAAAAAAAAAACACTCATATTTGCATAATGTGCAATCCGTTTGGCAGTTTTTGTAAGATTTAAAATATTTTTTTTTGTCCTTAGGCTCAAGACCTATTTAGCCAGACAATTGGTTTAATAAGTAAAAACAATCTCCTACACTTCCTTTAAATTCGTGACAATTTCCTAACCGTTCGTTCATTCACTCGATTTTCTAACCTTCCCATTAAAAACAATATTGGGTGACTATACAAAAAGGATTAAACAGGAACACACGCTTCACGCTAAGGTGCCCTTCATAGCGACTTTTTTTACACAAACAATACAGGCAACGGTTAAAGGTAAATGACATAAAAGGATAGACAATGGGGAATACAACTAAAGTCCTACCATTTCGGATTCACACAACACTGAAAAAGACAGTTTAAATTTTCTGTTTAGTACGTTTGAAAAATTCCCATAAAATTGATCTTATAGTTGAATTTCGACTACTTAAATAGAGTATAGAAGCAACGTTCTGCGGCAGTATGATTTTTGGTTGGGAGATGGCTTGAAATAAAAATTTAATGGCTTCTTGATTATACCGACATGATTTAAAATATAATATAGGTGTTTACTAATGTGCCAGTAAAATCATTGGTTTGACGATGAATGCAAAAATGGAACACACGAAAAAAATTAAGCCTACAGAAAGATGCTTACCCGACGAATTAGAACAATATAAAGTATTACCAGGATAAAAGAGATAACTATTACATAACTATAAAGAATTACCAGGAAAAAAGAAGAGAAGAGAAGAGGATGCACAAAAGAAAAAACAAAACCACTTAAATAAGGAACTTAAATATATAGAAAACCTCATCAAAGGGAAAGAATTCAGAGCATTTTATATTATGCACTGAATGCAAAAGTCAGAGTGGCGACCTATTAACAATGGAATGGTATGGGTGGAATACTTTAACCAGGTACTTAAATATAGCGTAAAAAGAAGAAAACCTGGAAGACAAAAGAGATGATGTAAAGACAACAGACGAGAGGAAAGAGGAAACACCAACAATTTTTGAAGTTAAAGACGCAGCTAAAAAACTAGCCAGAAACAGATAATCTCCCAGCTGAACTGTATAAGAAGGTAGCCACGATACCATAATGGCATTGCAGTCGCTTATAAAAGAAATTTGGACACAAAAATCCCTCCCCAATGATCATAACATTGGAATACTTTGCACTGTACACAAAAAAAGATATCTTTGAATGCTCTGACCTCATAGGAATTACGCTTCTAAATGCAGCGTATAAAATATTTTTCACAGTACTATAAAACTCTATGGCAACATATGCAGAACGGATAGTAGAAAAATACCAGGCTGGTTTCAGAGGTGGTTTGATCATATATTTATAGACTACAAAGCAGCCTCCAACTCTGTGGATAGAAGAGAAATGTCTAAAGCATTAAAAGAGCTAGGAATACCAAATTAGTTGGTAAATTTAGCAAAATTAACTCTTGAAAAAGTTGAATGTAGAGTACGAATTCAATCACAACTATAAGTTCAATATATAATAAGTCATTGCAAATCCTTGCCTATGCTGATGATATTAATATTGTTGAGAGAACGGAAAATGCTGAACAAGAGGCGTATATAGCATTAAAAGAATCAGCTACAAAAATGGGTTTAATAATAAACACCAACAAAACGAAGTATATGAAAATAAACACGCAACTACAAATCCTACAACTACTTGTTATAGAAAAGGACGTCATAGAAGAAGTGAATGAATTTGTATACCTGGAAGTGCTCCAAAACAATAAGAATAATACTACCGCAGAGATTAAACGCAGAATTTGCACGGCCAACAGATGCTATTTTGGGTTTAATTTCCTTCTTAAACCCACAATTATATCGAGAAATACAAAAATAAAACTCTACAAAACAATAATACGCCCAGTCCTAACATTTGGTTCAGAAACCTGGACTCTAACAAATAGTAATGAAAACATGTTAGGTTATTTCTAAAGAAACGTACTAAGGTGAATCTATGGAGCAGTGAATGACAATGGAGTGTAAAGAAACGATACAACTTCGAACTTTATAGAATATACCAGGAACAGGATATCGTAAAACATATTAAGATAGGACGTCTCAAGTGGATAAGGCATGTAATGCAAATGGAGCAAAATGGCCCAGCTAAAAGAACGCTCCTTGATAGACCCATTGATCGGGGAGAAGAGAAAGACTTGTAACAAGGTTCCTTGATAACATCGATGAAACCATGAGAAATATGGTAATACGTGCTTGGCGGATGAAGGCGATGGATAGGGACGACTGGAGAAAAATTCTTGAGGAGGCTAGGACCCACGCAGGATTGTTAAACCAGAATGATGATGTTTACTAATGTAATCTTCTCTGGGAAGTATATAATCTCAAACACCTGGACTGTGATACCTTTGGTGATACCACACATTATATTTATGTGTATACAAACCAGTTTAACAGCCAAGTATATACTTTCTTAAATTTTATTTTAATGGATGTTACCAATATACTTATATACCTATATATAAAAATAAGAAGTTATATACTCTTAAATCTCCAAATATTGCAAGATATATGCATATAATCCAGTCCTTACTAGTAACATGCTACAGATACGAATAAACAATCAACCGTTGAGGTACCACCAACAGTCAAAGCTAAAATGAGACAGTGTCACAAAGCCTGTATATTTTCTTCATTTTAATTTTTACCGACTTCTTTTTTAAATAAGGTATTTATTATGTAAAAGTACGGTTCTACTACCAATGTTAGTAGTAATGTACCTTTTTCGTGTCTTGTGTTTATTTTATATCAGCCCATTGGTAATTAGTCTTTGTCTTCTTTTACTCCTATTTTTATATCGAAATCTCAATTATCATCACATAGTGAGCGTTTAAATTATTTATTTTACTCGCATAATCTTTGTAAAATATGTTCACTTCATCATGGCTATTAGAACATGTTAAACTATACTGTTAAATTATTTTAAGGAAATATTTCTTGTATTCCACTAAATAAATAAAAATAGCAACTTAAGTAAGAAAAGACGATTTATTATGAACACCATTATTTTTTATCGCGATAGAAGAAACCTGGTAAAATACAAAGTAAAATTATAACATTGATGTCTTAACTAGTGACATATGCTGATTACATAACATTTCTTAACAGAAATTCAAACAATGTAAAAGAAGATTTTGTGAAGTTGTGCAAGGAGCAAGGTGCAAGGCATCCGGAAGAAATCTGGCACTAAACCAAAACAAAACAAATTACCTAATATGCTTTAAAAAAAATATATTTATAAGGCAGAAAAAAATATTGGAGACTATGTGTTCGAACAAGTACAACACCTTAAGAAGCTATCATGATTATAATACAAGTACAGAAATTAACAAGCGTATTCTAGTAGAAAACAGAACTTACTGGAAATATAAGAACTTTAGCAAAGATAATAGACTACAAGCTTATAAGACATTTTTAATGATATTACATATTATAATATTATTTTATCTGTAATTCATGCTGGGTCAAGTAACTCATAAAAAATCTGCCATGGGCATGAAGACTATAAGTAGCTAACTGAAAACATAAATTTGAAATGAAAATTTACAACACAGAAATTTGACCAGAAATCCCATATCGTTTTAAAACAATGTAGTTGACACAGAAAGGGGAGAAAGGCTCCAGAAAAAAAGATAATGATAAATTTGGAAAATTTAGAAGATTTCAGATTTATCCAGCTACAAACATTTAAATGAATAATACATTTTGAAAAAATAAATTCAAAATCAGTTATCAAGAAAATCACATAAATAAGACCATTTTTAAGAAGAAAAAACTAGATAATTAAAGACCATGGAAAGATTTACTCGAAAAGCCACATGCAAAGAATAAAGAACTACATAAGAAGGCATCGATACATATTATTAAGGGTAGAACTAAAAATATAATACGGACTGACTCCACACGATACATGAAGAACCCGGAGAGGATGGCAGTGGCTCCGCCAGGAGCCTAGATGCCATGTTTTTATTTTTTTATATTCAGAATACTTTTTGTAAATTTTTTATGTAAAAGAAAGCCGAATCATATCTTGCATAGTAAAACAAGTGCCCTGATATTCACTAATGCCAAGAATTTATGTGCTGAATTTTATATGCTAAAGTTCTTTATGGAGTTCTACCATTTTTTCTTCGAATTTTTCTTTTCCTGATCCAGTTTAGGAATTTTTAACAAACGTCTTATCGGGTTGCTACTTGAATTATTAATGCTTTAGAACTGCATGAGTTTAAAGTCCTCTACTTTGCGAACTAGAGGGAAACAATCTAGCACATTGGTATATGCGGTTTCGTAGATGGTCGGGATGTAGCGATGGACTTTGAAGTTTCTATAAGAAAATACTGAGATTTGGACCTGGTTTCCTCAAGTTATGGATCGCAGTGAAAATCCAACAGCTTATTTGACCAAGTACGTCTATTTCCTATCCGTTTAATAGAGGAGTACATACCCGTTATCGGTACCAGTTAAGATAAATTTATAGGTTTACCTATTTTTATATTTTGTAACTAACAAATATTTGTCAAAAATAACGGTCTCTTTCACAGGCATAGAATATTAAGAATACAACCAAATATTTTTAGTCCGAATAATTAGTCTCGAAAAAGTCAAATATAAAAGAGAAAAATATATAAAAGAGTTTTCATCAAACTTTTAATAAAAATCAAGACTTCATTTAAAATCGCAACTGTTCACTCATTTCACTTTTTAAGGTCTGGGGAATTAGAAGAAAAACATATTATTTCCATTAATAAACCTGAATTAAAAGTATACGACAAGAAATTTATTTAAATTTAGAAGTTCTGTGACTTTATTAGCAAAGAAGTATATTTTAAGGTTTTAATTTAAGATATTTTTGAGAAAAAGTATATAATATTTTAGAAAGTATGTAAAAATGTATTAAACTTTTTAATTTAAAAATATTCTGGTGGATGTTCCTACAAGTTTAATACACTCAAATAATATATATATTTTTATATAACTGAACCGAAACAGAAAGTGATATTTGAAAATCAAATAAATATAGGGTGTAGACTTTTATGATTAGTTTTTTTAAATATGTTTTTCCTGACGTTTTATCTGTGGTACTTTCATACATTATCAAAGGTTGAACTTTTGTTTAGTTTGCTTGAAGTTAGTTACAACGTAGTTAAAAGATTTCTAGATTGTATATTTTCATTGATATTGAATATTTTGAAATCAAAAGTCATTGTAAGAACAACAAAAGTTGTTCTTACAAATGAAAAACACTTTTGAATATATACAGATATGATTTAAAAATATCTTGGATATCACACCAGAAGTGACGACAAACGGAGAAATAAACATTAAGAAGGAAGAGGTAAAGAAAGCATTTAGGAAATTAAAAAATAAAAAAATATCAGAAACGAACAGAATATCAAACGACCTCTCAAATTACGGAGGACCAGATTTGACCAAACAGCTATTAAAAACAATTCAAAAAAGTGAACCTACTCCACACATCACTAAAATTAACAACCAAAGTGATAACAAATAAACTGAATGATATTATAAAAAAAACAATAATGTTTTAGATCAAAAAGAACATTCACCGATGCTATATTTATAATGAGGAAAGTCTAAGAGAAATCACTAGAATACAACAAACTGGCTTATTTTTGTTTTATTAGCCTCAAAAAGGCATTTTATAGAGTCAAATTAAAGAACGTTATTTACTCACGCAAGAAGGATATCTCTAGAAATAATCAAAATGATCGAAAATATATAACAAAACGACACAAAAAAGTAGAAGCAGAAGAAAATCTAACCAACTCAATTGAGGCTGACAATGGCATCAAACAAAGAGATTACATGGGCCCTCTATTGTTCAACCTGATATGATTGCAACAATAAAAAAGTAACAACTATTATAAATGGTATGTATTACTGGACTATTACAATTGATTTAATTCTACGTATTTATTTAAAGTATAAAATTATAAATCATTATTTTTTAGTGATTAAATTTCCAACTAGAGTCATAATTTTTGCTGAAATAAGTACTAGCTTATTTGTTTTCAAACCATGAGCTGTTTTACTTATTTAGTATCTTTCATATTCGGCGCAGTCAAGCCATATTTTTAATAAGGAAATATTATGAAATTAACCATGAAGGAGGTGAAATACTCATCTACGAGAAATTAGAAAACAGTATAGATAATGTACAATATATTAACAACGGAATACTTAAAATTACACTTAAACTGGATAATAGCAAAATACATTTATTACCAATATATGCTTCTTTAAGCATATTATGGATTTAAGTTAGACCGAAGACAATACTAAAGCCTTCTACAATACATTACAAAAGCACATGAATATAATTAATATACATGAAAAAGTCATAATATTGGGCGACTTAAACACAAGAATAGGTAATGAAGTATTAGAAGAAATAAAACAACCTTTCAACGATGAGAAAATGGAGATTAATTTCTGCGACCAGAACACCTTGAAAATAACTAACACATTCTTTCTTCATAAACCACAACACAAATATACGTTTACAAACACCCAAGGACATAAATTAACTATTTATTATATAATAAAAAGCAAGCAAATACACCCTAAACAGGTATTACATATCACAACAATAACATCGCCTAACGTAGGATCAGACCACATTACAGTTTTAGGAAAAATCTTGCTAAAAATACTACTAAATAAAAATTACCCACACAATAGGTAAAAAAAATAAATATCGAGACTTTAGAAGACGAAACAATTCGATGGCTATATCAAAGACGATTGAAATAAAAAATTGAAGAAAATGGCTTATTAGAAGAAAATGGAGTAGATCAAAGATGGCAAAAAATAGAAAAGAACATTATAACCGTTGCGTAAAAAACTATGGGAACACAAAAGGTTAATGTAAAGTGTGAAAGAAATACTAAACCATGGTTTGCCAACGAAATTAAAACTTAAGCCTAAGAAAAACGAAAAGAGTATGTCCACTATCAAAGTAATAAGACACCCACAAATTACCAGTACTATGTAATCACATGGAATAATGTCAACTCCGGAAAATAAATCTAAAGAGGACATATGGTTTTAAATTCACAAAAGAAATGAACGTGATTTATAGGGTGCACAATGAAGAGTGTGGAAGATGGTGAAGGGAAGGAAAAAAGCGCTTAACTAGTATAACAACATACACAGTATACAAGGAGAACGATGTAAAAAGTATATTAGATAGGTTTACAAGGACGAAGATAGAGAGATCGATGAAGAAGATGGAGAGGCAGAAGACGGGTAACAATAACGGAAGAAAAGGTAATAAAAAACAGATCCTTTAGAAGATTAAAAAACCGAAAAGCCCCAGGTCAGGATATAATAACGAATAAACTACTAAGATATAGAGGAAGAACAGTAACCGAAAATATTACGAAACTATTCCAGAAGATCCTTAAAATAAAATGCATACCAAAGAAATAAAAATCAAGTATTAAGATCACTATACACAAAAAAGGGACGAAAATGACCCATCTAACCATCGAACTATTACGTTGCTTGACACCAGTTTGAAATTATTGACTAATATACTAGCTAAGAAAATAATTGAAAAGTATTAAATATGCGAAGAACATCAACAGTTTCGCTATAAGATATCAACTGTTGATGCCATATTCATAATAAGACCAATAAGAGAGAAAGCAGGGGAATTTAATATTCCTGCATTTATGTGTTTTATCGACCTCACTAAAGCCTTCGATTGTATTAGACTAAAAGATGTGATTAAACTTTTACGAAGAGAGGCTATAACGGCCAGAATTACCCAAATTATAAAGCATATTAACTCTGATTACAAAAAAGAATAAAAATAGAAACCGAACTAATGTAGAAAGTCAACACTCAATCAGTTATAAGGAAGGGTGATAGCTTGAACCCTTTATTATTTCACTTAATAATGGACAAACTAATAAAACAAAAAAAGTCAGAAATAGGGTACAAAATATGCAACAGAGCAATAAAGATTATATAATACGCAGATGACGCAGTAACATGTATTATCAAATAATGAAGATTACCTACAACGAATGGTCCACGTTGTGGAAGCTAACGCGGAAAAGTTAAACCTAAAAATATCAGCACTGAAAAAAAAGTCCCATGTTATTGCTAGGAAGCCAGTAAGCTGCAAAATTGTAATAAAGGAAGAAGTATTAAAACAAGTAACAAAATTCAATTACCCGGGAAACCAAATATCATATTATGAAAACATCTCCGATGGAACCCGCAAAAAAAACAAAGCAGCGTACGTGTCAGGATGCCTACGAGATGTGATATAGAAAAATAAGAACATGAGAATACAAGAAAAAACACGCATGTATAAGACTTATGTACGACCGATATTAATCTCTGCTATAGAAACAAGACTTGTCAGGCCATGGAGTTTGGGGTGTGTACATTGTAAAATGGCGTGCACTTCCGTACATGATATGGCATGCTGGACGAGCCATACAGTCTGTAGTCAACACCCCAAAGTATAAGCGGGAACACAAAATTTATCAATACTCATACTCTTATGAAACGCACCTGGCGGATCATAAGAGCCTTCACATTTTACTCTTCTTCAACTTGTCTTAAGTGAAATGTCTTTAATCTTTTCTATCAGCCTCTCTTGGCTAACTCTTGTTTTCTTCCGACCCCGAATGGCGATTAGGTTTCCGAAGGCAGACGGTCATATATTTCTTTCTAATATATTCTTCCCATCCACACCTGCTTTCCCTCTCCATCCTACCCAACAAAAATATGGAGAAAACCAGATGCAAAAAATCCGTAAGTTAAGGTGGAAGCTATCGCGCTAAAAACTGAATGGTTGCACGTCACGCGGCCGCTTACCATGCTCTTGGGACACCGGGCGAAATCCCATTGAATATTAGCTTTGTTCCTGTACGCGGGGCTCTACAGGAATCGACCAACGTTCCCCAGCTACTCGTGGGAATAAATATGAATACTCACCAACATGCTAGGCAGGCACGGTGTTTAAATGCCAAAAACCCGACCACTGTGAACCAACCCTATTCAATGTGCGTCAAAAAGATAAACCTCAACATCGCCACATATAATGCTCGGTCACTCTCCACCGAAGAAAGATTCGAAGAATTGGAGGAAGAACTCTCAAAAGTGAACTGGGATATTGTAGGTATTAGCGAAGTTAGAAAAAAGGGAGAGAGTCTTACCTCACTTCCATTAGGCCATTTATTTTATTACAAAGAAGAAGCGAAATCGACAGTCGGAGGCGTCGGCTTCTTTATTCACAGAAGAATTGCTAACAGAATTGTATCAATAAACCAAATCTCAACAAGAGTGGTCTACTTAAACATCAAAATAAACGCCAGATATATTCTAAAGTAAAGTGTACGCCCCTACTGCAGGACATCCAGACGAAGAAGTCCAAATATTCTACGACCAAATATTCTGTGCAATCAAGGAAAATCCTGGCCACTTCTTAATAAAAGGTGGTGATTTCAACGCCAAAATAGGCACTAAGGAAGACCCCTCTGAAATAATATTGAAAAATTTTGGAAGCGAAGGCAGAAATGATAGAGGCAAACAACTACTGACTTTCCTTTTGGAAAACAATCTCTATCAAATGAACGGCTTCTTTAAAAAGAAAAAACACAGAAGATGGACATGGAAAATTCCTGATGGAAAAACAAGGAACGAAATCGACTATTTCTTAACAAACAAAAAAGAATTATTTAAAGACGTAAATGTACTAAACCAGTTCAGTACAAGCAGTGATCATAGGTTAGTAAGGGCTAAAATAACAATATTAACCGAAAAAGAAAGACTCAAAATGATAAATAAGAAACAACCAAAGAAATGGACAAAACCAACTAACATTCAGGAATTCGAAAAACATATTGGTGATTCATTGAAAGATACAACAACAGCAGACATTAATATATTTAACAAACAAATAGTCAACGCAATGCAACAGGCTCAAACTAAATATTGTCCGACAAGCAAAAAAGATGAAAAACTGAGTCAACCCACGAAAACCCTTATAGAACTAAAGCGACAAATGAAAGGAGATAACACTACAAGCAAAGAAGCGATAAATCAAATAAATAAGACAATCACAAAGGCAATAAGAAAAGACATAAGAAACTACAATGTAGAAAAAACAAAACAGACAATAGAGCAAAATAAGAACATGAAAGTTTTGAGTACAAAAGGGGAAAATAGAAATTAAAAAAACTGAGAAACAGAACTGGAGAAGAAACAACGAACAGAGATGAAATATTAAGAATAGTCGAAGAGTTCTACACAGAGTTATATAGATCAAGATAAAAAGATAACAATACGGAACCTCCAATTACATTAAAAACTGGGGTATTAAACCAAGGATCAGATTTAATGCCCTATATAACAAAATCAGAAATCAAAGAAGCCCTGAAGAAAATGAAAAATAATCGAACCCCGGGTGAAGATGGAATAGTACCAGAAGCACTAAAAATTGGAGGGGATGTATTACTTGAAAAAATTAAACAACTTTTTAATATCTGCCTTCACAGCGCCAATATTCCAACAGACTGGAACAACGCCACTATGATTCTATTACACAAACCAGGAGACAAAGCAAATTTAGAGAATTACAGACCGATTAGCCTCCTCAGCCATATATATAAGTTGTTTACGCGAATACTAGTTAAGAGAATGGAAAGAAAATTAGAGACTTATCAACAAAGGGAACAGGCAGGATTCCGAAAAGGTTACGGAACAAATCACCATCTTCAAAGTATAAAAACCCTAATAGAGAAAGCAGTGGAATACAGTAAACCTCTAGTTCTAATATTTATCGATTTTCACAAAGCCTTTGACACAGTTGAGCTAAGCAAAATATTACAGGCGCTTAAAGAATGCAGGCTAGATTATAGATATACTAAATTATTATACAAAATATACCTGCAGGCAACAACCACTGTCAGATTACATAGTAACAGTAATCGCATAAAAATAGAACGGGGGGTTAGACAAGGAGACCCAATGTTACCTAAACTTTTTAATATGGTGCTAGAACATGCTTTTAAAAATTTGGATTGGATGACAAAGGGAATAAAAATAGATGGAGTATATCTAAACAACTTACGTTTCGCCGATGATATACTTATAATAGCTGAAGATCTAGGTATGGCAAGAGAGATGGTACAGGAACTCGTTGTGGCTAGAGAAAATGTAGGTTTAAATATAAATATCTCGAAAACAAAAATCATGACCAATTTGGTACCCAACCAGAACATCAGTATTGGTGGGAAAGAAATAGAACTCGTAGATAGATATAAATACCTAGGACATGAAATTATGATTGGCAGGGATAACCAGACTCATGAACTAAAGAGAAGAATCGGCCTTGGGTGGGCAACATTTGGAAAACTGAGAGAATCTTTTAAAAGTGAGCTGCCCACATGCCTAAAGAGAAAGATATTTGATCAGTGCGTCCTCCCAGTCTTGACGTACGGAGCAGGAACACTTACCTTAACAAAAGCAGCAGCTACCAAACTAAGAGTCACGCAGAGAAGAATGGAGCGGTCCATGTTAGGAATAACTCTGCGAGACAGAATAACCAACGAAGACATCAGGAGAAGAACCGGAGTGACTGACATCATCGAGAAGATAGCCAGACTAAAATGGAGATGGGCAGGACACATAGCCAGAATGACAGATGGCAATGGACAAAGAGGTTATTGGAATGTTGGCCAAGGGAATACAAGAGAAGCGTCGGTCGACCACTTACAAGATGGACTGACGATTTAAGAAAACTCAATAAAAACTGGATAAGACCGGCGCAAGATAGAAGGGGTTGGAAACATGAGGAAGAGGCCTATGTTTAGCAGTGGACTCTTGAGGCTGGATGATGATGATAGAAACAAGAGTAGAAACAACAATTACAAAGAAAATCTTGAGAGCAACAAAGATGAAAACACTGAGTACCATAGCAGGTAAAACTTTAAAAGACAGAATCCTTACTACACAAATCAGAGACATGTGTAAAGTACATGATATCGTCAGATGGAGATGATAAAGATGACGAGAATAGAACCAACACGTTAACAGAATGGGAAGAGAGTGACTTGCCCGAATAGTAAGAGATGGAGAACCAGAAGGTAAAAGACCACAAGGCAGACCCACTAAAAAATGGTTAGATAGCTGAGAGTCAACATCGCAAATACTAGTAAATCAGACCGGAAACAACAGGCCTAACATACGAAGAAGAAAAAGAGTCATAAAATATAAGAATAAGATATGCAATGGTCCCCTGAATACAGTCAAAGGATATTAAGTTTCGGCACCTTACTTTTTTGCAATTTACTATTTGTTCAGGGCTGTTCTTTATCAAAAACGGGAAGATAACACGTTATAGCTTACTTCAGCAGATCACTGACAAAAACCGAGAGGAAATATTCCATCAGAGAAACTAAAGCTTTACCTAGAAGCTTTTAAATTTGTAGTTGTTACAGACCATTTTAGTTTAAGTGACTGTTTTTTATTAAAGACCCCATAGGTAGAATTGATCGTTGGGTTCTGCATTTGAAGGCATATGACAAAGTCATATACTGGAACAAAAAAGATCATCTAGTGCCTGACGCACTATCTCGAGTAGTTCCTTGTATGAATGTTTTAATGTAGACTGTTTTATTTCTACTTAGACCAGTTCAGACCGACGGTACTTGGATTTGACTTACAAGGTCAACAAATTTCCTAGAAACTATCCACCTCGGAGGGTAGAGGTAGAAAACCTTTTCAAGACTATAACATCGCAATACACCGAACTAACTTCATTAGAGTTAATGACCATAGCTTTAAGAGAACAAAGGCCAAATCTTATAAAGAATCAGTATTATCCTCCTTGTCCATAACCTTGGCATTTCAAAAACATTTGGAAAACTTAATTAATAATATTATTGACCCAATGTCGATCATATAATAGGACGCTATATAAAAAATGTAAAACTTATCAATGAACAAAACCAGAACAGCAACGCCCTAGATGTCAATTGTTATCTCAGCAACCTACCGCCAGTCATCCATGGACTCTAATCAGCATAGACATAGTTGAACTTTACCTCGAATCACTTTTAAATTTTCGTATATATTCACGGTGTTAGATTGCTTTACTTAGTTTATTTTAGAGTTTCATATTAGAGCAGCGACATCAGCCAATATAGTAAAAATACTAGAGAGACGGATGTTTCTAATCTCTGGTGTCTTAGACAAAATTTTGTTGTATAATGAAGCACAATTTCATAGCTATACATTCCAACAACTTGTCTCAAACTATGATTTTAAATTAAATTTTATAGCACCCTATATCAACAAGCTAATCCAATGAAAAGAGTTTATAGATTACCAAAAACTATGTCGCTCAAGATCAAAAATACTGGCATCTTCTTTTAACATATATATATATATATATATATATATATATATATATATATATATATATATATATATATATATATATGTATATATATATATATATATATATATATATATATATATATGCATTTTGATGCATAAGAAAATAAAGGAAATGACAAATACACTGAGAAAAAAGAAAGATGCCCTTCTGAAAGACGCAAATGAAAAAATCATTATAGAAATTAAAGAGAAAAAATAAAAAAATGGAAGAAATACATAACAGATCTGTTTGAGGATAATCGGCAAGACCCGGAAGAAATCGACAGCGAAACGGGGCCAGAGATCATAATAGAGGAAATCGAACAAGCAATACGAAACGCAAAAAACGGAAAAACTGTAGGTCCAGACGAAATACCTGCGGAACTACTGAAATGTCTAGACGATGAAACTCTACCTGTACTTCTGGACCTATTTAATGAAGTATATAAAACTGGAAAAATCCCACAGGAATGGTTGGTGTCCACCTTTGTAGCAATACCAAAAACAGTATATGCCAAAGATTGTTCAGACTATAGGACAATATCACTAATAAGCCATACCCTCAAAATATTTCTAAAGGTGATTCATGGAAGATTTGGGTTCCGCAAGGGACTGGGAATGAGAGAGGCATTGTTTGCTTTTAATGTCCTCTCTCAAAGATGCTTAGATATGAACCTAGATATTTATTCCTGTTTCATCGACTTCGAGAAGGCATTCGACAGGGTCCGACATGAAAAACTAATAGAAATACTGAGAAACAAAGATATAGACAGACGAGACTTACGAATCATTATCAATCTGTATTGGAATCAAAAGGCCAATATAAAGATAGAAGAACAAAAGTCCGAAAATATAGATATAAAGAGAGGAGTAAGACAGGGCTGTGTTCTGTCACCATTACTGTTTAACGTGTACAGTGAAGCCATATTCCAGGAAGCGATAGCGGATCTGGGTGATGGAATCTCTGTAAACGGAAAAATAGTAAATAACATAAGATTCGCTGATGACACCGTTATAATGGCAGACACCCTGGAATCGCTACAAGAATTGGTAAATAGAATTAACGATTATTGCATTAGATACGGACTAAAAATAAATAAGAGAAAAACTAAATTCATGATTGTCTCAAAAACGCAACATGGAAATGAAAGATTAATGATAGAGCAAACCCAAATAGAAAAAGTAGAGACATATAAATATCTGGGAACCTGGGTTGATGACAAAAATGACCAAAGCAGAGAAATCAAAGTCCGAATTGAAACTGCAAGGCAAGCATTTGTGAAAATGAAGACAATGCTTACCAACAGAGACCTTCAGTTGCATCTCAGATTGAGGGCTCTAAGATGTTACATATTTTCTGTCTTACTGTACGGAATGGAAGCTTGGACATTGAAGAAATAACACATAAGGAAAATAGAAGCGTTCGAAATCTGGTGTTACAGAAGAATATTAAAAATTCAGTGGGTTCAAAGGATTACTAATGCTGAGGTACTACGACGTCTAAATAAGGAGTTAGAAATTATGAACAGCATAAAAAGAAGAAAACTAGAATATTTGGGTCACATAACCAGAGGAAAAAAATATGAGCTGCTGAGAATTATTATGCAAGGAAGGATCCAAGGAAGAAGAAGCATAGGAAGAAGACGCATCTCCTGGCTGAAAAACCTTAGAGAATGGTTTAACTGTAGTTCACTACAACTTTTCAGAGCAGCAGCTAACAAAGTGACCATAGCCGTTATGATATCCAACCTCCGATAGGAGATGGAACTTTAAGAAGAAGAAGATGCATTTTGATGATCAGTTCATGAAGTCACCAAATGGTGAATGGGATCTTATCAAACCTTATTAATTTTAGTACGGAAATCAATCTGTATGACAAGAAAAATGGAAATCATTCTGATCAAGAACAGCATAAAATCGGAACAAGGATGGAATGTCTGGATAAGGTGTTTTCTGATAGTCGAAAGAAACTTAAGTTAGCGTATCAGAAAAGTAAAGTTACATATAATATGCAAAGGAGAACAAAAACATATAAAGTGAAGGAAATGCTTGGGAGAAGAAATTTCGTTAAATCTGATGCTACAAGATATTTTAGCGCAAAAAAGGCCAAAAGTTTGTAGGAACTTTTAGTATTAAGAAAGTCGTCTCCCAATGGAGCTACGAACTTGCTGATAAAAACCGCTCTCATGCTGAAACCTGGAATGCAAAAAATTTAAAACCGGTTACTCAGGACAATAAGGTTAAAAATATTTCTAATAAATCTAATTCTGCTGATGTGAAAGAACAAGGATTAAATGTATTGAAAATTGCATTATAGATATATATTATAGATATTATTTTGGAGATTTTTATTTTTTTGTTTTGATTTATACTGCCAGTAATTAAAAGTTTCTTTGAAAATTTTTACAAATAAGGATTTGAATGTTAAGGGTTAAACGTCGCTGCGTAATTATTAATGTTTCAGATTACTAGGCCATTATAATTCATTTTATTTAACGTATTTGTTTTGAAGCATAAAGTTAGAGAACATTATTTAGTAATTAATTTTCCAAATATAGTCAGAATTTTTGCTGTAGTCAGAAGTACTGGCCTATTTATTTTAAAATAATAAGCTGTTATTTATTGATTTACTTTAATATTCAGTGCTATCAAGCAATATTCAAGACCGAAATTATATGAAATAAGTCATGAAGTAGGCTTCAGATATACATTGCTACCTAACGAGTGTCAATTATTCTTATTTCTGGTTTACATTTTATGGGAACAAGGTGTCGTCCTATGAATTCTTTAAGGATATGCAATCATTAGCCATTTATAAAATTAATTATTAAATGTTTTATTTTCTAAAGTTATTTATTATTTTGCTCGTCAAGAGTATATATTACCTAGATATTTAGGTTTTCCCGATACCTAATTTGGTTACATTACACCCTTCAGCCTTCAGCCTTAAATTTTTAATGTATCGTCTGATTCTATGTCCAAATTAAAACCGTTAGTGGTTGTCTTTCGATAAATTTATAACTTGTCTATTCACATTTCTTGCAATCTGATGTGTCTATTTATTTCAGGTCTTCCTTTTCGGAAACTGTATTTTGAGAAACTTTGTTTTTAAGAGCCCTTTTTTTAAATACTCATTGTACTTATTTTTACACACGATGGTAGTAATAAAGTAAGACACCTTTAAATACCATTGGTGATAGAAAGAAAAATAGAGAGTTGATTTCCCGTATGATATTTTCCACGTTGTCTAGTAAAACAAGGAGAATAAGGTAGGATCCAACTAATTTTGATATTTCCAAACGAAAGTTAATTTATTATTATTTAAAGCAGCCCACTAATAAAACGGCTATCCACATATTGTTTTCTTCTTATTTTTTTTTTTAAGTTTAGTTTAGTCAAAGCTACAAGTGCAGATATAGCCCAGTCTGGTTATGCAAAAATGTTTCATTTCACGGCAAAATTTTTCGCAGATATCTGAAGCTTTTAATACATAGGTGGGGGTTACTAGATGATAATAATTAGCCTCAGGGATAAATAAATTAAATAACTTAACTAATTGACCGATCGGGGGGAAATTTCGCACAAATTTAAAAGACGGTAATTCCTCGACGTTTAAATGTATTAATAACATTTTTTTTGTTAATAAAAAAATTAGTGAAATTTATAAATTAGTGCACACAAAATACTGCTTTTTTGCAAATATCTCCGTAAATTATTTATCAATTTTAATAAACGGGAAAATGAAGATATTCTTGATATAAAAAAAATGATATAAATATTGTTTATTCAAAATATAAGGGAAAAAATATACAAAAAATCAAATTGTGACCATAAATTATTGTTTAAAAAAAACGCAAGGTAAACATACGAGTACCTTTTCATATATTCGTCATCAAGTAACCCCCACCTTCGTCTTAAAAGCTTCAGATATCTGCGAAACATTTTTCGACCTTTCTTTTAACCAGACTGGGCTAATATATGACGGAGATTTTAAGTATAGAATATTAAGTACTAGATAAGAAAGGGAAGAGTATAATTACCTGATCGTATAAACACTGCAATTATTTTTTAATTTATATATTCAAAATATGTATCTACTATTGCGGAGCAGGCAAGCTTCATAAAAATAAAATAGACAGTTAAGGTTTGACTTTGCTACAGCGTACAAACCATTTGCTGATATACATTTTCTGCCTCTTAGCTTCATCAGAGTGAACTCATGGTAAGCTTGCATATAAATCCCCATGCCAGTGCATTCGTCGTCTGCTTGCTTTGCAACGTTTAGAAAACACAGATTTAGGCTGAACCATGAATTTAATTTCAGAATTATATTCTCAAGCTTCATAAAGTTTTTGCAGATTATTAAACATATTTATAAAAATTGCTGAATGATATATGGATGCTACAGTTAAAGGCTTCATTTTGGAGAGTGTAAGATCTGATCGAGAACGCATCCTTCATTATTGATGATAAGCAGTGGACAAGCGAAGATTAAATGATGTTATACTTTTACTAGACGCGGCCTTCTTTAAACCTTGTCATTATTTTTTAGACACTTGTTTCACACTTGAACCCTAAATCAGTAAATTTCCATATGAGCTGAAATAATGCTCTATAAAAAAATATACTTTGTACTCAGTTGTCATTTCGACGACGGTTTTAATACTACAGCACTGTTAATATGATTTACACAGTTTATAGTAATTACTATTTAAATGGGAATAAGCCACAATGAAAGGTTAAATTACGTTTATTGACGTTTTATTCAATTTACTAATGTACATTAGTAAATTGAATTTACTAATGTTTGTATTTTGAGAACGATTTCCGAAGTGGAAATTGAAACGTCAATAAACGTAATTTAACGTTTAATTATGGCTTATTCCCATTTAAATAGTAACTACTTTAAAATGCCACAAAAAAATAGCTTCAGAACAATATGACAGTTTATGTTAAATTAGCCCAATCATATAAATACGTATTGCATAGGCAATAATTGCTGCAGATTTAGATCCCTGCGAAATAATTTCGCAGGGGTCTAAATTTAACTGCCGTTTGTTTTGACGAATACCGTATTTGCTAAACATTGACTTTTAAAAATTATTAAAGATATGTACAAAAAGAATCAATGTTAAATATCCTTAGCAAATAAAATAGGAAGAATTATTAAGCTGAAGGTCTGTACGCTAACGTAGATATGATAACGGAAAAGTCTTAAAAAATATAGGAGACGTGGATGATATCGTTCTTATAGCTAATAGTCTACAATCACTACAACATATAATACATAGAATAAATAAAGAAAGTTATTAGTTAGGGAAACACTAGTACAAAGGGTCAACAAATACAAATATCTTGGAATCTGGATGGAAAAAAACTACAGAAATAAAAACACGAACTTAAATAGCGAAAGAAGTATTTGTAATATTGTTCTGAAGCTATTTTCTTGTGGCATTTTAAAGTAATTAATATTTAAATGGGAATAAGAATAAATAAATAAATGAGAACGATTTCCGAAGTGGAAATTAAAACGTCAATAACCGTACTTTAACCTTTAATTGTGGCTTATTCCCATTTAAATACTAATAAGTATTTGTAAAAATTAAATTTATTAATTAAGATGAAGCTGAGGAAGAGGCTTAAGATGTTTTATAAAATGGAACGCTGTATAATAAAAATAGAACGTATAAAGAAGTTGGAGGCATTTGGCTCAATAAATAGAAAGGATTTAGCAGTTACAAGAATTATCAGCGAGGAAATTAAAATACTTAGGCTCTATTACCAGAGGTGATAAGTATACAGTACTAAGATTTATACAAGAAAAGATTAACAAAAAAATAATTAATTAAGTCTATGTCGCTACCAGTATTACTACCATTAAGTTGTATCAAATGTTCTTTATGGCAGATTTAAACTATGTGTTAGTTATGTTTGAATATACACTTCTTTTTTACTAGTTTTTAGTAGAATAACAGTGATAATTACAGAACACTTAGTAGAACGCTTAATGGAACTATGGTGAGACGCTGGCCAATAGGAAGACCAAGAAAGAGATAGATCGACGAAATCAGAAACGATGCTAAAAAGATATTGAGGATAGATAACTGGAGGACAGCAGCCAAGGAAAGGGATGCTTGAAGGCTGATACAGGGGGTAGTCAATACCCGAATTGGACTGTAGCGCCATATGAGAGAGAATAACAGTATCATCTGACATTGAATTTAAATTGTTATCACGAATTTTTTTTAAATAGGTTCACAGTAGTTAATAAGATTTAAAACAGAAGTCCGGCCCTGAATGAGCCACCGAAAGGCGTGTTTATTTTGGTCTCAACAAATTTGCAAATTTTATGCAGTAATTATAACAGTTTATGTATAAATAGTGACAATTACATGAAACACCAGTAAGTGAACACATCATATTAGTTTTCATTAATATAACGTGATCAACCAGTTTTTGGTTGATTTTTAATTTAACAATTATCAATAAGATACGACTCAAGAAATATTATTCCAGTTTTACTACCTATTTGATTACTAGGCAGGTCCGTATTATTTTTAAACACATGTTCCGTGTTAAAATCAAAAATGGAACCTAATATTCAGAGTCTCTCTAACATACCACAAGTATCGCAATTACAGACAAATACCAATAAAACATATTCATCAGCAGCTTCTACACAATTTCCCTCAAAACACCAAGCAATTGTCTTCAGCGCTTTAGAAAATACTCGACTGCAAGATTACTTAATTCCTTTGGGTAACCTAATTCATCCCAAAAATATTATATTTTCCTCCCGACTATCCAATAATCGGATTTGCATGTACCTTGCAAACAAAAAAATCGTGGACGAATTCATGCAAAACCATGGACACATACAAATCCAGAACAATATTGTACAAGCTAGAAGATTAATCTCACCAGCGGAACGTATTGTTTTTTCAAATGTATGTCCAACAATACCACACAGTCTGTTAGTTGATTATCTACAAAGTATTGGACTTAATATGGTCTCTCCTGTCACTTTTCTGAAAATAAGTTCCACCCTTCCGGAATATAATCATATTTTAAGTTTCAGAAGACAAATATATGTCAGTCCCCATAATATCTCCTTACCCGACTCATTCACCTTAGACTTCGATAATACAACATATCGAATATTCTTATCGCAAGAAACTATGGCCTGTTATAACTGCAAAAAGTCTGGACATATCGCCACCAACTGTCCCGATAAACTAGAATCAACAACAAATTTAATTTATTCTAATAACAGTCAATCTACTACTCCTTTCACCTCTGACATCATGCCTCAACCTGCATCAACATCCATATCAAACGAACAAATTTCCGTCCAAGAAAAATTAGCAAATAATCTGAGCAATCCTAATGGTCAAGAAGAAGTTAACACCTTGGAAAGCTGCAAAGTAATCAATATCGATCTTCAGCCAAAACGTAGTATCAATGATGTTCTTACGTCTCCAGAAACAACTCATACAGAAAAATCATTTGCTGTACCTACATTCAAACCTAGAGCCAAGAAAGTTAAAAGCAACGAGGAGCATACATGCATAAAATCAACAAAATCATATGACCTTGAACCTGCCAAAGATTTTATCCAAAATCATTTACCCACATTTGTTCTCAATTTTGACCAATTAAATCTACTTCTAAGCAATGTTAGCGGCGTGCAAGATCCTTCTAACATAATTCAAGAGTTTACTTCTGACCTTTTGGGATTAGTTCATATGTTAATTAAAGTTCATCCGCAATTAAAAGATAGATCAACCAAACGCTATATCACCTTCTTAAGAAAGAAAATCCTCCGACACTTGGGTAACGACATCTCTGAATCCGAGGGCGAGTCATCTCAGGTTAACCCGTAAACTCATATTTTTCGTATATAATACAATTCACTAAACTACTGCAATGGAATATAGATGGATTTTTCCATCGACTCCCAACCTTACAAAAACTTATTTCTGAATTCTCTACCGAAATAATATGTCTCCAAGAAACAAATCTAAACCCCCAAAAAAACTATAATTCCACATATTTTAACATTTGTAGAAAAGATAGAGTACATGACAATAATTTCTCTTCAGGTGGTGTTATGACACTTGTCAAAAAATCTTTGGTTGCAAATGTTTTTCCTGTCAATAGTAACATTGAAACTATAGTTATAGAGATCACCGCTCCCGTTCCAATTTTTATTTGTAACATTTACCTTCCATCTAGTTCTTCAGCTACATATGAAGATTTAAAAAGCCTTATCGAACAGATACCCTCTCCTCGAATCATCGTAGGTGATTTTAACGGTCATAACTTTATTTGGGGATCTAAGCGTACTGATCACAGAGGAAAACTTTTAGAAAAGGTAATGCAGGATCTTCAATTAAATTTTCTAAATGATGGTTCACCTACAAGATTTAACATCTGCACTGGAAAATCCTCCGTGATAGATTTAAGCCTCTGTGTTCCAGGTCTTGCTCCGCGTCTGTCTTGGAATGTTCTCGAGTATACTTATGGTAGCGACCATCACCCTATTACCATTGAGAATCTCTCAGGTCAGCCTTGCCCAATATCCTTCTTGCCCAAATGGAATATAAATTCGGCTGTGGATCGATTTTGAAAATTATATAGATAAGGCTTTGGAGAGTCTTATACTGAATGATAATATTAACGATTCTTTAGGTACTTTTAATAGTGTCATTCTGCATAGTGCGGAGCTCTTCATCGGCAAAACAAAGCCCATTAAAAATCATGTTTCTGTGCCTTGGTGGAATTCGGAGTGTAACGAAGCAGTACGTGCCAGCAAAACAGCTTTTAATAGATTTAAGAAGCATAAAACACTCGAAAATAAAATTAACTACAAAAAAATGAAGGCCAGAGCTGAACGTTTAATAAATCAAACAAAAAAATCCAGTTGGGCCCAATATGTCTCTAGCATTAACAGCTCCACTCCTGTAAGAGAAGTATGGACGAAAATACGTAAAATTTCTGGTATAAAGGAGTAAAAATTACATGCTTCAATTATTTAACTTCATTTGGCAGCGACACCAGTACCCATCTATTTGATCAAAATCTATCATGTCCCATTTCTTAAAAGCCAAAAATCTCGTCTAGACCCCAATTCCTATAGACCGATAAGCCTAACTTGTGCAATGGGCAAGCTACTAGAAAAAATTATTAACTCAAGGCTGATTTGGCATCTAGAAAACTCGAACTTACTTATAAACGAACAAAATGGTTTCCGACAAAACCGATCCGGTATAGACAACATATTGGACCTGGAAAGTGATATTCACGAATCTCTGGCAACAAAACAGCATTGTATCGCAGTATTTTTTGACTTAAGAAAAGCATTTAATACATGTTGGAGATTCAACATTTTAAAAAAGTTACAGTCATGGAACATTCGTGGAAATTGCCTTCATTTTATCAAAAACTTTCTAGAAAACAAATCTTTTCGTGTAAGAGTTAACAACTTCTATTCCGAAATGCAGGAGGAAGAAAACGGTATCCCTCAAGGCTCGATTATTAGTCCTACACTTTTCTTAACTGCTATTAATGACATAATCAAGAACCTCAAAAAACCTTTAAAGCACGTTTATATGCAGATGACTTGGTGGTTTACGTAAAAGGCAAAGATATTAATTTAACTTCAACAATTTTGCAAACTTTCTTACAAAAACTCGAAAAGTGGTCTCGCGATACTGGTTTTCAATTCTCGGTTACAAAAACCGTTGGTATGGTATTCTCAAAAAAGAACTTCTCAAATAATCCCAATCTCAAGATTTTCAATACATCGCTATCCTTCAAATCATGTGTAAAATTCTTAGGTATGTGGTTTGATAATCAACTTACTTGGAAAGAACATATTAGACAATTAGTTTCGACTTGTCCTAAGAAACTTAACCTAATGAGAACACTGTCAAATAGATTTTGGGGCTCTGACCTCTCTACCTTACTTACAATCTACAGAACTCTAATTAGATCCAAAATTGATTATGGATCAATCGCTTACGCCTCTGCTTCCCCCACATTGTTAAAACAACTAGACTCTATTCACAACACAGCACTTAGACTCTCTCTTGGCGCATTTCGAACGTCACCGGTGGAAAGTTTATATTCTGAAAGTGGGGAGCCTTCATTATATCACCGCCGAATTTCCTTAACACTTTCACACGCAACGTCAATAGCCTCAAATGTAAACAAACCTCTATTTAATAATACGTTCACTAATAAATATATAAATCTCTTTACCAATAGTACCAAACATAAGCCTTACTATGAGCGAGTACGGTGTTACCTGAGATGTCTTAATATAGAATTCCCAAATACCTTTCCAATCAATATTAAAAGCCCCTCTCCTTGGATAATTAATACCCCAAATTTAAATACTTGTCTAACCCAATACAACAAACATATTAACTGTTACGCAGAGATTAAGAATAATCTAGATCTAATTCTCCGTCAGCATTACGAACATAGCTATAAAATCTTTACAGATGCATCTAAGTGTGATAAAGGAATAGGTGCTGCATTCGTTACTTCAAGCGATACATATCAATTTCGTCTTCCAACCTTCTTTTCGATTTTCTCCGCTGAGCTCTATGCAATGTTTAAAGCTATCATGCATATAAATTCTAATAACATTCCTAACTCTGTTATCTTAAGTGACTCACTAAGCGCCCTTCAAACCCTTAAACAGATCTATCCTAAAGGTCCCCTTGAGAAACTGATAAAACTAGAACTCATGAAGGCTCAAGAAAATTCTAGGAGTATCAGATTTATATGGATTCCATCCCACATTGGCATTGCTGGCAACGAAAGTGCGGACCAGTGCGCGAGTGAAATTGCTAAATGTGCCGATATAGAAAAAGCCGAGAATCGAAATACCGCGAGTGATATAAAAGCTTTTATAAAAAATCGAGTTTTGTGCAAGTGGAAAAACGAATGGCAATCTTCTCAAATATCACTGAAGCAAATTAAAAATGACGTTACAGCTTGGCAACCCTCAACCAGGAACAGAAGAGAACAATTGGTGATAACTAGATTACGAATTGGACACACGAGACTTACTCACTCATATTTACTGTCCAAAAGTGATCCACCTATTTGTGAAACATGTAATGTACAAATAACCGTTAACCATTTATTAATTGAATGTCATAGATTTGCCCATTTTCGTCTTACATTTAACATACCTAACAGTTTAAGTAATTTATTAGGCACTAATTTTTCTGTTATTAATATCGTAAATTTCTTAAAATCTATAGGAATATTTTATAAACTCTAATTTTGTAATTCTGTAGCCGCCGCTAATAACCATTATGGTGGATGCGGCTGTAATTTCTAAATAAAAAAAAAAAAAAAAAAAAAAAAAAAGATTTAAAACACATTAGTACGGACTAAACATATTTCGTAAAAAAACTTCTCCCTTTTATCACGTTTAGTAGTGGTTCGTTAGTTTAATATTCTTTGAAGTACAAATTATTCTTTCAATACTACTAAATGTCGACTTTATTGATGCGTCTATTTTTGTTTGTGATACTTCAGGTCCACTCTCTGGTTCTGTATGTTTACTATTGTTTAATTTACGAGTTTTATATTTTATATATTTTATATTCATCTGATTTTTTTAAGAATGAGTTGTGTATTACTATTTTTTTTTCACAGAATATCAAAAAAGTTTATTAAAGTATTGTCTTCTATATAACGGGGTATCTGGCAACTTGCATCATGTCCTTATTTTCGAAACCCTAAAGAATAATAAAAATAGTGTTTCAAAACTGCATCGATGATTATTTTGTACATTTAAATATATTAAGTAAATTTTTCATGGAAAAATAAAGTTTCTAGAACTATCACACAGTGTTTTTCATAAACAATGTTTAGAATACTGTACCTAAGTTACATAAAAACATATAGCTTATTAAGATATAAGAATAAAGTAAGTAAAGGGAGTAAATTCTATTTAATGAGAGAAATAATTGAGGAAGGTGATATTAGTGTTTATTGAAAAAAACTTAAAGTGAAGATAAAACATACCCGTTTCTTAATTTTATCCAACACTGACATTTCTAAACCAACAGCAGTAACAAAACCATTGACACTAAAAAATTCCGGAAATTTTTCGTTGGCACGTTAAATTCAGGGACCCGACTTTCCATTATCTCCAAGATATATGACTTGAAATATTTCATTATTACGAAATACGTTTTTGCTGTCGAACAAGAAAATGTTAAAGAGATATTTTTTACGTAGCTATGGTATTGATTATCGATTATTCGTTGTATTATTACGAAGTTAGAAATATTTTAGGGTGATTTATATTCTTGTATATTCTGTTATGCGTAAAAATAGTGCATTTTATTTTCTTAGATTTATTTTACGTTATCCATTCAGGGTTATTAGCATAAGAAGATCCAACAAGTAATAAAACAGGTGTACAATATACATACAAAATATTAAGTAAGTTTTCTTGTGGCATGTCAGGTTAAATACTATATTTATATGGGATGAAGCCACAGTAGATTGTAATGAATATTACATTTTATAATTTTTATTTGACGTTTTAATTTTCACTACGAAAACTGTTTTAAAAAGGATTATTTTATAACATTAATCTGTCAATATAACCACTATATATATATATATATATATATATATATATATATATATATATATATATGATTATATATATATATATATATATATATATATATATATATATATATATATATATATATATTATATATGTAAATATATATATGTATATATTTATATATATATATATATATATATATATATATATATATATATAAGAGTAAGAAAAACGAAGTACTTGTGCCTCGTTTGATTCATTTGATTTTAGTTCTTTCATTAGTAATTTCCAATTACCACAAAATTATGTTTTAGTTAGTTTTGATGTAATATTTTTTTTACCAATTTACCTTTAGATTTAATCATAAGTAGTGTTGAAAACATTGGAATGAGATTTCGCAACATACTATTATTGACTTATTACATTTCAAAACACTTTATTTTTATATTTAATGGTGTCTTTTATAAACAAATTTTTGGTAGCCCTATGGGATCTAGTCTTTTACCCATTCTAAGTAACTATGTCATGGATGATGTTATCAGTAATTGTATCAACAATTGCACTTTTTTCATTCCTTTTATTGAAAGATATGTAGATGATTTAGTTTTGGCACTTCCTAAACACAAAATTCATGAAATAGTTAACATTTTCAACAATCATATTCAATATATACAATTTAGAGTTGAGGAATAGGTAGACAATTCTCTAGCATACCTTGACATGAGAATTGTAAGAAATACAGACAATATGTTGAAAACCAGATGGTTCACAAAACCCATATGTAGTATTAGATTTATAAGCTATTACTCTCATCCAAATAAGATGAAAATGAACCTTATAACAGGATTAAAAGAACGTGTTTTAAAGCTTTCTCATCCAGATTATCTACAAGAAGATCTTCAATTGTTAAACAATATTTTAATTGAAAACTCTTATCCTCCAGATATGCTACATAGGATGCTTTTTTCTAATATTGTTAATATAAATAACTTAACACCATTTTTTTGCTAAATCTCAGAACATTGTATCCAACAATCAGAACATTTATTATCATTCACTACTTTTTATACCATCATAAACACATAACTTAATACAAACACTAAAGGTTATTGACAATATAAAAATAGCAACAAAGAACATCAAAACTATTTCATCTTTATATTCCAAAACTAAGTATCCTATAGACAAATTAGAAAAAACAAATGTAGTATACAGCATTAGTTGTACTCAGTGTGACGCTGAGTACGTTGGTGAGACCGGAAGAAATCTTTCAAATCGCATTATTTCTCACAAAAGTGATTGCAGAATTAAAAAATGATGGTACAGTGGGTGGTACAGTAGACTAGTCCAAAGCTTCATACTATGTTTTCTGTATTTTTATCATTTAAATCATATTTTTAAAATTGAATAAAGTAATTTTATTATTTATTTATTTTTTAAATTTAAACAAATTATATTATAATAAAATAATTTAATAAATTATTATGTTGGCTCCTAACGCCACCTACTAACGTATTAACAACGCATACTTTTGACAGACCTGTCAAATTTAGACGAAATTAATACCAAACATCATTTAACATTAAATTTAATTAATATATAAACTAAATAAAATTTTAAAAAATAATAATTGTATTTATATAAAATTATGTCAAAACAAGTGTTAAAAGTTTCATAAAAATTTAAACAGATGATTTAATATATTTTGAATGAATCGAATCTTTTATTGACGAATATTTTTCTAATTTTTTACTTCTTATTTGAGCCGTTGAAAGCCAAAGTGGTACAAGTCACTTTTAGTATATTCTGAAAACTTAAAGTTTAGATCCAACTAAAAAATCCTGAGACGTGTTATTATAATTTTTTGTTAAATATAGTTTACAAAATAACTTAGAGTTTGGTGTAATATTAGCATTATAATTTTAATTTTTGGGTTTTTATTAATTTGTTACATACCACTTTGCCTCTCAACACTAATAAAACTAATAAAAATAACTACAGCTTAAAACCATATTTTACTAGCAAAAAAACACAAAACCATGTAAGCTGTTCCTCTCCCAAGGGTCCACTATCTTCAATAGACGGGTCTTTCAAAATATTCTTAAATACTCCTGTTGAAATACTGATATGATCTGGAGCAGATCCACCATATCCTTTTTTTATTGGCGCTAATTTTAAGTGGAGCAGAATATAATATTGGTGTAAGTTCCATATCTTTCATTATTTTAGAGGCACCCTTTTTATTATTTTGTGGAAAAATGTTGATTGTTTCAAAACTAGTCTTCATTTAAAGTGCTTTTATAAAATATTTTGTGTTGATCTTTCTTAAAGTGCAGCCACTGAATATTCAACCAAGATACTATACAATCATTTTCATTTTTCCTGCGGTGAGTCACGAAGTTTTCCACCACTGCTATGGAGAGAATATCTTCCTTTTTCATTTTGTACACCAAAAAAGGATTTTTGTCCTACATTTTTTATTGTTGTATACCAGTCTTCGTGCGTATATTTTAAGCGATTTTTGGTACTGTTCAATTTGACTGATATCTCGATAATCTGGTAAAAATAAATGGTGCACAACCATAAACTTATGATCTGTTACTTCAATATCTGTATCTGCCATTAATTTTAACCAGAACAAACACGGATTGAAATTTCGGTTCTGATTGCCGCAAGCATCACTGTAAACAATAATATGCTTTGCTGCATTTGCGTTTGTCATCACATGCTTTCGTATGCATGATCTGATTTCTTGTGATCCCCTGAAGGCAGTGATTTCATTCCAAACATACATAAAAGATGAAATGAAAAAGACAGAAAAGATTTGAGTTCACGTTCAAAGCGTCTATGTATCTATTGATACGTATTTCGACTTAATAAGTCTCATCAGAATAGTTATTCATAGCCGTTCTTAACGAGAAAAATAATCTTCTCTGTCTTATTAGGAAGCAACAATAACATGGCTTCGTTATGGACGCAGTAGCGACATCTGATAGAAAAATATCGGACCTACTCTGTATGAGTAAAAATCGGATCTACTCTGTATGAGTACGAGAAACAAATTCGTTAAGGATTTCTGCTTAGATACATAGACATGACGTGGAATGCAAATTTTTGATTCCCCATGTCTCTATTAACATCTTTATCATCGTCTGGCCATGCCTTGCAATTTTTAGAAGGCTCCAGATTAAAGCAGAAATCTGAATTTGTTTCGAAACTATCTTACCGATACATAAAAGACTTTTCTTTTTTGGCCAACTCGTATATCCCTTAAGTGTATACGTACATGTTCCTTTTATAGTATGCAATGGAACAGCTTAATGTCGGAAAAGGAAAAGCCTTTTCTAGGTCAAACTTAAAACACTACATTTTTTCTCTATTTAGAATAGCCAATTCCTTGTCATTAGCTTAACTTGTTCTTGCTTTTTCAGCCTTCAACAGATGTAACGCATATTGTATTGTTAGATTAGTCTTTTTCTGCTCATTGGTGACACACGCTAGTTTTGCCTTAAATGTTTTACACTTTACACATGTTTTTTTAGATGGACTATGAAAGTCTAGATTCAAATCACGATGGAATATATTAAGGTATATTGCTTCCCAAACTGGACTTATATTTTCTGTTGAGCATTTTTCCGTATAAAGATTGTACCTAATTCTTATGTTCAGACTGGAATCGAGGTATTTTCTATTCGGATTATGACTTCGGGATAATGGGATTAGTACATGCGGATGCTGCCAATATGTTCACGTACATATTGAACATGTTCTTCACGAGTTTTATTTCTTGGTTTATGCCTACCTTGCAAATCGTCTCCAGGCGATGAAACACGTGAACGTGTAAACTCTTTTAAGTCGACCATTCGAAATTTAAAACTTTTGCAAACATTTGCAAACATTTGCAAAAAAGTACTGTTTACAAACATTGTGCTAAATACTTAAAGTAATTATAAAATACATATTTGTGGTACTTCTAATATTATTTCTACTTTGATCAGGAGGACGTCGATCTTTAATGGCACTTTGTTGAACTAAACCAGAAACAAATGCATTTTGTGCAGAAAAATCGCCCATTTTTCAAATACTGTATTTCTTCTGCTCACCAATTCGGTTAAAACATTTTTTCTGCAATTACAATTTGTATTGAAAAATTCTTTTTGTGCCACCTTTTTGCCAGAGGTACTGTAATATTCACATTCTGTATTCCTCTTTTTCTTACGAATTACTTTGATATGTTTTTTTGGGTTCTCTAAAGCGCTTTTTTCTAACGCATTTCCTTTTATTACCACTTTCATGCTGACTTTGCGAACCTGATGCCTCATCAGATAAAATATTTTGTTTTTCATCTAAAAAAATTTAGAGGTTATGTATTTAGTTAAATGTAAACAATAACTATTTGTACCTAAATTTTTCGAGTGTATTCGAATTATTCAATCTGTCCGGTTCATATTCACTCATACTACCAGGAAAAGGTTCTATTTCAGATTTACTAGAACTCATGTTTCAGATCTTGTCGTTCTCAAAATAAACTGACTTCTAACACGCTACTAAAATCTGCTAAATGCGAAAGTGGTATATGTCACGCGTCTACTGACTTGTGTTTGCTTTCAATAATATTAACATTTTGTTAAATATGTAAACTAGTTGTGCTATCTCTCGGTTCAATGGCAAACATAATATGTTCATATTTTGTGTGAAAATAGATTCCTGTAAAACAAAGCTTTTGCCGATATTTGGGCAAAAATGGAATTTTGTGACTTGTACCACTCTGGCTTTCAACGGCTCATTTATTGTCTGTATTTTGTTAGTTATTTTTTATGCTGTTTTTAATTTAAGCCTGCTTAGAATAAATATATGATGACTAGAAAGGAATTAAATGAGAGTAGTGACGCTCGCCGCAGCATTTTACTAGAGAGAAAAAAAGTAATAAAACGTCAGTATAGAAGCTTCTATAAGTGAACCGTAAGAACAAAAAGAATTTTCATCACAGACACGCGTTGAAAAATCATTGTGTCAAAAAGATTTTGAATAAAAAAAAAGTTACCAGTGTTTTTTCATAAACCTAGTCAGTACTTCAACAGCTAGAAGAAAAATGGAAGCAAAAACGAAGTCATTTAGTTTGAAAAAAAATGTAAACTTACCACTTTTAGGAAATCAACAAGTAATATGACATTATTTAACTCAAATAATTAAGGCACCATTTTCATAATAATAAGGAACATACTGGGGTGGTCCAACTAGTAACTAACAATAACTATAATTTATGAATTGGCTTATTACTCCCCATATAATGGTTGTGTAACGTCAATATCCATTAAAATTAAATATCAATATGTAAGAACCAGGTGAGGACAATTAGTGGCCTATATAAACACTACAATTCATAAAAATATTTTGCTAGATAAAAAGAAGAAAACTAATGATAATAATCAAGGGCTTCTTCATTCCTTCTACATGACCTCGTCTTTTTTATATTTGCTGACTTCAGATAGTCCATGTGCGTCTATTACATTTAGAACATTCCTATAGTGATACATATTAGCTCTCAGTCATCAAACAAAAATACAGTAAGCCCAAAATGATAAAAATACTTTATTATTGTATTTAAATGATGGCGTCTCCTACGTTAAAATATTTTAGAACCAAATGGTGCCCGCGTTTGAACGGTAATATACACGGAAACACGGATACAACTAACTAATAAAATATATTAGACAAATTACTTGCAAAAATCGGCGAAACCAAATAAAACAAAATAAGCAAACGGATCTGTCAAAAAATTGGAAAGAATTATAAAGGGCCTATTATTATAACTAACGATTGAACAAGCCGAGGTGAATAAATAAGCAGAACAGATTTTATGCGAGGAGAACAAAAGAATCACAATAACAAGTACATTTACACAAAAACGGTCCAAGGCACTATTAAAAGCAACGTCAAAGTTCCAAACTACACCTCATTAGCAGAGGCAATTAGCAAAGCTAAGGAACAGCAAACGCTACTTAAAATAGAAATGTTGATAATTTTATAGATCAAGAAAATGTTAACCTTTGTCTCAAAATTTTAAAGCACCAACAGGCGCTTGTAATAGATTTACTTAGATAATATTTAAAAACTTTAGATCAGAAATAGATGTATGCTTTACTATACTATTTTTTTATTTTATTTAATTTTAATCGATCAATCGCTAATGGTTATTAGCTACATGTCAATTTACATTATACTAATTTAATTACAATTAGGTAATTAATTTTTATGTGATGAAAATGTGAGTTTTTTTTGAGGATATTTTATAATATTGCTCATGTTACAGTTTTCATCTATTAGTATTTTTAGATTGTCGGAGAGATCATTGTTAATTTTTTTTTGGATAAATTTTGCAATGTTCTATTTAAAGTTGTCATACATATGACATGCTGGTTGATTCCTTTCGACGAATAAAAAATATGAGTGTTATATTCATGTATGACTTAAGCATAATCGATCAATATTAGCCTGGTTGGTACGACTTGTATTCTGCTTCCTCTATGTTGTTATACATGGTTTATTTTTTTTAAATTTCAATTGGGAGTTAACCTATTCACATTCCCACTTTCTGTACATTTTTAGTTTTATCCCTGTTTTAACGTCACTAGCAACCACTTCACTTACCACTGTGACTTTTCGTTGTGTGCTGCATCTCTAGTACAGGAATATGCTTTTTAGTTTTTTCTAGTATTTATATGCGATGGAACTCTTAATGGATTTATATGGTGTAAAATATTTAATTCAGTTTTCATATTTATGAATTATCAAAATAAAACTTAAAAGTTAGTGATAACTACTGCCTTACTATGATTTATAATTATTACTGCTTGTTGGATGGCATGAATATCGGCTGTGTGAATAGTATTGAATGGTGATAATGTAAGTTGGTTCTGTTAATTAGAATCTATAACGGCAGCTTCTAAGATGTCCAAGATTTTAGATGCGCCAGTATATATAACAAGTAATAACACTAGTGAACAAAAATCAATTATTTTTATGACATGGATACAACATGGTGTTCATTATGCACAATATCATCAGAAAGCCGAAAATAAAATAAAAATGTTTCCATCATTTACACGTTATTTGCTAAGAAGAACTGTGTATTGCAGGAGAATTTATCAATTTTAGTATGTTCTTTGGGGTGCTCTTGCCGTAAAATATTGTGGCAGATGTTTTAGGCGAAACTTTTTCTCTGAACTTCACAGATTGGTGTCCTAGTAATCTACCGGCAGACTAGTGCTTTATTTATCTTGATAATGCGTTTTCATGTCTACAACGTCTTGGTGGAATCGTTCTCCATGTCCGTCAGCTTTGACATTGCGAAAAAAATTGGATACAATTATTTTAAAAGCTCTTTTTTAGATCAATAAATTCAGCCTGTGAAATTAGATGAGATGTTAAGGAACATTTTGGTTCTTGAAATAGTGGATCATTATATATTTACATATTAAATTTAAATTAGTTTCACAATTTCACAATTAGTTTTTCATAACAAGTCTACGGAAGATATATCATTATATCGTCTATGGAATCTAGGGAATTCTTTTCTTTTTCTCCTTCTTTTTATATAGACATGATTCTGTCTAGTTTTCAATGTGCCTCCAGTAAGTGGTCGTTCCATCGTTTTCGTGATCTTCCTACTGATTGTCTTCCTATTGGGGAACCGTTTCTTGCTGTCTTTACTACTTTATTTGTTGTCATTCGGTTTATATGATGGTTCCATTCTACTCTTCTATTTCTTACCCAGTTTTTGATGTTCTCCACCATGCATTTACGTCGTATATCTGTACTTTTAGCTCTGCCCCATAGTGACTTACCATCAATTTTTTTTTGTTTTCATCTCTGCTGTTTTTAAAATCCTTTTTGTCCTCTCTGTGTCAGGTCTTGTTTCTGCCGCGTATGTCATTATTGGTCTGATGACTGTTTTGTAAATTCTGCCTTTCGTTTCTTTCCCTATATTTTTATTTGTCCATATTGTTTAATTTGGGAAGCCTGCTGCTCTGTTTGCTCTATTCACTTGATCTTCCAAAATCGGTTTCGAGCTTTCCGTAGCTAGATAATTTAATGTCCAGATATTTAAACTTCATCACTTGTTCTATTATCTGACCCAGGGCCGCCGCTAAGGTATTGGCCGCCCGTGTGCAACTTAATATTTGCCGCCCCCCTTCCAACACTTTAGACATACATACTATTATTTAAAGAAATGTGCAGAAGATGCATAATATAACAATAATAATTTGTAAATAGATAAATATTTACTTGAACATTTAGACTAATCTCCATGATCCAACGTCCATATATTATCCTAATGTATATCCTAATATCCTAATTTAAACGTCCATTATCCTAATTTAATAACCATGGTCCAACGTCCAGAATATGTATATCCTAATATCCTAATTTACATTCGCTTAAAAGTCTGTCTGAAAGAGCAGGATTAAAGATAAACTTTGAGAAAACTAAACTTATGACAAATCTCGTAATGAGTGGAAATATAACTATCGACAATAATACCATACAACAAACAGACACTTACAAATATCTGGGACACGAGATCAAAATAAACAGAGACAATCAAACAAATGAAATACAGAGGCGAATAGGCCTGACATGGGCAGCATTTGGCAAACTAAGCCATATTCTAAAAAGTCCAATTCCCATGTGTCTCAAGCGAAAAGTTTATAACCAATGTGTTTTGCCTGTACAAACTTATGGAGCAGAGACTTTAACACTCACGCAGAAATCTGCGAATAAACTAAGAGTTACACAACGAGCCATGGAACGTGCAATGCTGAATGTGAGCCTCCGAGACCACATAACAAACCGACAAATCAGGCAAAGATCAGGAGTTCAAGACGTCACCGAAAGAACCACGAGACTTAAGTGGAACTGGGCAGGACACTTAGCCAGAACACAAGATGGACGATGGACAAGACGAATTATGGAAAGGAGGCCCAGAAATTATAAAAGAAGCCGAGGACGACCACCGACTAGATGGACCGACGACATAAAAAGAGTAGCGGGAAACTGGCTACAAGCGGCCCAGTGTAGAGAACACTGGAAAGAACTGAGGGAGGCCTATGTCCAGCAGTGGACGGGATTGGCTGATTGATGGTGATGAATATCCTAATTTAAACGTTCATTTAATTAAAATAAACCGTGAATAGAAACAAACATATAAAAAAACTAAAAACGCACTTTTCGGGCTTTCGTCTCGGAAAACTTTTTGACAATATCTTTAATGTCCAATGTCGCCCACACTTCATGTTCAATAGATAACATTGCAGAAATCAGAAACACATCTTACTACAATTGTTATTTGTTCTACGTGCGCCCCAATGTTTTTTCTCCATTTCATATAATTTTTGATGAGCAGAGTCAACTGTTAATCCTTTTTTTAATGTTGTAGATAGTCCAAAAAGTTTTTGAGAATATTTTATATGAGCTGCACCAGATTTATGTCTTTTTAAAATAACAGCTCTCAACAGAATATGCTGGTATCTGATCGGGCCTATGCTCCTCCATAGATCCCTACCGGAAGGGCGTGGAACGCCTAAATACCGGGTATATATATATATATATATATATATATATATATATATATATATATATATATATATATATATATATATATATATATATATATATAAAATAACAGCTAAATGTTGCCAGTCACTTACCCCATTAATTCCACTAAGTAATTGTCGGCTACTTTCATCACAACAAAATAGTTTACAAGGTGCACAAAAAACACTATTTAGTGATAATGAGTAAAGTAACCACGGGCGATGAATTTGGTCTTGATTAGGTAATGTACGATAATAATAAGTTTCTGAAAATTTCCTATTATTTATATCATATTATATTATATTAATTTTTGTAATTTGCTGAGGAAAATTTTCAACAACAAATTGTTGGATTCATATTTGCAGGCTATTGTCCAGGATCATCTGAAACGAAGTATATGCTGGAGCTTCCTACACTGCAATCCAGATTAACTGGAACATTAATTGTTCGGTCTTGGTTGGTGGTTTCAGGTTCAGGCCTTTCGGCATCAGTACTCGCACTATCGCTATTATTGTCATCAAATCATTTGGCTCTATCCGCAGGAATATTCAATTGTTTGGTACTTTTTTCTATGGTTTGGACTTTGCTTGAAGTTGAAGGTCCTAAATTTATATCCGAGTCTTCTATATTTTCATGTATGTTTTTCATCAAAAATGATTCCAGTGCACCGCTAAGTTTTTTTTCTCCTCGGTTTTTGCCTCTTTTATTTTTTTATATTAAAAACCTAAAAGTCGTTTTCTTTTTCTTTCGGACATTTTGAAATCATCAATTTAGAACGAAGCCGGGCGAATTCAACAAAATAAATCCAAAAACACTGCAAATAAGTTGTCCAAATAATGTTTCGACAAATAATATATAGCCGTAACGCGTATACGAATAAAATTGCTCTGATCTCGACGTTACTTCGAAATACAGTAACTACTGTGCAAAAGAAACGGGTACAGTACTATATTTTACAAACAAAATGGTTTATCAAAAACGTATCTAAATTCATCGAATTCTCAACTAAGACTGAACATAAGACATACTAACCCATCTATAAACATAACCATAGGAACAATATTATAACAGAAACTTTACAACCACTTGCCTAAATTCTTGTAAAGTATCTACGTGTGAAATCTCAAATAACTGAAGTCCGAAAGCCGCCAGCCGCTTTGAATTAAAAAGTATTCCCGAAACTGCTTTATGACTGTACCTACAAAAGGGCGGCAGTTCATACAATAAATAATATTTTCTGACATTTTTTTTAGATTAGGATGAAAAAAAGAAGTATACATGATAAATAAAACGCATTTAAGTATTATCACGTACTGAATAATTATTATTGTTTGGAATATTAGAGTTCACAGAATTATCTGAATCATCATCATCAATGGCGCTACAACTCTTCGTGAGTCTTTGCCGCGTTTATTATTGCCTTCCATGTTTGTCGGTCCTGTGCCAGTAATTCCCATTGTCGCACTCCCATTTTCTCTAGATCTTCTTTGACTGCATCTTTTCACCTTTTTCTAGGCCGCCCTACAGACCTTCGTCCTGCCCATTATCTTTAGTTAGTTTAATTATCCTAATCATTACTATTTAATTATTTGAATTTATTTTCATTTTAAAAAAGTATTATCATCAGTGGACTGCTTTTGGCTGCCCCTATTGTTGGCCGCCCATGTGCGATGCACACTTGGCACACATGGTAGCGGCGGCCCTGATCTGACCTTCCAGCCCCAATTTACATCTTAGTAAATTTGCTGTTATAACCATGCATTTTGTCTTTTTTGGGGAAATTAACATGTTAAATTTTCTGGCGGTTATATTTAATTGGTGCAGTATACTTTGTAGCTCATCTTCACTTTGAGAGAGTAGTATTGCGTCGTCTGCATAGTAGATTATTTTAAGTTGTTTTTCTCGTATTTGGTATCCTTTTTTAGTTCTTACTTTTTTTATTATTTCGTCCATAATCAGGTTGAACAATAGAGGACACAGGGTCTGAGACAGGGACATCTCCCTGTCTTATCCCATTGCCAGCTTCAACAGGGTTCTACTGAAGAAGAATTATTTAAATAATAAAATTAACCATTATCGTGGATTAACAATTAACAAGTCAGTTAGTATCTAAACTAGCTCTATTTTTAATTATGTATTAAGAAGGGATAAAAGAAACGTTTAAGGCAACAGGTGCAGTTGTGGTTTAGTGATGATTTACTAGTCGTAATGGCTGTAGTTGCTACAGTTTTGATTTCGTGAACGTATTACGCAAGAATAAGTATAAATATTAGTGAACACATTAAACCATAGACATATAATAGAAAATAGACTGACTGCTGCAATACAGTCGCCGTCCCCCAGCGCGACAAAGAAAACTGACGCAAAACAATCCCTACATCTCTGTTTAATGGGGTAAGTTTATCGACCATGTGAGCTTATTAGTCATTTAGGTTACGTGTTCGATAAACCTGGCATGTGTACTGGATGAGACTTTGGCTGGTAAATGAACTTTGACTGGATGAGAATTTTTAATAGGTATCAACTAGTTCATTTACTATATCCTATGGATTAGTTAGTTACGTTTCTTCTTTTTCTAGACTTACGATTTGTTGTTAAGTTTGCTGTCCTGTTATTTTTTTCAAACAGATGATATTTTTGTGTTGCTGTTATTGCTAGATATGTATTTCTGCGAGGATTCTTGTCTGATTTTTTTATAAATCTCTTTGCTTCAGCTCTATATTTTTTGTACTCCGTTAATAGATCAATATTTTGTACTTTTTGTATCGGTTCCAAATTGTCTTACTTAATTGAATTGCGGCCTCACATTGTGTTACTTCACAATTTGAGATTTTTCTATAGCTATATTAGCAGCATCCAGTGCAAGATGATTAAAGCTCGTGAGTGTGTCGTCAATCGACTCTAAAATTTAAATCTGATTCATTCTCTCTAATATAAGTTTTTCAAATTCAATCCAATTTGTCTTTTATTGTTTTCATTTTTCAGTTGGTATTGTATTTGTATTTAAATTAATTGTATGTTTTATTAAGATTGGGAAGTGGTCACTACTATAGGTATAAATCTTATAGCGCTGTCCAATCGAGTTGGGTGAGCAATGAGTGCTCGCATAATGAAAATATCAATGGCAGCAGATATTCCCGTAGCCATATTGAATCTTGTTGGAGATCCGTCGTTGAGTAGGCATAGATTTATAGTGTAAAAAACATTTTCTACTATATTTCCCCTCTGTCTTGTTTTATTTGATCCCCATATGATGTTATTGCCATTAAAATCTCCAGTAATTATTTGAGGTTAGAGAATTTGTTGGAGAAGATTAAGTAATTTTTGTTTACTTAGAGTTTCGTCTGATAAAACATAAATGCTACAAATATTGAACTTTAGTGGGGTCAGTACTATAACAGCGACTGCTTCAATATTATTTATAAGGTTTATATTTTGAACAGGTATGTATATTAACCTTTACACTGCTCGACTGGCAGAGTTCTGATTGGGTCGGTTGGTGCAAAATCCAGTGCAACGTTTTAGATTGTACGTTGAGTTATTTCTAACGTGCGTTTCTTACAAAGAAATAAAATCTGGTGCATACTCTGAGAGAAGAAGCTGTAGCATGGTTAAATAGCTATATTGCCCATTTAAATTTTATTATAATATACTATTAAAAATGATTTATGATTTATTTTAAACACATGAATTACTATCGGGTTCAGATGTTTCATGTTCTAATAGTTTTTCTAGCTTTTTGCGTAGTCGTGTGATTCGGTTTTTGTAATTTTGAGTCTTTAAATTATGCATGAGTAACAACAAGCATTTTAATGAGTGATGTTAAATCCGATGTATACTCCTTAACAATATTATAGATATCTTTGTTCCCTATATCTCATTAAGTAATTCCCGAAATTGATCCTAGTTTAAAACACATAATTTTGAATGTTTATGGATAGATCTTCTAGCAGCTTCTTCGGTTTCTATTGTAACTGTATTTGTTATATCAATTTGATTTTGAAATTTCTGATCTATTGGTATTTGTTGTTCTGGGGTAGGTCCTTAGTGGATGGTATTATGCTTTTATCAGATGAACAATTGGTGTCGGCCCTTATTTTTTTGGATGTAGATTTACTTTTATTAAATAGATATCTTTTGGGTTGATTCTTTTAATTTTTTCCATTGGTGTAAGGGTAAGATTTGACACCTCCATCAAATTTATTGGAAGTGGAGAAGTTCTTGAATTACTATCGTGGTTGTCTGTTGTAGGAATCTGTAAAGTGATATTGTGAGGTGTATTAGAAGTTGTAATAGTATTTAGTATACCAGAATTGATTAGGGGAGAGGATTCTGATGAACATTGTGAGGCAGGATGGCTTTTTTTTTTGCATTTAAAACAAAGCGATTGGTCGCTGGATAAAAATATTTTGTAGCTAACATTATTGTGATTGACCACGATGAATTCAGGTATAATTATATTATCTAGGGGTTCTCTGTATACTTGACGCCTAAAATTGAGTATGTGGCTATATTCCGGAGTTGTAGCTCCAATTCTCAAACATGTTATACGTGACATCAATTTCAAGCTTAGGTTTTTGAGAAGAGTGCTCAATGTTTCGTGTGAAATGGTTGGACTAATAGTAGATAAGAGAAGTAGTTCTGATGGGGTTATTAGTCTACGTGCTGGAAGTATTTCATTATTTATTGTTATGGATCCTGTTTTATTGATAAAATGATCAACTACAGCTTTACTGGAACGATAAATGCATACTCGAATATTAGAGATTCTTGACGAATAAATAATATTTTGTGGTTGAACGAGTGGTCTTCGTTGCAATAAATAATCTTACAATTTGCGCCACTAATGGAATTGAAGATGATAGCTTGTTCTTTTAGTGAAAAATTTGGACTGGTTTGTTGAGATGCAATAGCAGAGTATTGGATTGCTTTAAGAAGTGGTAGGAATTTCAGTTGACGATAAATTTTATTATTTTTCATTTAATTTTACTTAAATACTTTATTAGAATTATAATAATATCCAAGTAAGGCTCTGATTTTAATTTTTCTGATAAAAAACCAGTCCGGTGTTGTGTTGATATGATAATTTTATTTAGATCGATTTCCAAAATAAATATAATAATTAAATCTAATTAATATTCTTTTACTTACGTTTGCACGTCTTCTTGTAATACTAACTTTAATAAATAGGTATATACTTTTGCTGATTTACTATGGTGAAAATAATAGTATAAAATTGCGAATTTATCAGAGCTGAAATTAAACACACTATGTGGTTCGGAAATCAGATCCAATCCTGTCGCATTATTTAAACTAACTCTTATATTTTATTCTCTGTAGGAAACTGTCTTAAAATCCCAAATCAAGAAAAATATGGCTTTCTCACGCTCTATAAATTTATCTTTTAGAAATCAGATCCTGTCCTGTCGTATTATTTAAACTCACTCTTATATGTGTTCTCTGTAGGAAACTGTCTTCAAATCAACAAAGCAAGAAAAATATGGCTTTCTCACGCTCTATAAATTTATCTTTTAGAAATCAGATCCTGTCCTGTCGTATTATTTAAACTCACTCTTATATTTGTTCTCTGTAGGAAACTGTCTTCAAATCCACAAAGCAAGGAAAATATGGCTTTCTCACGCTCTATAAATTTATCTTTTAGAAATCAGATCCTGTCCTGTCGTATTATTTAAACTCACTCTTATATGTGTTCTCTGTAGGAAACTGTCTTCAAATCCACAAAGCAAGAAAAATATGGCTTTCTCACGCTCTATAAATTTATCTTTTAGAAATCAGATCCTGTCCTGTCGTATTATTTAAACTCACTCTTATATTTGTTCTCTGTAGGAAACTGTCTTCAAATCCACAAAGCAAGGAAAATATGGCTTTCTCACGTTTTATAAATTTATCTTTTATCTCTGTACAGTAGAATTTTCCTATTTGGAAAGTTGGACATTTTTCTAGTAATGATATATTTTTGTTACTTAAATGCAATATCCTTTAATATCCTTAACGTGTAATATTCATAAGGTGTTTCAAATGTTCCCTAATATGATAGTATACCACAAAATAACCACAAACTTTAGATACAGGTTCGAACAAGAAGCTATAGTAAGAAAATACATTTCACGTTTAGGGAAAAAATGTTTGTATTTCCACAAAACTTCACCAACGCAAAGATAACTCTATGGTCTCAGAAATGTCGTTATTTCGTTTATTTAATGTTATCAAACGAAAAGTTATACGACCGCGCAACGGCACAAAGTTGGATGTATCAAGAGGCATTCGCTCGTAAGTTTTCATTTTAACCTGGTACAGATGTCTGATATTTCGGAGAACACTTAAAATACCGTTATTCGCAAGGAAGATTTGAAGGCACAACTTGAAAAGGCAGTAAATTACAAGTTAAGGGAGCAGTGTGCTTAGATTTTGATTGAAGGAAGTTTTAACAAGTTGGGTTTGAAAATACCTCGTTATTTTATAGGGTCAGATGCCTGAACAAGTAATAGTTTAGCAAAAAAACCTAATTGAATTTGTAATAAATGAAATAAATTTTGAAATAAATAAATAAATTCCGTATTTATATATTTATATTTAATAGAAACATTAAATCTACTAACACAAAAGCTTTTCGTTGTTTATGTTGTCAACATCTATAAAGTAAAATCATAAGTTTACCTGCCTATACAGCCATTTTTGTCTGTTTTTTGAGCTTTGATTGCAGGCATGGAAGTTTTAAAATAGTCGTGTGGTTTAGTATGAAGTAAATTTGACAAAACATTTTTATATCGTTTTATCCAAAAATTGTTTGAATCAATTATTTTGTACTTTAATTACATATAAAAAAAAACAAACAAATATATAAAAACAAAGATTAATTTGGGGAGAACTGTTAAAATATCTTATTGAGAGAATTGTTAACGCCAACTACGAAAAACAGGTTTATTATTGATAGTCAAATTAAAGTGATTTTTCTAACTAGAGCAAAGAAAAATGGTAAGTGAAGTTTTTATTCAATCCACATAAACTATTAGTTCAGGGTAATAAGTAATAACGTTTTACTCGTGACACTCAAAAAGCCAAGGTACTGAAAGGATTTTTTCATGTATAATACTTATACAAACGTATTCTAACCACTTCCTGTGTGAGATTTGTTGATAATCTTTTTTTTTTTTTTTATTTAGAAAAAACATACAATCCACATCAACCACGAAGGGTTATTAGTGGAGTAACGTACACAAAAGTTCATTTTATTTACATTAAATAGATGTATATAAACGTAAATCTTTTAAATAATTTATTACATGGCCAGTGTTTATGGTTAAAGTGGTTTTGATGTCATCTGAGATTCCATATTTTCTTCTTGTTTCTTCGTGGTACTGGCAGTCAGTCAGAATATGCTTCACCGTCAATGGGAGAGAACAGTTTCTGCAGGTTGGAGAAGGTTCTTTGTTGATTAAGAATCTATGGGTCAGTGCAGTGTGTCCAATTCTTAGTCGGTTAATTATTACTTGATCCCTTCTATTGGATGGATTATTCAAGATGGTCTTCACAAGGGGATAAATCTCATATAGTTTGGTTCCTGAATCTTTCCAGTAGTCTTGCCATATGTTCATACAGTGGTCTTTAGTTAGGTTTTTGAGATCGGAATATGGGTAATTTATTGTTTTGGTTGTGTATTGTGAGTTTATTCGACTTGTGTTTGCTAGGTTGTCCACTTTCTCATTTCCAGCTATTCCTACATGCGCCGGTACCCAGATAAATGCTACTTCTTTTCAAGTTGATTGAATTACATTTATCTCATTTTTTATAGCCCGAAATATTGGATTTGTAGGGTATATTTGTTTTACACCTAATAGAGCATTTAATGAGTCAGTGATAATGACACATTTATTCTCACTACGCGTTTTGAAGAAAATTAAGGCTTCCAAAATGGCTGTGGTCTCGCCTGTGAGGATGCAGCAATTTGTAGGTATGGATATAGTGTGAGTAGTGTATTTACAGTAGTATGCAGCAGCATGTCCATCATGAGCTTTAGAGGCATCACTGAAAATTTGGAGATGATTAGGATAATGAGATATCACTTCGGAGCACAAGTGTTTAATGAAAATCGGATTTGTAGTTGATTTGGGGTATTTTGTGAGCGTTAAATCAATGGTAAGTGGTTGGATTATCCATGGAGGAAAATTTACACTGACTTGTAGAGATCGATTTAGCTTATCCATATCAAAGTTAGAAGATTTTATTCGTTCTATAAGGGGAGTACTATTTTTAGTGGGTTTTGTAGAACCAATATTCGGATGGCAAATTTGGGAGAATACCGGATGTTGTTTCTGTGCTGATATTTTCCCTATATAGTTTAGGGATAATTGTTGTCGTCTAATATATAGAGGTGGTTCTCTCGCTAAAACTTGTAAGCTACTAATAGGACTAGTTCTGAAGGCACCCAGTGCTAATTTCAAAGCTGTAGATTGTATGCTATTTAGTTTTTTTTAAAGCAGTTTTGCTTGCAGCACCGTAAGATATGCAACCGTAATCTAATTTACTTCTAATAAGTGATTTGTAAAGGTTAATTAATGTTTTACAGTCGGCACCCCAAAATTTATTAGATAACATTTTAAGTATGTTTAACCGGTTTTGGCATGCTTGTTGTAATTTATTAATATGCACATTCCAATTTAATTTTTTGATAATCTTTATTTGTAAACAAATTCGTGAAAAAAGTGTACTTTTTGACATTTTTATTTTATTATTGAAAACCATAAGGTTTCGAAGCTTTAGTGGCATAATCATCTTTTAGAACTTGCAACAGGCTTCAAAATGACGATTTGCAAAAATTTATATACGTATTTGTTGATTACTTTAATGCGAAAAAAGACCAAAATTTCGAAAAAATTAATATTAATCTATATCTTTTGCAATAATTGTTCTAAGGACTTAAAGTTTTTTTCAAAGTTGAGTCACGTAATGCTAAAAGCTATTCGTTAAATTGTTTAATTTTTATTCTATTTGTGTATCCCAGAAAGTTGTTTTTTGCAATAACGTAAGTCAGAAAAAAATGCAAATAAAAAAATTTTCAGTTTTCAAATGAAAGAATAAAGTCTTTTTCTTTGAAAACAGTAAAAAAAATAAAGAAATAAATATTTATTGTCAAAAAATATATTTAAAAAATTTGCTAATTTTTCTAAATTCCTAATTTATTTTTATTATAAATGTGGTTGGTCTTAAAGTTCTTCTTTACACAGCTAAATTAAGTGTAAATTAAAAAATAATGGAGATAAAATAGAACTCTGTCAAACTCCTCGTTGTATGAATATTTAGTCGGAAATACTATTTGCAATAATTATGTTAGCGATTTATTAATAGTATTATCATCATCATGCCTCCACAACTCTTCTTTGGTGGCTTTTGGCCTCTTCTAGGATTAGCTTCCATTTCTTCCCATCCTTTGCCTTGTATTTCCCACTTCGTACTCTTATACTCGTAAGTCGTCTTTCAGCTGTTACTTAAATTAGGCTCTAGGCCTACTTCTTCTCTTCATTCCATCTAATCTTTGTTATAAAGGTATTTTGATGACTTCATCTTGTTCATTCTCTCTAAGTGACCTGGCCATTTCTGGCAAAAGCCAGTTTATTTTAACAGAGCTACCAATACTAGGTTCCCTATAAAGGCGATAAACTTAAAATTATAACGCCTATGCTATAAGCCGTTTTTCTGCACGCCTTTATGACCATCAGGTACATCTAAAATCGACTGGTGAGTATGAATTCCATACGCATATGTTTACTCCAAAGCTTATCTTCGAAGGAATATTTGATGGATAGTTGATTTTTCTTTAAGAAACCCACACTGGTATGTGCCTGTTATGTTTTCAGAATATCTCGGTAATCGATCGTAAAAAATTTGGACCAATATTTTGAAAGTGACATTTAGGAGGGTAATCATCAATAGTTTCGTCTCTTTTATTTTGAATAGGTACAGTTATACCTACGTTCCAGTCTTCTGCTAGTTTTATATACCTGTTTTATATTTAATACCATCTGCTCCAGGAGCTTTGATTTCATTCAATTTTTGTATTGCTTTGCTGATTTCTTTTTCTGTTGGGATGTTATCTTTCTCTCTTTTGTCTTGAATGCCTTTTAGCTAGAATTCTGCTTCTTACAACCTTATCTCACTTTCTATATTTAATTTCTTCTCAACATTTTTTGCCCATTTTTATAGTATCTCGTCCTGATCTTTTGATCTTTTTTGCTTCATTACTAATAATAATCTAGATTTGAAATTATTTCTGTTCAGGTTAACTTGCTTATACTTTTTATACCTCTTACAAAATGTTTTCTATCTTTCTTTTATTATTTTCAGTATTTGTTTTTCGTTTCGTATCAGTTACCTATACTCTTTCTCTACTTGTCTCGTTATTTGTCCTTGGAGCCTTGTATATGCTTGAATTTTTCTTTGTATTGGTCGTACACATTCGTCATCCTACCAGTCAAACCTTTTAATCGCTTCAGTTGCTACCTCGTTCAATATGGTTCCACACTGCCTCCAATAGTTGTTAACATCTTTAACTATATCTCTTGAACGGTCTTCTGGCTTATCTTCAAGACTCTGCTTAAATTTCTTCACTATCGCAGAGTTTTTTCACGTTTCTACGTTAAACATTTCCTCTTAAATCCCTCTTACTTTCTTTGTATTGGAGACTCTAGCTCTTATTTTCGTTTGGACTAGGTAGTGGTCCGAGTCCATATTTGCCCTGCGTCTTGCACATACGTCTACTTAAATCACGTAAAGAACTTTGTGGTTATATTAACACATTATAAAGCACATGTGCTTTTTTGGACCAAACTGCGTTTGTTTAAGATTGTCTTTGTATTTGTGACTGATTCTTCTGTGAAGTATTCTTAAAAAAATTTTATTAGCTTATTAAGATAATTAGTTACGTTCGGTTCTGCATCTATAACTGTAATGTTGTATTCAATGTGGGTTTCGAATATTTTTGATTTAACGAAGATGTAAAATGCAAATCTCAGTGTTATTTTAAAGTAAAATAAACTGTAAGTATACAACCTCTTTACATAATATCCAATTAAAATAATAAAAAGTCAGCTAGATTGCCATTATTTGTTATTGTTGTCAATAAACAAATCCAGTTTTATCAGCAAAAAAATTCAAAAAAAAAATGAGCAAAGAAATTACTTCAAACATGGAATCACACAATAGTTCTACAATTCAAAACCATCAAAGTGAAATAAACTCATCACGAACATATTCTTTGGCAGCGTCAAAACTGCAATTTCCTTCCAAAGATTAGGCAATTATTTTTAGTGCCTTAGAAAACACCAAACTTTAAGACTACCTTCTCCTACTGGGAAATAAATTTCAACTGAAAAATATAATCTTCTCTTCAAGACTATTTAATAATCACATAATGTATGTATTTATCCAATAAACAAATGGTGGATGATTTTATGGATAATCATGGCCAAAGAGAAATACAAGGTGTAATTGACAGAGCAAGAAGGTTAGTTACACCAGCGGAACGACTTGTGCTCTCCAAAGTATGTTCTACAATACCAAACGATTTGCCAATCACTGACTTACAAAAAATCAGCTCCCTTATGACATTCCTAAAAATTGATGCTTTTATCCCAAAGTAGAATCACATTCATAGTTTTTGATGACAAACATATATTAGCCCTCAAAGTTTAACACTACCAAAGTCATTTAATCATATTTTTGGCAACTCACCATGGCACACCATGGCAAGTCAGGTCACATTGCATCACAGTGCTCAAAACCACTAGCTCAATTAACCCTCAACCAAAGCAATCAAACATCGTTATCCAGCACAACAAATAAATCTTTGCAAAAACCCAATAATACAAACCCTTCTCAATATGAACAAATATCTATTTCTAATGACCCAGAGAGGCCAAAAAAAGTATATGCATCAAATAAGGACAGTCACGTAATTAATAAAACAAAATGTAGCTTTGGTGAAATTATTTCACCTGAAGCAGATCCATCTTCAAAACAATGTAACATATTTCCAACACCTAAGGAAAGTCCAAGCAAAAACTAAATAAAATAAAATTAGTTCAACAAGCACTTCTAAATTCTGATTATCTCTCTTACTAAAACCTGCTAAAAACTTTATACAAAATTACTCTCCACCTTTCGCTCTAAACTTTAACCAACTTAACATGATACTAATGAATATCACAGGATCACGGATCCTTTAAGCACGATTTAAGAATACACGACTGTCAGCCTTGTCTGATATGCTTAGTCAACTTTACCCGAATTTAAAGGAAAAATCCGTAAAACGCAAATTCACGTCCTTAAGAAAAAAATCTATAATTACCTTAGTAAAGGGGTATCGAACTCGGAAAGTAATACATCTCAATTAAGCCAACATTAGGATTTAAGTCTCTCATTCAATGAAATATTAATGGATTTTTTCATCGCCTTGCTATGCTCCAACATCTAATTGGTAAACAATTTCCTGATGTAATATCCCTACAGAAAACTAATCTAAATCTCCCAAAAAAATATAACTCTAAACAATATGACTGTTTTCGCAAAGAAACAAATATTTGTTAGGATAACATTGGTAAAAAAATCACTAATGGTGAGAGAATTTCCAGTAACTACAAATCTGGAAGTTGTAGTTGTAGAAATACAATCATCAAACAGGTATTTTATTTGCAACGTTTACATACCCTCCAGTCGCCAAATAACGTACAAGGATGTAAAGGATTTACTCAGTCAAATACCATCCCCTCGCATTATTGTGGGTGATTTTAATAGTTATAATATTATTTGAGGCTCCCCTTTTACAGATGCTAGAGGAAGAATTGTCGAAAATATAATTTTAGATTTTAAATTAAATTTTCTTGATGACGGATCTCCAACCAGATTTAACATTATTACCGGAGATTATTTAGCTATTGAACTATGTTTTGCGACCCTGCACTTACACCTTGATTGTTTTGGGAAGTTTTACAATACACGTATGGAAGCGACCACCATCCGATAGTAACAAAAAACTTTATGGCTCTGATCAAGTAGTAAGGCTTTCATATCCAGATGGAAAACTGAAACCGCCGATTGGTTAAAATTTGAACATTATATCGACAAATTTTATGCCGAACTGTAAACTAAAATGAATGAAAGCATAAATGAATCCTTAAAGGACTTAAAGAGCAATATTATAGCAAGTGCTAAGCAATTTATTGAGAAAACAAAAAATCCAATAAATATTTATATTCCTGTGCCTTCGTGGAACTCTATGGGACTTCGTGGGGAGCTACTATCAGAGCAAGTAAAACTGCATTTAATAAGTATAAGAGACATAAAAGACCTGAAAATAAAATCATGTTCAAATTACTTAAAGCTAAGACACAGCTTATTATAAAACAGGCTAAAAACTCTTCCTGGTTTAAGTATGTTTCAAAAATAAATTTCTCAACCCCTGTTAGCGAAGTATGGAAAAGAATAAGAAAAATCGCTGGTTCAAAATGGATGTCAGTTATTTCTGAATATAAAGTAGACAATATGATTTTAACTTCTCCTCATGTTAAAGCTAACACCTTAGCTGAAACTTTTAAAAAATGTTTCATAAATGTTAGATACATTAGAATGTAACATTTATGAAACGCAAGCAACACTGTGTTTCAATATTTTTCTATTTAAAAGGGGTATTTAATAGATATTCTGAAAGAACTACATTTATGGAATATTCGTGAAAATTGTCTAAAAATTATTAGAAACTATTTACAAAACCGGTCTTTTTGTGTGAGGGTACACAATACTTACTAAGAGAAAAAGTGAAAAAATGGAACACCCCTAAGCCTTACTTATTGTTAGTGGCAATAAATAATATTGTTAACAACCTTCCTAAACTTATAAAGAATTGACTTTTTGCAGATGATCTTGTTGTCGTTATGAAAGAAAACAACACCACATCAATGACAAACGCTTTGCAGTATTTTATACACCAATTAGAACAATGGTCTCTGATGTCCAAATTTAAATTTTCAGTAACAAAAACACCAGGAATAATTTTCTACAAAAAGGTTTCTTAGATGCCTCCTATTTTAAAATTATATAATACCATCCCTTTCATTTAAACCAACGGCAAGGTTCTTAGGTATGTGGTTTGGTCAACATCTTACTTGCTAGGAACATATAGAACAAACAGTTTTACCTTGTCATAAAAGACTGAATCTAATGAAAACCTTGGCAAACTGAAACTGGAGATCAGATCAGGAAACTTTGTTGAGAATTTATAAAACAATAATTAGAACTGAATTATATTATTTATTAATTTATTAATTATTTAACTACTTCAAAAACGTTACTTAAAAAACTTAAGAGCATACACAACGCTGCTATTAGAATTATACTTAGAAGGGAGCTGGACAACTCCCTTCAAAAGCATGTTGAGCGAAGCCAGCGAACCACCTCTAAACTACCGAAGCATATAGGTAACTCTAGCATGTGCCACATCTATAACCTCAAATATTAACAAACCTCTCTTCTGTAATACTTTTAATAACAAATATATCAATTAATACAATAATAAGCCCTGTGCCCCCAAACTTTTCTACGATGGAATCCGATTATATTCTTTTTCTTAGAGGCCGTCTTCCTACGTAGGTTGGCAATCATAATGGCTATTTTTATTTTTGAACTTGCTGCTCTAAACAAATCAATCGATCTGCATTGATACCAATCACGTAGATTCTTTAACCATGAGTTCTGCCTTCGATCAACAGATCTTCTTCCTTGAATCTTTCCCTGTATTGTCTCAAAATTTCATATTTTGGTCCCCTCATCACGTGGCCTAGGTATTCCAGTTTTCTGGTTTGTGTAGTGGTGATTAGTTTTGTTTCCTTACCAACCCTCTTTAGTACTTCTTTATTTGAAATTCTATCAGATTATATAGTTTTAAATAAACATTAAGTTTTCAACAGTATTTCAAACGAATTTCCATCACTGGCTACCTTGGTCTATCGAACACATAAAACTAGTCCCATTGTTTTCAAATCAAATTTAACTCAATCCTTGATCAACAATACAATGACTGGATTAAAATTTATACAGATGCATCCAAACGTGAACTTAATCATCAAACATGTAAACATTAAAAATAGCCCTTGTTGTCTAGTCCTTTCCGACTCTTAGCGCCGTCAAAGTTATGCACAATGTTTTCCCCAAACAAAATAATCAGGACCGAACTAATTGAAGCTTAAGAAAATGTCAGAAGAATCAGAGTGTCGGAGTGTCTCTGGTGATCTAAAAGTTTATTTTAAAAATAAGCTGTTAAGTGCGTTGAATCACTATTGGACTGATTCCAGTTCTAACTTAGAACCATCAAAAGTGAAATTTTTTCATGGAAGTCTACTACCAGAAGTAGAAAATCTTAAATTACCATTATACATCTACGACTTGGACACTGTAGGTATACTCACGCCTATCTCTTCTCAAATAGTGAACCTCCAAAATACGAAACATGCAATACAGTAGATAGTATAAAGCGCTTCTTGATGGACTCTCCTAAATATTTAAATTAAAGACATTCATGCAATTTTCCAAATAACCTGAAAACTCGAAAATTACTCGATAAAAATTTTGTTCCGGACAATTTATTAGGTTATTCAAAATGTATAAACATGTTACACAAAATTTAACTTAAATTTGATTAAAATTAAATTAAATTTAATTAATTCATTGTTAAATAATGTCGCTAATAACTTTCGGGTGGAGCTTTTTTAAATAAATAAAAAAAAAGATAATTAGTTGATATTTTAAACAATTTCTTGGTTTGTGTTTTTTTTTTGGCGATTGTGGTGAATTTAGATCGAAACTAGTCTGTGGGAATTACTCCGGTGGGTGTTGTATACTGCAGTAAAAAGTATTACTGTCGCTTTTATATTTTCTTCTTTTACTAGTTCTAAGAAATTAGTCGTTGTTACATTTGGGTCAACAGTTTTTAAGTTTTTGCATTTTTTGTCGTATGTTCTACTCCTAATTTTCTGATTCTATAGAGCAAAAATTTCATTTTTGCAACAATGTCTGTAGGTATGCTTTTTTAGTATTTTGTTTACTAATAATAATAATTTTGTTATTATTGTTAACCTATACAGATGGAACACTTTGTTTTCAATATTCCGCTTATCTATTTTACTTTTTATGCATGTTAAAAAAGTTATCTGTTAGCTGTTATATCTTCCAACCTGAATGAGGTACTGTAGTGTATGGCAGTTATAACTGGTTTAATATTAATTTAAAATTAATCCATTCAATTTCAAAATAAATCCCTTTAGCATGCGCTGTTAATCTCTTTTACAATATTTCTAAAATATACTGTTAATCAATTCATCATCAGGCGGCAAATTCGCACGTCAGTGCAATATTTTCGGTAATTTATTTTGAGTGAGTAGATACGAACGCTCCCAGCGTCTGTAGCATTCAACAGGCTCTGTGCGAAAACGTCCAAAACATCAATCTTTGAAAGCCCATTTGTATAAACCAAAAAGACAACGTTATTGAGTGAGCATCTATTTCAGCTGTCGACGTATAATATCGATTAGAGTGTGGAAATGTAGAATCTCTCACAATGCATTTGTTAGTGCGAAGATGAAAATATTTTTACAATTACAATTCAAATTGGACGTGTCAAAAAGTTATTTCCATCTTAATAAAAATCTACTGGAATAAGATATAAAATAAAAAAATAAAAGGCAAGAATTCAAAAATAATACCTTGGATATAAGCTCTGAACAAGCTAATATTAATATAATTACAAATTGGTGCTATAATATTCTGCGAATTTTCGTTTGTTTTTATGTATCTCAAATATGCAATTTCGGATCAAACAATAAACTTGAAGTAAAATGTAGAGCGAATAATTTGTATTTAGAAAAAAAAAAGACACTTAAATAAAAAACAATAAGTATAGCATCTTGAGATTTTAAGAAGATTTGAATCCCATACACTTTATATACTGGAAGTCTCGGAACAGGAAGGAAAATTGGGATATAACCCAAGCGGAAAACGAATGACGATTTGGAAAAGAAAAAGCATTTAACAGAAACCTTAAATAATTAATCTTAAAAAAATGACCAGAAAAATGGGAAAGAAACTAAATGAATATAAATGCCTTATATTTGTTATCTCCGGCACGCAGCGGTCAGATTTTAATACCCTACAGAAAAGGGTCACAGGAAAATTCTGTTCGGCCATATATGTCTTAGACAATATAGTTTAAAAATGCCTTTAGTAGGTACACAATATATTATAATGAATAGCCAGGGTCAGCGTAAATAAAGAATGTTGTCTTCATAAAACAGGTACTTAGATACATTTTATTAATAAAAATTTAAAAAAAGTAGTTTTCAAACTTTGTAGTTACCCAAATAGTACAAACATACTTTGTATATTAAATTTTATAACTATATTATGACTATAGTATTATGATGTGAGCTCATATTTTCCTGTTCAATATTTTATTTGGTTTTTTCGTGTCAGACATTTCAAGTGATATATTTCTTAGGAAAGATTGGTAATTAGTATTCTACCTGAAATTTTATGATAATAAATAGGAGTGGTGCGTATCTCAGAATTGTTACTTTAATTACGGTTGAATGTCTTTAGTCTATCAAGGAGAAATTTGAAATAAGTGAAATGTTAGTAGAAAAGAGCAAGTCTAGCTAATGCTAGTTATTGCCAATTACAACTATAACTTGACAAAACAATTAACAACAATAATTAATAAAATTATAAAACACAATAAAATACCGGAAAAATGAAGAACGAGCGAACTATGTCTAATATTTAAAAAAGGGGATGAAAAACATCCACAAAACTACAGAGATATAAACTTGTTAGATACTACGCTACAACTAACAACTAAAATTATACAAGTGCTAATAAATCAGAGCATAAGTTTAGCAGATGAACAACAGGGTTTTCGTAGCGAATGATCGTATACAGATTCAATATTAGTTATAAAGCAAATTACTAAGAAAACACTAGAGTATAATAGACCATCATTTCTGTGTCTGATTGATCTAAAGACAGCGTTTAACAGAGTTAGACTCAAAGATGTAATCCATCTTCTGTATAATAAAGAAGTTCACCTAATTATTATAAAAACTATCGATAACATCTACCAAAACAACAACACGACAGTCAGAATAGATGTAGAACTTACAAAACATGGACGAAATCATCAAAAGCGTTAACAAATGAAGAGAAAACAGAATGGGAAATAAAGATACTGTGTTACGCAGACGACGCAATATTGATACGCCAAGATGAAGATAGTCTTTAAAGACTGGTCCACAGATTTAACATAAAAGCAAAAGAAGTTAATATCTCATCTCAGAAAACTAAAACACTAGTAGTCAGCAAAGAACCAACGAGATGTAAAATAAAAATTGATGGCATCAATATTGAACAAGTAATGAAAATAAAATACCTGGGAATTACACTGTCTAGCTATGGAGACCTGCACAAAGAAGTGAGAGATCAAGTAGAAAAAACAAATAGACTGGCAGTATGCCTTAATAACACTATACGGCGAAACAGAAACATTAACACTGAGATGAAGTCAAGAATTTATAAAGTCAGTGTAAGACCACTAATAACATATGCCTCAGAAACAAGATCTGACAGAGCCACAACGCAAAGGCTACTGGAAACGGCAGAGATAAGAGTACTGAGAAGATTTACAGGATATACGCGAGAAAATAAAAGAGATCGAAGGAGAAGTGAAGACGTTAGAAGAAAATGTAACGTACAGTGTATAAAAAATGGGACACAAAATAGAAAAAAATAACGGAATAACTACATAAGAAAAATGGAGGAGACCGTGTCGTCAAAATAGCAAGAGATAAGCAACCAATCGGCAGAAGAAGTATCGGACGGTCAGGCAATCATGGAGTGAAAATCTTCCATAGAGGTATTTATCCGCCAGTGAACAAGCAGAATTGCTTATAAAGTGGAAGAAGAAAATTTCCAAATCAATCACTAACATTTTTCAAAAAAGAATAAAAATAAAGTGTATATAATCTAAATAATCTGTCTGTTATATAAATATGTAACAACCAATATTTATTGTAATTTCTATATAAAATACACAAGTCATAGTAGCAATTTTGTCGATATTAATTTTCTTATAACTTATTAGATTAAATATTTAATCCGTTTAACCATAGGAGCGAACTAGTCTACGGTCTTCGGAGCGAACTAGTAAATAATTAAAAGGGTTATTTGACCTCGAAAGCGAATGAGTATGCTGTCAATATAACATTAAAATAAGTGTCCTACAGGAGACCAAGAAAAGGAAACCTAAAAGTATAAGGGAAGTGGAAATTATCTATTGATATACAGTATGATGCAAATGTATGGAATAAATTCATTATTTCAGAAACAGACGACTTTTAAAAAAAATATAGAGCAGGCATATTTGGAGAATCAGGAAAGGACTTGCGATCAGCAATTTTTGAAAACAAAAAAAGATTTTGACCTGTTTAATTTTTTTACAGACATTCGACTACGACCATATATTAAGATTTGTGTTTTAAAATTGGTTCTTATTAATTAGAGAAGTCAAGTAATGAATAAATTTATATTTTGTTTTTGATTTATAAAAATTAAAATAAAAGGTCTTTGATTTGTACATAATTATATCTAATGTTTATTGATACTTAGTGGATACTTGATTTGATTGATGAGTGATTTAATTTTTTTTTTGAATTATCGTGTATGTTATAAATTTATAAGATTATCGTTCTCTTTAATAGTGATATATTTTAAAAATAAATAACCTTTGTTTTTACGTGTATAATTGTTTGTCTATAAATTCATTTTCCTATTGTTTATCTTTTTCCTAAATGACAACTCTCCTAAAGTACTTTAAAGCCACGTTTATGTTTTTAAATAGTAAAAGAGTCCTGAGATATATCATTGAGTTTTGATTTATTTTATAAAGATAAGCGTAAGTAGAGATCAGATTCTTATAAAGATAAAATCAAGTACATTTGAGCAAAGCATAACAACTGGCGCCAGAACTTGAGGGCATTTAAAAAAGTATTAATAGTTGCATTTGAAAAGAGAGGCAATTTGAAAAATACAAACAACACATGTGTTTGAGATTTTTTTGTGGTCGAGTGAATAATAATTTGATGCATTCCATTTTTATGACTATTTTTTGTTTATTAAATTTTTTTTTTGATTGACGTTTGATAAAATTTTTTACAATTATTTATATTTGGGCGAACGAAAAATTTGTCGTATTTGCAACAAATAGAGGAAATTAAAAGTTTCATATTTGGCGGGGATAATATTTCAAGAGAAAAACAAATGTTTACGACGAGAAGCAAAAGTGTTTAAAGTAAAACACAAAAATCAAACATAGAAACAACAACCATGGAGCCAGAAAAACAGGAATTATCAGGAATAGAAAAAATTCTATAACTTATGCAGTTACAAGCACAAAAATTGGATAAAACAAAACAAACAATAAAAGAAAATCAACAGGAAACAAAACTAGCAATAGAAGAAAATCAACGTGAAACAAAACAAACCATGGAAAAAAATCAACAAGAGACAAAACAAGCCTTAGAAGAGAACAACAAGAAAATGGAGAAACGTATAGAAAAGTATGAAAAGGAAATAAAAGGCTGTCTGACAATGGTGAAAAACGAGATGGAACAACAAGAAATAAATATTCAAAATAAAATAGAAGAGAACACCAAGAAAATGGAGGAACGTATAGAAAAGTGTGAAGATGGGATAAAGAATTGCCAGATAAAGGAACTGCAAAATTTGGAAACCAAGTTGGAGAATTCGATTCAAGAAGACATGGAAGAAGTGAAAAAAAGAATTAAAAAATTAGAAAAACCAGCCAACATTTGGAGAGAGAAGAGAAATACTGATCCATAGTACAGGTGATGTGAAAATACAATTTGGCGGGGATGTAAAAAAGTTGTACCCGGTTCTTTTCATTAATAATTTAAAGAAAAAACTATAGAACGGGGGGGATACAATGAAAGGTTGGGAATGTCAGAAAAACCTATGCATTACATATTTACAACAACGCCAAACATTTAAAATTGATTGCCAGGCATTTTGAGGAAACGTTAGAAGACCACATCACGTTACAAAATTACAGAGTTTTTACAAAATTACTTTGTCAATTTTTACAAATAGGAAAATCACGTTTACGTAATAGAACTAGAAGACCACACGAAACGCAGGACTACAGAGATAGGGGACAAAATTATCGTCAGGCACGACCAAAAAAAGAATTTATCCCGAAAAGAGAATACGAAAATAGAGAAATCAAAAGATAGAGTTACAAAGCCAGGAACCAACAAGGAAGCAGAGACAGATACAGGGAATATCGTAGTAGAAATACACAAACTATAAAGAAAATAACAGTTACAGGAGAACAAATGAACAAAGATACCGGGATAGCAGATACAACTCAGAAAGGTCCGGAGAAGTGAGAAGAGAGGTAAATAATACAGAAGTAGAAAAATACGGGGAAGAGAGAAGATTTTCACGAAGGAGCGCACTAAAAACAAAGAAACAAACCGGAATTTTTTGTTACCCAAAGGAATTTATAAAACTCGCCGGACACCAGGACAAAGAAAATGGATCAAATTTAAAATTTGTAAACGGGTTTCTAAGTAAAACTCCCATAAAAATTTTGATAGATTCTGTGCATTGTTTCACACATAGAAACGAACAATGTGTGATACTGCCAAATATGTCGCGTAATATGATAGTAGGTGTAGACGAGTTATCGGAAAATCATGTAGTGTTGGATTTTAATAATAAAACCATGAAAATCGAGGATGAAGTGGTCAAACTGGAGGAAAAAATGGATAAGAACAAGGACAACGAGACAAGGAAGATAGATGAAGCGGATGAAGAAAAAATGGTAGAAATGAATTTGGCAACGAAACAAAGACAAAGAAGCAAAAGAAGGCGCAAGCAGAAAATAATAAAAGAAAATATTGCTTGGGATTCCAGAAGAAACAACAAAGGTAAGAATAGAAAAAGTCAAAACATGGCATTACTTATATGAGACAATCACAGAAGAAGAAACGAGAATGTAAGAAGAAGAAAAAAGGACAAAAGAAGACATTCAGACATGGGATGTTTGGAACCCGGGGAGCATAAACAAAAATATAGAGAATAAGTTAGAAACGACGGTATTTGGAGAAGAAGTGTATGAACAGTACACACAGTAAATAAATAGTAAATATGTGTATACAAGATACGGAGAACGAAAGAGAACTATTTTGCGGAGAAGGACAGGGAAAGAAGATGCGTTTAATAAAAAAAAACTATGAAAAATTAATAAACAAACAACACAGAGTGGCCAGAAAGTACGAACATTTATTTGAGGTGAAAAATTTGGGAAATTTTCGGTCAAAGACATACCCGATCCCGTATAAATATCGACAAGACATGACAAGAGAAATGTTGGAGGATCAGATTATAGAGAGATGTGATTCACCTTATGTTAATCCGATAGTGATACTGAAAACAAGCAGTGGAGATTTGAGGATATGTTTAAATGCAAGAAATATCAACCAACATACAGTATCGCAATATGAGTCACCATTAAATATAGAGGCTATTTTTAGAAGAATAACTTGATCCCATATTTTTTCCAAAATTGAGTTAAGACATAGTTTTTGGTTGATTCCTTTAGCAGAAGTATGCCGCAATTATACAGCTTTATCAATTGATGGGATAGTATATCCTTTTAAGGTAGTTCCTTTTGGATTGAAAAGTGCATGTGCAGCACTGGTGAGAGCTCTTTATACCATTCTCAATCGTCATGAAGATTTTTTTGTTCACTATATAGACGATTTATTGATCCGGATACGCAGAGTCATTTTAAACACATTGAAATGGTGCTGGAAGAATTGGAAAAGGCCGGTTTGAAACTGAACATAGAAAAATGCCAATTTTTCCAAAAGGAAGTAGTGTATTTGAGTTTTCAACTGGACACGAGCGGAATTACTCTAGCGGAAATCGATTAAAATTAATAAATGATTATCCGAGACCGAAAAATTTGAAAATTTTAAGAGGTTTTCTTTGAATGGTGAATTATTTTAAAAAGTTAATCCCAGACATAAGCGAGAAAGAAATACGGCTAATTAAATTATTAAAAAAAGGAATTAAATGTAACTGGAAGAAAGAACAAGAAAAAGCTTTCACAAAATTAAAAAAAGAGGTCTCGAAAGGCATGAAAGGAAATATAGCGTTACAAAACTCGAATTCGCGAGTGTACTATTTTGCGTGTAGAAGTTACGATTCTACCTATTGGATGCGGAATTTACAATAGAGACGGATCATGCCCCTTTAGTCCACATCATGAAGAATCGATTGGTAAATAATAGAATACATCGAGGAATTTTGTTACTAAAAGAGTACGATTTTGAATTCAAGTACATCCGAGAAAAGGATAACATGATAGCCGATGCTTTAACCCGGGATAAAGAAACAGGAAAAAATGATACGATTGAGTTGCATGTAGGTTTAAACCGATTGGCATAAGAAGACGGGTTTTTCTCACTTAATGAAATAAGAATGGATCAAGAAGTTTTAAAGGAAAAGGAAAAAAGAAGAGCAAAGAGAGAAGATTATACTATTATCTTTAAAAGAATTAAAGGAAAAGAATTATATTTGGTGACACCAACACTGGCCGAGAAAATAATGGAAAATTTATATGTCAATAACGGACATATTGGAGCCCGGAAAGTGTGGTTAGTTTTCCGCGAAAATTATATTTGTCGACAAGATTACTGTATAGCTAAGAGGATGGCACAAAAATGTTGTCAAATATGTAAAAGTAAAAATTATAAAAATGAAAATATCGCCAAAAACATAGTATCCCGAAATAAATTGACATTGTAGCAATCGATATGTTGGGTGATTTAATCATAACAACTCAACGAAATAAACATACCTTGGTAATGATAGATGTATTTTCAAAATATAAAAAAAATGTATAGTTGTCGCACGACAAAAGGATTAGAAATATTGAGAAAAATAGACGATTTTATAGATTCCGTTGGAACGCCAAGGAGGATTTTATTGAACAACGCGACTTATTTTGGAAACGATCGTTTCAAAGGACAGCTGAGAGAAAGAGAAATATAGAAAAATTTTGTCAGCATTCGACACCCTCAGAGTAATCCGTTGGAAAGATTTATTTAAGAGGTAACCAAATTTCTTCGTATTGCTACAAATGAACAACACAAGATATTGGACGGAAAAATAACAGAAATAGAAAAGTATTTAAATACGGTCCCTAGCACGGTGACAAAAGAAACCCCCGAATTTATTATGAAAGGAATAATGCCAGTGAGGCCGTGGGAAGACACAAACCTCCGAGCATATCAACAGGTTTTGGAATTAGTGCGGACAAGACTTCAAAGAAGAAATGAAAAATAGGTCCAAAGACAGGATCGTAACAGGAAAAGAAGGCCTGTTACTTTTCAGGTTGGCGAGAAGGTGCTAAGCTGATGCCGGTGTTTGAGGGTCCATACATCGTGAATAATAAAAACGGTGTAAATAGTTATGTCCTGAGACATGTAGATTATGAAAAAATCAGAGGATTTTTCAATATTCACGATGTGTACAAATATCATGAATAGAAAACATATAGGTCTGTTTTAAAATAGGTAGAAATAAAATTTAAAATATAAGGAATTTATGTAATCTTAATTTTCGTCTGGTCACCAGGCGGGGAGTTATTAAGATTCCAAATTTTATACAAAATAAATATCACTGACAGTAAAATAATCGAAAACACCCTGTAAATAGAAATATATTATTTTTAATGGTATACCAGTTACGGGAAAAGAAAGTGTATATATGTATAAGATATGTATATATATATATATATATATATATATATATATATATATATATATATATATATATATATATATATATTTATATATATATATATATATTTATATATATATATATATTTATATATATAAGAGTAAGAAAAAAGAAGTACTTGTGACTCGTTTGGAAAAAATATATAAATATGTTTTTTATGGAGTCAATAAAAGGGCTATTGGTAAACTATTCTTTATGTCAAGCTTTGAATTGTGTTTACAATCTTTATCAAGAGCTTCTAAAAAAATACAAAAAATCTTACAAAGTGAAACTAGAAAAATAAATTTTATCTCACCAATTGTTAAAGATGTTAACTGTTTCATAAATTTTGTGTTTAGGAAGTGCCAAAACTAAATCATCTAGATATCTTTTAATAAAAGAAATGAAAAAAGTGCTATGACATAGCTACTTAGAATGGGTGAAAGACTATGGGATCTAGACTTAGATCCCATAGTCTAAATCCCATAGATTAAACATTGTTACATTGTTTTAGACATCTATCAATGATGAATAAATCTTCTTCTTTTTTGTTATTAACCAAAAAAGAATTTTTAAACAAAATTTTATTTTTGGTAATAGAATTGTCAAAAATAAACATTTAAGTTAGCATTTATGACATTGAGGCTTATTTGTAATTGGTCGCTATTCTAACTTATTTATAAATTCAATTATTTTTGTTAAAAAAGTTTTCAAAATTACTAAATTTAGAGAAACATTTATTAGATATTTTTTAAGATAGTTTTTAAGATGTTTAGCAGTTTACATTTAATAACAAAACTAATTTTATTTGGCAAGTTAAAATTTATTTTTATAGTTTCAGTTTTTTAGATATTTTAAGATTTTTTGTATTTTTTTACAAGCTCTTGATAAATATTGGAAACACAATTGAAAGCTTGACATAACGAATAGTTTACCAATAGCCCTTTTATTGACTCCATAAAAAACATATTTATATATATATATACATATATATATATATATATATATATATATATAAATATATGTATAATATATATATATATATATATATATATATATATATATGTATATAATATATATATATATATATAATATATATATATATATATATATATATATACATAATATATATATACATAATATATATATATATATATATATATATATATATATATATATATATATATATATATATGTTATATGAGAAAATATTAACCTTGAACTAGCTTAAGTTCGCCGACTTCAGATTTCATCATCCCATTCTTAACTGCATCTTCGACCAGTCCAGTTATTGTAGTCATTTTAAATTAATTTAATTTTGTACTATTTATTGTGTAACAAATAAAGTTCTTTTTTTTTAAGTTAAATACGTAATTAGTGATCTAACAATTGGCGCAAAGTCAGTAGGATCCGGTTAACGTTGCTAGAACACGTTTATACTCACTGGCAGCGGCGGATTCTCATCCCTTAACGGAACAAAGAATCTACGGAAGTCCTCACTCCTGTGACCTATGGAAGGAACACCTAGTGAAGCCCCTGGTAGCCGAGCAGAGAGAACCCTTAAAGAAGCAAGCATCTCCGAACAACCTCACTCCTGTAATCTACGGAAGGAACACCTAGTGAAGCCCCTGGTAGCTGACCAGAGAGAACAAGGCGTCCCGATGTTCTTCTTTATGTAAGTGGATTTTGAATCATCTCGTTAATAATTTTGTTATAATAATTTACGAAATTGACTATACTGCAAGTCAATTAATCAAGATACATAAAAAATTACAAGTTGATTATCTAATATTTTAAATTATTGATATTTCTTTACATACTATTTTATACTGATATCTTATTGACATATTTTTTTACTTGCTATATTTTTGGTATATTTTCTCTTGATAAATTTTTATTTGGTATATTTGATGCATTTTTATTGATATATTATTTGATATTTTTATATTGATACCTTTTTGCCCTTTATATACCACCACATTTTTATTTCTCCCTTATATACTGATACATTTTATATTTCTCCATACTTCTATTTTTCATTTTCGTTTAAAAATATTTTGAAAAATGCCCGAGACACGTTCCCAAACTCAACAAGAAATAGAACCATATAAGCCTTCGGAAATATTTTCCCTTATTCCAGAATTTGAAGGCGATCCGATTTCTCTTTCTACATTTTTAGATGCGTGCGACTGTGCTTTTAAAATGGCCACAGGCGATCAGCGCGTTCTATTAACGATTCACGTAAAAAATAAACTTAAAGGTAAAGCTGCACAGCTTATTAATTCTAGAAAACCAATTTCTTATACAGCAATAAAACAATTACTAAATCTACATTTCGGAGACAGTAGAGACCCGACCTCCTTAATACAAGACTTACAAAGACTAAGACAACTATCTAACGAATCTCCTCTAACTTTCTTTAACCGTTTACAAGTTCTGAATGCAAAAATGCACGCCTTGATCCAAGTAGCAAATTTATCAAAATCATCCTTCCAATCATACGAAGCCCTCAACGGATATTACGAATATCCAAGAACAAATCCAAGCACTCAACTTGGACAACGTTCATCCCGATCTCAATTTTCCCGAACAGACATTCATGTAACCCCATTTCATACAATGAGTTTCAAAAATTTATATTACATTAACGATGCTACCAACACTTTTAAACTTTTAATCGACACAGGTGCTGAAAAAACTGTTTTCAAAGAAAACACAGCACGCAATTATCATAATAGATTTCCTAAAAACGTTACTGTTCAAGGTATAACCGATCAAAAATTGTAAATAACAGAATCTGTCATGATTCCCTTCACTGACGATAATCCTCACAAAGTCTTTATTTTCAATTTAGACATTGCTTTCGATGGCATAATAGGCCTAGACTTTCTAGATCATTATGAATGCGTAATAGATCTCAAATCCCGACAGTTGCATACAAATTTTAAAACTGTCACCCTTCACAAAGTACGACACGAGACAAACACACCTCCTAAAGACAAAACACCGACACACCCTACAGAAACAAGACAAAACGAACCTAAAATAAAAATTAAATTAGATTCTAAACAGGAATCAAATTTAAAATATCAAAACCCTATAAATGAAAAATATACTATCGTAAAAAACCGAGATCAAGACAAAAATCTTGAAAGACCAGAGAGAAAACGAATAAAAGGAAAAAACAGAATTACCATTGACAGCCGGACCGAACAAATATGCAGACTAAAATGCAACTTATCAAATACAGATGCCATATTATCAGCTCAAGAAATAGAAAAAGTTAGATTACCTCATGCATTAGTCCATGTAGATGAAAATGGAGAATTCTTAACTTCCGTACTAAATGCTAATGTTATGCCGAAGACAATCGAATTTTCAGACGTTTCAATCCAACCTTTCAAAAATTCGGAGACAATCCTATCCTACAACGGAAATGATTTTGAAGAACCTGTAGCAGATAGAACACGAATAATTAAAGAACAACTAAGAATTGATCATCTAAATTGCGAAGAACAAGAACTAATTCTAGATATATGTACTGAATACGCAGATATATTTTATGTCGAAGGCGACAAACTGACCTTCACAAACGAAATCAAGCACAAAATCGAAACAAACAACGCTAAACCTATCTTCACTAAATCCTATAGATATCCTCAAATACATAAGGAAGAGGTAAAGACGCAAATTAATAAAATGTTATAAGAAGGAATAATCCAGAAAAGTGTCTCGCCCTGGTCGAGTCCAGTCTGGACCGTACCGAAGAGATTAGATGCATCAGGAAAACAAAAATGGCGAGTTGTTATTGATTATCGAAAACTCAACGAACTCACAGTACAAGACCGTTATCCTCTACCACAAATATCAGAACTATTGGACCAACTAGGAAGATGCCAATACTTCACAATACTAGATTTAGCGTCTGGATTTCACCAGATTGAAATCGAGCCACAAGACATCCAGAAAACGGCCTTTTCCGTCGAAAATGAACATTACGAATTTGTTCGCATGCCATTCGGACTAATGAATGCTCCATCTACTTTCCAGAGAGTAATGGACAACATCCTCTTAGGAATACGAAACGAAAGATGCTTAGTGTATATGGATGACATAATTATCTACTCACCCACTATTCATGATCACATGTCACGACTAACAGAAGTTTTTAAAAGGTTACGAAAAGCAAATTTAAAAATACAGCCAGACAAGTGCGAATTTTTAAGAAAAAAAGTAGCATATTTGGGCCACCTTGTAACAGAAAATGGTGTAAAAACAAATCCAGTTAAAATATCTTGCATCAAAAACTTCCCGGAACCAAAGAAAACCAAAGAAATAAAATCATTCTTAGGCTTAGCCGGTTACTATAGAAGATTTATTCCAAATTTTGCCAAAATTTCTAAACCACTTACGAAACTACTTCAGAAAGACGTACCTTTTATTTTTAATTCTGATTGCAAAGAAGCCTTTAACGAACTCAAAAATATTTTAACTTCAGATCCAATACTTATATATCCCAATTTTGAGGAACCATTTTTACTAACAACTGACGCTAGTGCATTCGCGATTGGAGCCGTTCTATCGCCAGGCCCTATTGGAAAAGATTTACCCATAGCTTATGCCTCCAGAAAATTATGCGGTGCCGAAACAAAATATTCGACTATAGAGAGAGAACTATTAGCTATCGTATGGGCAGTCAAACATTTTAGGCCATATCTTTTTGGCCGAAAATTCACCCTGATTACCGATCATCGACCTCTTACATGGCTTTTATCTATAAAAGATCCCGGAAGCCGATTAGCGCGTTGGCGCCTAAAACTCGAAGAATACAATTATAAAATAGAACATCGCGCAGGAAAAATAAACAGAAATGCAGATGCCCTCTCAAGGATAAAGATTAACCATTTCAAGGATTGTGCAAACTTTCAATCAAAAATCTCATTACATGCATCGAATAAGAGACACGGAAACTCAAGAAAACGAAGACGACGATGAAGAAAATATAGAAAAAATGTCCGAAGAACTTGACAAGTTTATCGAACTGTATAGAACTAAGTCAATAATCGATTATTCTAAAATTGAAACATCGAATACGGACTTATTAGACAAATCCAACTAAAATATTGTTACATTTTTTTGGCAAAATAAACTTGAAGAACTCCACGAGAAAATAATGAATGACAAATTCGAAGAAAACATGGAATATAGTAACCGAAGAATTAATATTGTACAGAGCAAAACTGTAAAAGATCTAAAATATTTTATTATACCATTACCGTTTGATCCCGAACGAGTAATATCACATTTGCTTCTTGTACTTTTTGCAAATAAAGATCCAATTCGATGAAACAAAAATATATTGTGTCGAAAATAATCTCGAACTACCTATCCTAGAAATATTTTCTTATATTTTTGCTGACAAAGAATTAAAATTAAGAATCTGTCAAAATATAATTAAAACAGCCAGCGAAGACGAAATCCCTCAAATTTTAGATCATTACCATTGTGGTAAAAACAATTTACATCGAGGAATAAACGAAACTGTCAGAAGAATAAAGCAGAAATACAATTGGAAGAATTTAACAAAAGATGTAGAGAAATTTGTAAAAGCGTGTGAAATTTGCCAAAAAGTTAAGATTTGCAGAAAAAACTTAAGTGGACCACTAGTCATAACAGAAACTCCAAAAACACCATTCGAAAGAATAAATATGGATATATTCGAATACCCTACTAGGAACTATGCTTTAACTATTTGTGACGAATTGACAAAATTCACGCAAGCCTATCCTTTAGAAGACAAAAAGGCAGTAACAGTAGTCAAGACACTCCTACTCTTTTTTCAACACTATGGAACACCACTAAGAATTCATTGTGACTGCGGTCGAGAATTCGCGAATGCTATAATCAAAGATCTATGCGAATTATACGACATTAAACTAACATTTTCTAGCGTTAACCATCCACAATCTAATGGATCTATAGAAAGGTTTCATGCCACACTCTCAGAAATGATTAAAGCAAATCAAGCCGAGAACCCAAACGATCATCCCTTCACTATACTTCCTTATGCAATAATATGCTATAACAACACAAAAAATAAAACCCACGGTTTCACACCATATGAACTTATATTTAAGCACACTGCAGGCCGACCACCAGAAACTCTATACAAGCCAAAAACACTAATGAGTAAATATATTCGAGACATGAATAATCGCATGGAATATTTTTACAAAGTAGCCAGAGCAAAAACAGAAAGACAGAAAGAAAAGGCGAAAGGAAGATTTAACGAGAATATTTCAGAACGAAGACCTGATTTTAAAATTGGTGACAAAGTTTACGTAAAAGCATCCCAAATTAAATCAAAATCGGATAATCCTTTTAATGGACCTTTCGAAATTCAAGAAGTTTTTTACAAATTCCGCAATTATCCTTAACCCCAAAACTAACCAAACCTCTAAAGTAAATTTTGACAGACTGAAACCTTATTTTGAATAATTTTCCTTTACAGATTCTATGAACTCCTTTCTATCGTCCAATCCCAAATTCTCCTCACTCCAATTAATAACACAATTGGAATATTTTTTCATGAAAAAGGAACTATACGAATATCTAACGACAAATGGACTTTACTTGTTTACAAAGAATTATTCCTTGTCAAAACTACAATATCCAACAATGACAGAATTTTGGAAAACCTATTAGAAAAATTTATTAACGTGGATACACCGAGAAAACTTGCCTTTCAAGCCGAAGTACAGACACATGTTAGTCTGCTAAAACAAATCTCAAACTCTGTTAGTTTAAAATATAAAGAAATAACCTTTGACACAGTACCTTATAATAAACGCCTAAAACGCGGTTTAGTAAATGGTATTGGAACAATCTGGAAATCTATTACTGGAAATTTAGACGCCTCTGATGGCGAATACTTTAATAAATGTATAAATAAGATAAATTCCGATGAAACTCAAATTGAAAATCTCCCAAAAAATCAAATATCTGTTACCACTTCGGTTATAAGAACTTTCAACACTACAATTCACAAATTGCAAATAGACGAAGAAACTTTTAACAAAGACTTAAAAACTATCAAGACTACACTTCTGGACATTAAAAATGACATCTCCTTTTACCAAGCACAATTACAAATACTAGATTTATGCGAGTCCTTAATGGAAAGCTACGTATTTTTAGAAAATTATTTAAATGATATACTAAATTCTATCACATTCTCTCGCCTGCAAATTCTACATAGTTCTATTATTTCGCCCATAGACTTAATGGACGCATTAAAAGAAATCTCACAGTCATTACAAAATATCGTATTGCCTCTACCCACCTATATGGGTAGCGGCAATACCAATATTAGATAATCAAACTGGTTTTCATCATATACTTTCAACTGTTCTTACATACATAGCGCGAGATGATGATTCAATTTCATATATCTTACCCATGGACACTGAAAAATGCAAACAAATCAGTCAAAACCAAAGAATGTGTACAGACATTCTTCCGTATCCCATAGACACAGATGCTATATGTGAAGCCCAGCTTTTGAAACCTCTCAGCAACTTACCAAAAACTTGCCAGATGTCCATGCTCTTGGCACAAGGTTACAATGTACAAGAAATTGACCGAAATTTATGGTTACTAACCATTTCCGATCCATTACCAGTAACAATCAAATGTGCAAGAAAAGACATCACTACACAAATAATCAAAACAAATTCAATCTTAAGATTGATTCCCGAATGTATTTCATTCACCGGCAGTACCAGAATTCATGCTAGATACCAAATTGAGAAATATACAAATATCACATATAGAAGTCACCCAGTTAACATACCCTACAGATGCTGTGACCATTTTAAGACAACGAGTCACCTATCAAAATTGAAACCACTAAAACTCAGTAAGATCAACGTAGATGACTTAAATGTTGCACAACACAAATTGGACCAATATTCAGAAGAACTGGACCATAATATGAGCCAATCGTTCATTGAGGAACATCTACCCTTATTCACTATATCAACCTTATCCCTGATTATTATCCTAGTTATCTTATACCTTTTCTGCAAATACCGAACCAAAATATTCCCAAAAATTGCAATCTGCTTGTCCCAGGATCAGCCTCCAACTCCACTACCACGCAGAAATTCCATTAGACAGAAACTTCAAAGCTTAACCTCCTTCAGAAGAAGACCCATTGTCCAACAGGAAAGCGAAGCAGAAACACCAATTACTCTGTAAAAGTCAAGGCAATGGCTTTGACTTTTCACTAATAAGGGGAGCTGTTATATGAGAAAATATTAACCTTGAACTAGCTTAAGTTCGCCGACTTCAGATTTCATCATCCCATTCCCATAGAAACCGCTGAGCACGCATTAGAACTTTGTACGAACCGTTGTCCAATATTCATGGGAACAGCAATTCAGCACTTCATACCAAACCTATAAATTACCATTCTCAGATGCCGGAACCACTCTTCGCTGCAACTTCGACCAGTCCAGTTATTGTAGTCATTTTAAATTAATTTAATTTTGTATTATTTATTGTGTAACAAATAAAGTTAGTGATCTAACATATATCTACTGTTATGATGTGTTTTTTGTTTGAATGATGAGCAATGAGTATTTTTAATAATATAATATATAGGGTTTTTATCGCGGTTCTCAAAGAATTAGCTTGTAAGTACTTTTTTAAATTATCTTTATTATAACTATTATGAAACACACATATATATCTAACCTAGTCAATGTAAATTTAAAATAAACTATCTTTAAACTGATATTCTTATAAAACTAATTAAATTCTATAGACAATCTAAAATTTAAACAAACTATCTTCAAAATTGAAATTGTTATGACACTAACTAAATTATATTAACAAAATTTTGTACCTTTCTTTCACTGAATGCCTAAATGAACTGTTTTCCACTAAGTATATAGATTCTAATCACCACTGAATGTCTTCGTACTTTAGTTATCCTTGTTTTTTGTGAAATTACTTTTTTCAATTATCAGCTTCTACCAATTTAAGATATAGTTTTCTTCACCAGCATTTATACACCACCAACCAAACCAGCAAACAGCATTTATATTTATTCTTCTTTTCAATATACCAATATCCAATTATTATAAGTTGATTTATACTAATCTCCAACCATAATATAATTTAATTTCTTCCAATATACCTTTATTTATCTTCAATAATTATTTGTGTATAATTATAAATGTGCATTAAATTATATGCATAATTTTTAATCTTCATTTAACTCACTATATTAAACTATTGGACTATTTGTACTTGATTCACTGATTCTAACTAACTTTCATAATAAACTGCTTGACTTCTGACTAAAAACTTCTAAAAACTGCCATCTTGAATCCAAATCACGGGTATTTATATCTTTCGGATATTCCAGAACCATCTCGTAAGATATCATATTCCAATTTGTTCTATCAAATACTTGTCTGAATTTTCTGGAACAAACCATTTCGCAAATATGGCCATCTCCGGAGATCCAGAGAATTCCATTCTTTTCTATTAATAATTTTGTTTACATTTAGGCTTTTCAGATCAGAATATATAATTAAATTAGTAACTTAACATTCTAATTTAATAAAATACACATTTCAAACAATATATTATTATAACCCACTTTATATTCGTAAATATTCTAAAACGTCACTTCAGAGTATAAATATCTGTCAATCTCCGAGAGTATTTTTGGTTGCCTGAGCACATGGCTCACTTATATATATTTACAATATTAAAATACAACTTTTTACAATTATTATATGCTAATTTATTAAAAATGCCCTCACATAAATATATTTTTATTAAATTCTCTAGTATATAACTTATTTAAAACAACCAAATATCTAATATTATGTAGTATATAACTTATAAATTATTTTCTATAAACCTTAATCGTCACAATACCCCAAAAATAATATTTAAAATAAATAATTTACTTATTATTTTTTTAAATATTAATTTTCTCATACCTTATTAAATTTAATAAATTAATAATTCAATTTTTTTTTTTTTTTTTTTTTTATTTAAAATGTGTTAAATACATCCCTGTTCGCTGTCTATGTCAAAGCAAAGAACAACGGATCACAGTTCGGCTATTCTATGGTCAAACTGTCATGTCAAATGGAGAGAATAAAATATAACCTTAATTAAAAATATAATGGATATTGTGTTCTGTTTATTTATAGACAAAATCTAGGAATTATTTCCATTCAAAATAACTTTCATCAATATAAATTGGTAAGTTTTTCCACTTTATTATATTAGAAAGACATTTTTATAGCAATTATAGTATCAATTTTGTGTCTAACCCCAAATTATGATTTTTAGGGTACAAATTAATTTCCATATATACAAAATTCAACAAGTATGATGTCAAATTGATTCAAAATAATGAAATCTACCATCTACCATTTAACAAATCAAGTCTATTGAATAAAATGGATATATCAGTAAGTTATTAGTGTTATTATATTTGTGTTAAAGGTATAGAAATCATTATTCAATCTCTTCATGATATTGAAAAATGTCGTTGATATGAAATATGCCTCTTAGTCTGTTCTCTGCATCTATTAACACATAACTATTTAGTCCATTCTGATTTTCAATTGTATATGGACCTTCAAACATTGGTTGTAATTTCTTACAACGGTTTTCTTTAACATTACTTTTTCTAAGTGAACGAATTAACACTAGGTCTCCTTTTTGAAATGTGATTGTTTTTTTTATATTTCGATTTTGTCTTCTGATATATTTTTCAGCTTTCCTCCTAATTCGGTTATTCACTTTCTGCATTACTTGTTCTAACATATCCTGGTTATATTCACTAATCCACTTTCTGTTTCCTATATGGCCAAACATTAAATATTCTGGTACTTCCTCTGTATTCAAATTATGTGTATTATTTAAAAAATACTCTACTTGTGGTATATGTTGCTGCCAAGTTTCGTGTTGATTTTGGCACAGTATCCTTAAATATTTTATAACTTCTTTAATATATCTTTCTGCAGGATTTGCCTGAGGATGTCTGATACTTGTAAAATGAATGTTGATTCCCTTTTTCTCACAAAATGTCCGAAATTTTTGGTTGTTAAAATATGTAGCATTATCTATTATGCAATTTCTAAATGGTCCTATTTCTTCGAAAAATTGATTAATATATAATTTTAATGTTTTAACATTTGTTCTAGAGCAGGGATATAGTTTAATAAATTTTGTATATAAATCAACTATCACTAGTATATGCTTTTTTCCTGTTGGACTGAGAACTAAATTTGAAATAAAATCCATGGAAACTGTATTTAGTTTTTCATATACAACATTAGATTTATATGTGTTCTGGTTTTTGAAATTCTTTTCTTTGTTTAGTTGACATATTGGGCATTGGTTAGTAATTTCTTTTGCTATACTTATGTCATTCTTTGCAAAATAATTGTCCCTAAATAGCATCCATAGCTTTCTTGAACCAATATGCATATAATTGTTATGTAAATTTTTCAATATTTTCTTTGCTAAAGTTCTAGTTATTACATATACTTCTATGCCATTTATTATTTTATAATAAACTCCATCTTTCTTAAGGACTTTTTGTTTTTCACTCAAATTGATCTGATCTCTTATAATTTCTTCTTTAGAATATAATCCTGTACTGTCTACTAATTGATTTAATCCAATTTTTATTGTTCGCTGCCCTTTTTGTGATGTATTTTCTAACCTTGATAAAGCATCTGCCACTATATTGGATTTTCCAGAAATGTATTTGATTTCAAAGCAGTATTCACTAAGTATTAGACTCCACCGATGTATTCTACTGTTTCCATATTTGTTATTTAATATAGACGTTAAAGCTTGGTGATCTGTTTCTATTGTAAATTCATTACCCAACAAATAAAATCTTAATTTTGTGACACAGTGTATTATACTTGCTAGTTCTAATTCTGAAACTGAGTAACCCTTTTCATGTGGCTTTGTAATTCTTGAAATGAATTGTATTGGGTATTCGACCCCATCATGTATTTGTAATAATACCCCTGATAATCTCTCTATTGATGCATCTGTTCTTAGTATGAATGGCTGTGTATAGTCAGGATAGTATATTTTCAAATTTGACAGAAAAATGTTTTTAATTTCTTGGAATGCTAGTTCTCTTCTCTGATCCCATCTCCATTTTACACCTTTTCTCAGTAGTTCAAGTAATGGAATTTCTTTTATACTTAGATCTGGTATCATCCTTTTATAATAATTAATTATTCCAATGAATCCTCTTAAAGTTCTTAAATTGTGTGGTGTTTTATATTCCTGAATGACTTGTGTCCGTTCTGGATCCATTTCGATTCCCTTAGTGTTAAGTTTATAACCTAGATATATGACTTCTTTTTGAAAAAATGTACATTTTTCTTGATTTATTTTTAGTCCAACTTTGTCTAATCTATTTATTATAATTTTTAGGTGTTTCTCATGATCTTCAGCCGTTTTAGAAAAAATTAAGATATCATCAATGTAGTGAATTACAAAATGTTCATATTGATCCAAAATATCATGAAGACATCTACATAGAGCACTGCAAGATGATTGAAGTCCAAATGGTACTACTTTGAATTGATATACTACTCCATCTATCTGAAATCCTGTATACTGTCTACTTTTTCTTTCTAGAGGTATTAACCAGAAACTATGCTGTAAATCGATTTTAGTGAAAAATGACATTCCTGTAATTCTTCCTAATATTCCATCTATACTCATTGGTGCTTCAAATTGCTTTTCAGTAATCTTGTTAATATTCCTTGCATCCAAACATAACCTGATTTCACCTGATCTTTTTCGTACTACTACTATGGGGTTAATAAAACGTGTGTCTGCCTTCTCAATGATCCCATCTTCTAACATATTATTAATTGTTTTGTTTACTTCTTCTCTGTATTTATATGGTATTGGGTATGATTTTGTTTTAAAATCTTTTTCTTCTTTAACTTTTATACTATGGATATAATTTTGTGCAATTCTATTTTCTTTATTGACAAGTCCCCTGTGTTGCTGCAATATGGAAATGACTATTGATTTATATTCTTCAGGGCAATTTAAAACTTTCATTATATCTTCTTCTTTACAAATAAAATTATTCTTCATTATGTACTCATTATTCCTTGCTTCCAATTTTACGCACTCCGCCTCGTAGGCATCCATCTGCTTAAAATTTCCATTCCTTAAATATTCACTACAATAATTATTCTTTACATTCTTTTGGGACATAGCCCTATCATCAAAATACATTTCTTCTTCATAAACATCATTATTTTCTTTTAATAATATCCTATCAACTCTTATTCCTTCTTCTACCTCATCTTTCTGCATAAATTTAGTTATTTGCCCTTCCAAAGTTACCATTTTTTCTTCAAAATCTATCTTTACTTTCTTCTTTTCCAATTCATCATTTCCCATTAATATATCAACACATAAATCCTTGACAATAAATCCTTGCATATTAATTTCTTTATTAAGAATATTAATTTTAAAATTGGCTAGTTTATCAATTTCACCCAACTTCTTATTATTTGCACCAATAATTTTAATTTTTGGAATCTTTATTATATCTGATAATTTTAATGTATTAAAAATAAAATTCTCCGAGACTAAAGTACTTTCTGAACCAGTATCTATCATAATCTTAATCATTTTATTTTTGGCCAAAGCATTTATATAAATTAAATTAATAGATTCAATAATTTTATCTTCATCTAAAGAAATAAATTCAGAAGGTTTTTCATAATAGCAATGGCCTAACTTGTGATTCAGAAAGTTTACTGCACAAAATTTTGATTATTAGAATTGTCAGATTGTATCTGACCACTTGAATCTGATGTCCTATGTCCTTCCCTACTATGACTTCTACTCACATTTTCCTGCCTTGTACTACTTCGTTCCCTGTCTTCGCAGCTTCTATTCCTTCGAACACAATTTACCTGTCTGTTATAGTTAGGTCGTTCTGTATTTCTTCTATTGTTAAAATCTTGTCTATTATTATTAGTACTGTTATTAAAATGTTGTCTATTATAATTAGTATTATTATTAAAATTTTGTCTATTATAACTAGTATTATTATTAAAGTTCTGTCTATTTGGATTACTGTTAGTATTATTAAAATTTTGTAAATTATCACCATACCTAGTGTTATTGTTATATGATTGTCTATATTGTTGAAAGTTATTATTGTTTTTTCTGTTGTTATTATTACTTGTCATATTGCCTCTTTGTATTCTTTGAATAAAATTAATAAAACTATCTATTGTTTGAATATTTTGTACAGTTACGGTTTGCACAACATCAGCATCAAAATGTCTAGATACATTTAAGACTGTTTCATCCTCTCTAAGTGGTGGTTCTAAATATTTTGCAACTGTTATCAATTTCAATGCATAATCTACCATATTTGATTTTAAATTTTGATTATACTTTCCAAAATATAGAATTTCTCTAAACTTTGCTTGTTCTAATTCACCCCAATAATAATTTAAAAATTTATTTTCAAATGTTTGAAAATTATCTAAATCATTCTCAATACTAGCAAACCAAGTTGCTGCATTGTCATTTAATGTCATTCTAATATAATCTTTAATATCATTAATATTATTCACAAATCTTAATTTATGTTTTAAACTATTTATGTATACTCTAGGATGCAAATTTTTTATATTACCAGAGAATTTAATCCCAGTCTCATTTGTTAAATTTAAGTAAGGTCTCCCTATGTCTCTCATTTGTGAAATATCATCTATTCTCTGTTCCACATTTCTTATTTGATTACAATTTATTTGGATATTTTGTTGTATATCGTCTAATTTTTCTTCTGTGTTTCTCCTGTCTTCGTTAATTTTTACTTCTAAGTTACATTTCTGTAACTCTATTTTCTGTTCTATATCTATCTTATTATCTTGAATAATCCTCTTTACTTCTGTCCTCTCATTTTCTATCCTTTTCTTGTAGTCATTCCGTATACTTTTTATTTCATTTGCTACTTTTTTCTCTGCAGCTTCAAGTTTTTTATCCATTTGTTTTACAATTTTATTATTATTATCTTCTATTTTCTTTTCTAATTTTCTATGATTCTCTTCCAATTTCTGTTCCATTTTTTTCATGTCTTCTTTGACTTCTTTTGAATTCTGTTCCATTTTTTGTTCTATTTTTTTTATGTCTTCTTTGACTTCTTTTGAATTCTCTTCCATTTTTTGTTCTATTTTTTTCATGTCTTCTTTGACTTCTTTTGAATTCTCTTCCATTTTTTTCGTATTCTCTTCTATTGTCTTGTTCATCTGCATCATTAATGACATCAAAGCTGCCATATTGACATTTTCCTCTCTTTCTGGATTCATTTCTGCAGTATCTTGTGGAACTTGAACTAAACTCTCCTCTTGTATAGGTTGTGTTTCTACTTCCACATCTTCTTCATTCTTTTTGCTTCTTGTACCTTTCTTTCCTTGAGACATTTTGAGACTTTACTTGTTCAAATATAATTAAAAATAAAATCTATAATTTTTTCTTTCTATTGATAATTAATTTAATTATATGAGAGCACTTATCTTCCCAAACTAATTCTTTTAAATAGAGAGCCACCGCGTTGGGTGCCAAATTGTTATGATGTGTTTTTTGTTTGAATGATGAGCAATGAGTATTTTTAATAATATAATATATAGGGTTTTTATCGCGGTTCTCAAAGAATTAGCTTGTAAGTACTTTTTTAAATTATCTTTATTATAACTATTATGAAACACACATATATATCTAACCTAGTCAATGTAAATTTAAAATAAACTATCTTTAAACTGATATTCTTATAAAACTAATTAAATTCTATAGACAATCTAAAATTTAAACAAACTATCTTCAAAATTGAAATTGTTATGACACTAACTAAATTATATTAACAAAATTTTGTACCTTTCTTTCACTGAATGCCTAAATGAACTGTTTTCCACTAAGTATATAGATTCTAATCACCACTGAATGTCTTCGTACTTTAGTTATCCTTGTTTTTTGTGAAATTACTTTTTTCAATTATCAGCTTCTACCAATTTAAGATATAGTTTTCTTCACCAGCATTTATACACCACCAACCAAACCAGCAAACAGCATTTATATTTATTCTTCTTTTCAATATACCAATATCCAATTATTATAAGTTGATTTATACTAATCTCCAACCATAATATAATTTAATTTCTTCCAATATACCTTTATTTATCTTCAATAATTATTTGTGTATAATTATAAATGTGCATTAAATTATATGCATAATTTTTAATCTTCATTTAACTCACTATATTAAACTATTGGACTATTTGTACTTGATTCACTGATTCTAACTAACTTTCATAATAAACTGCTTGACTTCTGACTAAAAACTTCTAAAAACTGCCATCTTGAATCCAAATCACGGGTATTTATATCTTTCGGATATTCCAGAACCATCTCGTAAGATATCATATTCCAATTTGTTCTATCAAATACTTGTCTGAATTTTCTGGAACAAACCATTTCGCAAATATGGCCATCTCCGGAGATCCAGAGAATTCCATTCTTTTCTATTAATAATTTTGTTTACATTTAGGCTTTTCAGATCAGAATATATAATTAAATTAGTAACTTAACATTCTAATTTAATAAAATACACATTTCAAACAATATATTATTATAACCCACTTTATATTCGTAAATATTCTAAAACGTCACTTCAGAGTATAAATATCTGTCAATCTCCGAGAGTATTTTTGGTTGCCTAAGCACATGGCTCACTTATATATATTTACAATATTAAAATACAACTTTTTACAATTATTATATGCTAATTTATTAAAAATGCCCTCACATAAATATATTTTTATTAAATTCTCTAGTATATAACTTATTTAAAACAACCAAATATCTAATATTATGTAGTATATAACTTATAAATTATTTTCTATAAACCTTAATCGTCACACTACATAATATATATATATATATATATATATATATATATATATATATATATATATATATATATATATATATATAATATATATATATATATAATATATATTATATATATATATATATATATATATTATATATATATATATATATATATATATATATATATATATATATATATACTGTTATGATGTTTTATTTGTGAATGATTGATGAGCAATGAGTGTTTTTTAATAATATATATATATATATATATATATATATATATATATATATATATATATATATATATATATATATATATATATATATATATAGGGTTTTTATCGCGGTTCTCAAAGAATTAGTTTGTAAGCACTTTTTGAAATTATCTTTATTATATCTATTATGAAACACACATATATATCTAACATAACCAATGTAAAATTTAAAATAAACTATCTTTAAATTGAAATTCTTATGAAACTAATTAAATTATATAGACAATGTAAAATTTAAACAAACTATCTTTAAAATTGAAATAATTATGACACTAACTAAATTATATTAACAAAATTTTGTACCTTTCTGTCACTGAATGCCTAAATGAAACTGTTCTCCACTATATAGATTTTAATCACCACTCAATGTCTTCGTTCTCAGCTTCGGTTATCCTTGTTTTTGTGAAATTGCTTTTTCCAATTATCCGCTTCCATCAATTTAAAATATTTTTTTTTCTTAATAGCATTTATATTTATTCTTCTTTTCAATACACCAATATCCAATCACCAAATATTATATAATTTTAATTTTCAATTGATACTTTCTTCCATTATCCAATTACCATTTTTACATAACATAATTTTTAATCTTCAATAATATTATCTCTATACTGTTTATTAATCTTCATTTAAATTATTATATTCAACATCTGGACCTTCTGACTGACTATCTTGAACTTACTGAACAATTGACTTCACTAAATGTGTCTATCTTCTAACTAACTTTCTTACTAACTGACTGGCCATCTTGAATCCAAATCACCGAGTATTTATACCCTTTTCAATGTTCCAGAACCATCTGACAAGAAATCTTATTCGATTTTTTCCATTTCCTACATATCTGAATTTTCTGGAATAATCTATTTCACAAACAGGTTATCTTCGGTGATCTAGAGAATTCCTTACTTTTCTATCGAGAATTTTATCGACATTTAGGCTTTTCAGATCAGAATATAAACTTAAATCAGTAACTTAAACACTCTAATTTAATAAACTACACATTTTAAACAACATATTATTATAACCCCACTTATATTCGTAATTATTATTTAAAATGTCATTTAAGTGTATAGTTGGTTATCTATGCACATGGCTCACTTAAATATATTTACAATATTATAATTATTAAAATAAAACTTTTTACACTTATTATATGCTAATTTCTTAAGAATACCCTCATATAAATAATTTTTATAAAATTCTCTAGTATATAACTTATTAAAATAACCAAATATTTTTTATATCTAACATTATCTAGTGTGTAACTTATAAATTATTTTCTTTAAACACCAATCATCTCAATACATTAAAGTTCTTTTCTATTGATTTCTTTTATTCCCATTATCCCTTGTGAATGTTAGCAGTTTTTGGAATAATCCCCAATTAAACCTGATTATAAATTTATTCAGAACTGTCATAAACTCATAAGGGTCTGAAGGCGTGTAAAAGCTTTTCTATTTAAAGAACTTACCTAAAACGAAAATATTAAATTAAATGTTTATTTAGGTCCTAAACCATTTCGGCAAGAAAAAACAGATACAGAAAGTAATCTCCGCCCGGAAAAGAGACAGGGGTTTTTTAAAATACGTTCGACATTTTGTATTAACTTATTTAATGGAAAATTATTAAATATTATAAAACCGTTCTGGGTTTAGTATAATTTATTTCGTTAAAAGTACATTAACAGAGGCCAGCAGGTATAACGACGTTTTAAAGTTATACAATACTAATTTATATGAAAATAGTATACAATATAGATAATGACTAAAAGTTAAAAAACAAATGTATAACGAATATCTAAGGAAGTAGCTTACCAAGTATTACGTAAATACCGATATCGAAAAATGCTTGAAACAGTTTCTAGGATAGTAATGGGGAATTAAAATGACCTGAAAGAGAACTCACCCCCATCAACCCCCTAGGCTCCACCCACCACAACCATAAAAGTTTAAATTGCAAACCCCTACTTGTGATACATAATTAAAAAGACTATAAAAATACTATCCAATGGTATAAATAATATAAATAATAATTATACAGGGTGAAGCAATAATTGTTAGACTTTGGCTTAATTGGAAAATTTAATGGAGTTTTTGTTAATTGTGTTAATGACCCTGTATAATTATTGTTTAATATTTATACAGGGTGTTAATATCAGCCGGCTTACTATGACTTTTGTATTTGTAATGCTATATCCCAGACTATTCTTTTTAATGATAAGTGCCCGTCGGAACTTTTGTTTTTGTTAAATAAAAATTAATTTGCGGTTTTTGCAAAACAAGTTGAAAACATCTGTTTTTTGGATTCTGTTAGATTCACTGTTAGATTTGAGAATTTTAAATGTCATTAGTTTGTATCATTTGTAAGATCGGTACTGCCGTTCAGCTGTAGTGGTCAGGATGGTTTACAGTATACCTGAACGGTGGAGATCATTTTCATATTTGCCTTCCAGAAACAGTGTTATTTACGAACAGCTCAAATATTTCATGAGAGGCATCCGGACAAAAATGTAAGTCACGTGTACTTCCGCGATTTAGTTGAAAAGTTTAGAGAAACGATTTCAGTGCAAAATAAAAAAAGGGATACCCAAGTTTCCGAATGGAGCATCCCAAATTAATGTCAATGGAAATTTTGCAATAGAGCCTACTGCATCAACACGTCAAGTATCTGCAATGACAGGACTATGAGTCGGTTAGAAAGGTGTTACAATTACATAAGTTTCACCAGTACAAAACACAAATTCTTCAAGAACTATTCGATGATGATCCAGACCGACGAATTGAGTTTTGTGAACTCATGACTGAAAGAATTCGCGTTGAACCGGGAATGTTAAAAAATATTTGTTTCACTGATGAATGTACTTTTATGCTGAATGGTAATGTAAATGAACAAAACTGTCGGTACTGGAGTGATGCGAAGGTCTCACTTAATATCATGAAAAACGGAATGTTTGGGCAGGAATATTAGGCGATGCTATAATTGCATCGCATATTTTAAGTTTTTTATTAAAAAACCTAAAATATGCGTTAAGCCTAATACTTGGTGGTATCACCCTATGTAGCAATGATAGTCTGGTGCCTTTTTGGCATACTTTCTATGTATTTCTATTTTTTTTTAATTGTTTCACTCCTGTGCCATATTGCTCTTAAGCGTTCAATCAATTAATGCTTTGTGGTTAAAATTCCATTAGAAATTTCTTTCTTCATGAGCTTCCAAAGATTTTCTCTAGGATTCAGATCTGGCGAATTTTCAGGCCAGTCAAGCAATTTAGCTGGTTGTCAGTAAGGCATTTTGTAACAGTTTTTGGTTTGTGATAATTTGATCTTTCACTAGGAAGGTCTTCTAGGATAGGTGAGAAAATATAATGAAATTATAAGGAAAATAGTAGAAGCAACGGTTTTATTTTCCGACACAAACAGTTACACTATACTCTTATACAAAATATTTTATACGACTGTAATGTCTACTAGTAGTTCATTTACACATAAAGTGACGTTTAACCAACTTAATATCTATTTAATTTTTTCGTTTCGCTTAAACTCGAAAAAATATTATGAAATTGTTAGGAAAACAATAAAACCAAATATATATATATATATATATATATATATATAAGACTGTTTCATCCTCTCTAAGTGGTGGTTCTAAATATTTTGCAACTGTTATCAATTTCAATGCATAATCTACCATATTTGATTTTAAATTTTGATTATACTTTCCAAAATATAGAATTTCTCTAAACTTGGCTTGCTCTAATTCACCCCAATAATAATTTAAAAATTTATTTTCAAATGTTTGAAAATTATCTAAATCATTCTCAATACTAGCAAACCAAGTTGCTGCATTGTCATTTAATGTCACTCTAATATAATCTTTAATATCATTAATATTATTCACAAATCTTAATTTATGTTTTAAACTATTTATGTATACTCTAGGATGCAAATTTTTTATATTACCAGAGAATTTAATCCCAGTCTCATTTGTTAAATTTAAGTAAGGTCTCCCTATGTCTCTCATTTGTGAAATATCATCTATTCTCTGTTCCACATTTCTTATTTGATTACAATTTATTTGGATATTTTGTTGTATATCGTCTAATTTTTCTTCTGTGTTTCTCCTGTCTTCGTTAATTTTTACTTCTAAGTTACATTTTTGCAACTCTATTTTCTGTTCTATTTCTATCTTATTATCTTGAATAATCCTCTTTACTTCTGTCCTCTCATTGTCTATCCTTTTCTTGTAGTCATTCCGTATACTTTTTATTTCATTTGCTACTTTTTTCTGTGCAGTTTCAAGTTTTTTATCCATTTGTTTTTCTATTTGCTTTACAATTTTATTATTATTATCTTCTATTTTCTTTTCTAATTTTCTATAATTCTCTTCCAATTTCTGTTCCATTTTTTTCATGTCCTCTTTGACTTCTTTTGAATTCTCTTCCATTTTTTTCGTATTCTCTTCCATTTTCTGTTCTATTTTTTTATGTCTTCTTTGACTTCTTTTGAATTCTCTTCCATTTTTTTCGTATTCTCTTCCATTTTTTTCGTATTCTCTTCCATTGTCTTGTTCATCTGCATCATTAATGACATCAAAGCTGCCATATTGACATTTTCCTCTCTTTCTGGATTCATTTCTGCAGTATCTTGTGGAACTTGAACTAAACTCTCCTCTTGTATAGGTTGTGTTTCTACTTCCACATCTTCTTCATTCTTTTTGCTTCTTGTACCTTTCTTTCCTTGAGACATTTTGAGACTTTACTTGTTCAAATATAATTAAAAATAAAATCTATAATTTTTTCTTTCTACTGATAATTCATTTAATTATATGAGAGCACTTATCTTCCCAAACTAATTCTTTTAAATAGAGAGCCACCGCGTTGGGTGCCAAATTGTTATGATATATTTTTTGTTTTAATGATGAGCAATGAGTATTTTTAATAATATAGGGTTTTTATCGCGGTTCTCAAAGAATTAGTTTGTAAGTACTTTTTTAAATTATCTTTATTATAACTATTATGAAACACACATATATATATCTAACCTAGCCAATGTAAATTTAAAATAAACTATCTTTAAATTGATATTCTTATAAAACTAATTAAATTCTATAGACAATCTAAAATTTAAACAAAACTATCTTCAAAATTGAAATTGTTATGACACTAACTAAATTATATTAACAAAATTTTGTACCTTTCTTTCACTGAATGCCTAAATGAACTGTTTTCCACTATATATATCCTAATCACCACTGAAAGTCTTCGTACTTCAGTTATCCTTGTTTTTTGTGAAATTACTTTTTCCAATTATCAGCTTCTACCAATTTAAGATATAGTTTTCTTCACCAGCATTTATACACCACCAACCAAACCAGCAAACAGCATTTATATTTATTCTTCTTTTCAATATACCAATATCCAATTATTATAAGTTGATTTATACTAATCTCCAACCATAATATAATTTAATTTCTTCCAATATACCTTTTTTTTATCTTCAATAATTATTTGTGTATAATTATAAATGTGCATTAAATTATATGCATAATTTTTAATCTTCTTTTAACTCACTATATTAAACAATTGGACTATCTCCAACTAACTTTCATATTTCTTACTAAACTTTTCTGACTGACTTCTTGAAAATTCTCAACAATATTACTTCACTAAATAAATGTGTCTACTTAACTTTCATAATAAACTGGCCTGACTTCTGACTAAAAACTTCCAAAAACTGCCATCTTGAATCCAAATCACGGGTATTTATATGTTTTTGGATTTCTAGAACCATCTGGTAAGAGATCATGTTCCAATTTTGTTCTATTTAATCGATATGGATGTTCTCGAAAAAATATCTGTTCCATCCACCGCCATAATCATTATTTCGAGAATGTTCGACCATAAACAATGGTCAAATTCTGCACTCTGGAGAATTCGTTAATGTTCCATTGATAATTTTGTTGACATTTAGGCTTTTCAGATCAGAATAAACATTCAAATTAGTAACTAACACTCTAATTTAATAAAATACACATTTCAAACAATATAACCCCACTTATATTCGTAAAAATTCTTAAAATGTCAACTTGGAGACAGAATTTGTATAGTTGGTTGCCTAGTCACATGGCTCACTTAAATGTATCTACCACATTATAATTACTAAAATACAACTTTTTACAATTATTATATGCTAATTTATTAAAAATGCCCTCACATAAATATATTTTTATTAAATTCTCTAGTATATAACTTATTTAAAACAACCAAATATCTAATATTATGTAGTATATAACTTATAAATTATTTTCTATAAACCCTAGTTGTCACAATATATATATATATATATATATATATATATATATATATATATATATATATATATATATAACTAACGACAAACTTACTTAACACAATATATATATATATATATATATATATATATATATATATATATATATATATATATATATATATATATATATATATATTGTGTTAAGTAAGTTTGTCGTTACTTAGTTTACATCTACTAAAAACTCACTAGCTCACTAGAGTTTGTGAAGTAGATGAGAAAGTAGATTTAAAGATATTAACGGTAACAAAAAATAAAATAAAATAACGGTAAATAAACATACACAGAATTATTTTTAAATAGGCAATAAAACTCATTTTCGCTTAAATTAGAATCTATATTTTTTTAACAAAAATATTACAAACTTCTAAATCAGTATTTTAAGTGGTTTTAAGAGTCCCTCTTACGTAAAAAAAGTATCATGCAAAGTTTGAAAATTTAATGCGTTAGCATTATTTTAAAAATCGAACTGCCAATCGTACTTTTGTTCCACCACAAGGTATAAAAAACCGCCGAAGAAGAATTTCTCCAATTTGTCAATGCAAATTCTGTTAGCTCAAATAAACGAGTTTTTTTAGTCTATTAAATAACATTTAGTCTCATCATCATCATTTTGGCTTTACAACCCTGTGTGGGTCCTAGCCTCCCCAAGAATTTTTCTCCAGTCGTCCCTATCCATCGCCTTCCTCCGCCAAGCACGTATTTCCATATTTCTCATGTCTTCATCGATGTTATCTAGGAATCTTGTTCTGGGTCTTCCTCTTCTTCTTTGACCAATAGGTCTATCAAGGAGCGTTTTTCTAGCTGGGTCGGTTTGCTCCATCCGCATAACATGGCCTACCCACCTTAGACGTCCTATCTTTATGTGTTTTACGATATCTGGTTCCTGGTATATCCTATAGAGTTCGAAGTTGTATCGTCTTCTCCAGACACCATTTTCATTTACCGCTCCATAGATGCGCCTTAGTATTTTTCTTTCGAAACATCCTAACATGTTTTCATTACTTTTTGTTAAAGTCCAGGTTTCTGAACCATATGTTAGGACTGGGCGTATTATTGTTTTGTAGAGTTTTACTTTTGTATTTCTTGATATAACTGTAGATTTAAAAAGGAGATTAAGCCCAAAATAGCATCTATTAGCCGTGCAAATTCTGCGGTTTATCTCTGCGGTAGTGTCATTTTCAGTATTGACGAGCGTTCCCAGGTATACAAATTCGTTAACTGCTTCGATGACGTCATTTTCTATAACAAGTGGCCGTAGTGTTTGTGGTTGCGTACCTATTTTCATGTATTTTGTTTTGTTGGTGTTTATTATTAAACCCATTTTTGTAGCCGCTTCCTTTAATGCTACGTACGCCTCTCGTGCTGCGTTTTCCGTTCTCCCAACAATATTGATATCATCACATCAACAACATTTAGTCTATCAAATTAAAATATATTCCCTCATTCTGTCCTTATTTGACACTTCTGGTCTCATCTTATTCGGAGGGAATAGTGATGAAAATAGTTTTGCACTTAAAAATGCATTTATCATCATAAAGAATATTTTGAAAAGCAGTACATTTATTTTTGATAATAGGTATTCTTTTCTTATTATCTATCTCTTAATATAATAATAAAAATAAGATCTACCAGAGAAAATATTCTTCCCTTTGTATCCAGAGAATTTCTTTTTTAGTAGCCTTCGATCCCGTTTACATGGGCTCTACAAAAAATATTAATCTAAAACTGCTTAAAAATTCTTTTGTACTCTTCAGCCTAAAATATGTAATCTTTCCTTGCATTCAGAATGATGGATTAGAGGGTAAGAGTTCATCTTTGAGGTTCCTTGTGCTCAAATGAAAAGTCAAGGAGACAGGACGTAAAAAATCGGTTCAAGTATTTGGAAAATTTAATTTATTGCGGAATAGACTGGATTCAAGTCGTGTGTAAAGATTCATTCGATTGAAAATTTTTTTGGTAATGCGTAGGTCGCTTGATTGCCTTTACATTGAAATTTATTGGCTATATGCTTTCGGGAAAAATATTAAAGCAAATTTTATGAGCAATTTAAAATAATTTAAAATATAAAATTACTTAATTCCTAGTTTATACGATCTTGGTATAAGAAGGAGGCTAACATTTTTTGTCTGTTTAATTAAATGAAATTTGAATTTTCGATGTTTCTTTAAGTTCCATCTATATGGTTTATACAATATATCGTAGATATGGATAAAACAACTTAAAGTGTATTAAAAAAATAATAAGTACCGGATCCTAGCATCAATCCACGAATACGTCTTAAAGTGATATTAAAATTTTGGTTAACCGTTATGTCTATACTCAACTACCTGATACGGTAGTCTATACCCGTGCTACACAGGTACCTTCCGTAAACTTCGCTTGTAAGTTCCGATTATAACAGACGCTTGGCATTTTTGTTTGTTTGCTTTTAGGGTTCATTTACCTGTGCTTACACAAATAAGTTGTTAATATTTTGTGACTATATGCGTGTTTTATGTTGTAGTAATGGCAAAAAGATAAGTGAGCGCTAGCGAATTTAAAAGGTAAGTTATTACGGTTTTTACAATATTTTATGCATAGATCATTTAATTTTATAATGACGTATGAAAAGCAACAGAAGTACTTGCAAGCGTCTGACGTAGAGGACGCTTTCACTGATATCAATAATAAGATTAAAATCGATACCGATGACAACGATAGTAATAATGAAGATTTTGATGATTTTCAAGGAAGTTCTTTCCAGAATGATGTTCTGGTTACAAAAGATAAAACGATTTGGTAACGAAAACCGTTTACTGCAAGTCTATTAAAGCAATTTCTATTAAAGATACATTCAAATGTGTTTTTAGTGACGTAACCTGTAACTGTAAGGCAAGCTCTGGAAAAAACATATGAGTATGGCATTGATACTCATCACCTGTTTGTTGATTTTAGATGTGCCTATGACAGTGTTGAAAAAACGCACTCTACAAGGCCATGATAGAATTCAGCATACCAGTACACTTAGTAAAATTGGTGAATGCGACCCTCTCAAGAGTCGAGTGTAAAGTTAGAGTGCAGAACGGAGTTTCCAGAGCGTTCCAGTCTCAGATAGGACTTACACAATGAGACAGCCTATAATGCCTTCTATTCAATATGGTACTAGAGAAAGCGATAAGAGAATCTGGAATAACAACCAGAGGAACTATTATTAATCGCATCGTACAATTACTAGCGTACGCCGATGACATCGACATTATTGCAAGAAGAAAGGCGGACGTGGTCGAATCGTTCAAGGCGCATGATGCAGCAATAAAAAGAATGGGACTAGAGGTTAACATTAGTAAGACGAAGTATATGAAAGTATCAAATTATATACAAGCAGCACAACCCGAAGATCTAACAATCGGAACATATACTTTCGAAGGAGTAAAAGAGTTTATATACCTAGGCTCACAAATTAATCAGAATAATGCAGTAAGTGCAGAAATTAACAGACGGATATATCTGGCAAATAGAGCCTATTATGGATTAAAAAAAGTTTTAACAACAAGTCTAGTTACAAAAAGAACGAAACTAGTGATATACAGAACTCTTATCAAGCCCATCCTCACCTACGCGTCGGAAACATGGACGATGACAAAGAGCGATGAAGAACGTTTAAGATGCTTTGAACGTCATTGAACGTCTTTGAACTTTACTGCCTGTATGACAAACCTGATATTATTGGGTCCATCAAAATGAATCAGCTGCGGTGGTTAGGTCACATAGAGAGAATGAATGATATGGACCCGCCAAAACATATTTATAGACAAAGATTAGATGGAGTGAGAAGGAGGCAGACCCAGAGCACAATTTAAGGATCAGGTGGAGGAAGACTTGAGAATGTTGGGAGTACGAAACTGGAAAGCCAAGGCGAAGAATAGGAGAGAATGGAGACTTATCCTTGAGCAGGCCAAGACCCACCATAAGTTGTGGAGCCAATGATGATGATGAATGTGTAACCTAATTATACGCGAAACCAATCGAAAAGCTAATGGCGTTTGTGAAAAGTATAATGCTGAAAACACCGACAAACCTGGAAAAGTTTGGAAGTTACTCACAACAGAAAAATTTAATGCATACTTAGGTATTCTTATTACAGCAGGAGTACGGCATGCGAATTCAGAGCACTCGAAAGATTTGTGAAAAACAGACTCTCATCCTTTGTACCGAGCAACTATGGGCATGAATCGCTTTTGGAGCATTAGCAGATTCCTACGGTTTGACAATGACAAAACGCGTGCAGAACGTTTGTAAAATGATAAAGCTGCAGCTATCACAGACATCTTCTCAATGACAATTTACGTCGTTACTATGTACTGACGGATTGTCTTACTGTGGATGAACAGTCATTTCCTTTTAGAGGTAGGACACGTTTCACGCAATCCATGCCAGCAAAACCTACCAAGTATGGCATCAAGGTTTGGTGGGTTTGTGATGCCAATAATTTAGCTGGACGTGAAAATAATCAAGATAAACGCGTAGTAAAAGATTTGTGTTACCGATACAAAAATTATGGAAGAAACAATGGATAATTTTTTTACAACTCTTGCACTAGCCCGTCTCCTGTTGTCTTGGAATTTATCATTAGTTGGTACTTTAAAGAGAAACAAACCATATATTCTATACACAAGAAATGCTGCCTTCGCCAGAGCGTGAGCCTGAATCGTCATTACACGGATTCAGTGCAAATAGTGATGCCATTGTGTTACATACGTGCCAAAAAAGAACAAAAGCGTTAGCTTGCTGTCAACAATGCATGACAACGATAATGTAAGTGACTCAAAAAATAAACCTGAAATAATTCAGTTCTATAATAAAACTAAAGGAGGCGTAAAAAACATGGACACAATGGTTTTTCATTATTCCACTAAACGTAGAACTTGGCCGTTATGGCCACGCCTACTGCCGTTGCCCAGTAGCCTTCTTTTACAATATCGTAAACGTAGCTTTCCTAGCAACCTATATAATTTATACAGAGAATAATCCGCAGAGTTCTACTGAATCTAGTAAGCGTAGAATTTTTCAACAAGACTTAGGGAAACAACTAGTGATGCCTGCAATTTCTGCTAGATCTAAAGTACCAAATGTATATCGAAATTTTTTATCAAGGTCAGGAATTGTGTATATGTTAGGAAAACCTCTACCTACAGATTCAACTAATACAGCAGAGTCATTACCTCTTCGAGATTCCACTGGACGCCTCAAAATTGTTGAAAATTGCTACGTCTTTAGCGAAAAAGCAGCTAAGAAAGACACGAAAATCATGTAATGTTTGTAATTGTCCACTATGTAAAGAACACTCAGTAAATGTAAGTAAGTGCGGACAATGTGTTTTAAATAAAACTTTTATTTATGTTTCTATATCACTTTTATTTTAAAAAAAAAGACACAGCTTCATGAATTACTAAACATTAGTGTTACCTGGATGCCAGGGATGTGGACGTTATTTTTAATATATTATATGCATTTTTTTCTTTGGTTTTTATTATAAATCTCTTCGTTCTAAATAATTTTAGGAAAAACTGGAAGCTGAAATAAAAATATTTATACTATAGCCAATGATTTATATAAAACAACTACCAAGGATACCCAGGTACCTGGGTACAGACACAAAGGTTAAATGATGCAGATTTATCTGTATTGACCATTTCAATGAAACACAGCAAATGCCTATCTTTACGAATGAACCGATACGAAATACTTAGACTATCATTGGTTGGTTGGTTGGTATCAATAACCAAAAGCCACTGTAACCATCTAATTTACAGAAAATTTATGAATTCAAAATTAAAAAGAGGTTTTTTTTAAGGAACTACATCTTAATCCGCTTTATGGATACAGACTGTTTAAAAATGTTACGCCATTATTTTAAATTTTACACTACAGTATGTCAGTAATCTCAAATAAAACACCCCTTTCTCATATCTAAATTTAACACCGCTGTAAATAATTATGATTTCATATTGACGGTAAGGCACATACATTGTCAAACAAAAGGTTACTAAAAAAAATACTGTATTTTAACTGTGAATTTTTTTAAATATTATGTTTAAATGGTGGTATGCCACAAGTGATTGTAACGAAAATTAAATTTTTAACTAATTAATATTTGACGTTTCGATTTCCACTGCGATTTTCAAAAATGTATATTTTAAAAATTCTGCGTAAACGTATAACCAACAAGTTGTTGTTTGTAGGTTATGTTTTTCAAAATTAATGGTTGACTTACTTGAACTCAATCTTGTAAGCAACAGTATGCTTGTTGTAGAAAAAAAAATTGTGTTTTTCAAATCTAACTGTGTTGTGTGCTTTTTGTATTACATATTTTTATAAAGTATGTCAACGTAGATTATATGTTTGATTTTTGGAAGTCCCAAATAGCACAAATGGCAGCAGCATTGCCATTTGCAGCAGACTCTCAAAGCTCTTCCTAGACATAATACAGGTTTTAGAACATAACCCAATATATTTTATTAAAAACTCATAGCAATTATTACAAAAAGTAGCAGAAATATATTGAAATTACAACAATCGGTTAGTCAGTGATATCACTAGTCTTTTCACTAATGTAAAATTGGACAAACTTATAAAATTATTAAGAGGAAAATAAGAAATGGATAATATGTTGATAAAAAACCAAACTGAATGTATCAGCTATTATGGAGCTACTAACACTATACACAGATAACAACTAGATAATGATTTCTATGAGCAAAACTTAGGGTTAGCAACGGGCTCATTTGTGTCTCCATTATTAGCAGATAGACTTATGAAGCATTTCGAACAAAACAATGTACACAAACAAGACAAACAATCCACAGTGCGGTGGAGATAATTATATGATGTGTTCTTTATTTATCCCTACGGAACAGAAGCATTAAATGAATTTCTGATGGATATCAAAAATAAAGAAAAATTAATCAAATTCAAAATGAAAATAGAAAACAACCTTTTTTCATTTCCTTTTCATGATATGCTAATCACAGAAGAAGACGCAGGTTATATAACCAAAGTTTACAGAAAACCAGCCCACACTAATAGATATTTAAATTACCACTTCAACCACAAAGTGAACATCAAAAAGAAATTATCAATTCATTATATAATGGACCTGCTTTAATGAAAATGCATTTCTGAAAGAAAAAATATCTGCGAAGATTTGACAAAAAATAACTAGCCAAGGTCATTTATAAACATGAAATTTCACAAGATTAAAGAAAGGAAACAATAATACACCATACAAAATCCAGAAACACTCACAAGAAGTGTGGGAGTAGTGTAGGATTAGAAGTTGTGACTTCCCTTCGTTCATTAGGACAATAAAACAGATGTATATAAATAAGTCCATAGGATATCTAATTACTTATAAACAGTTACTTCTTCTGAACGAAGCAAAACAGCTAGTTAGTTTAATTTTTATTCCATCTTGTGCTGGTTTGCAAGGCAACAAAAAAGCTGATCATCATGCATGTGAAGAAATATAAAGTGCGTTGTAGGCGATGATGAATATAATGACGGTCTCTGATTTCAAGTGTTTCCTTAAACAAAAAATTTTTAAGTGTGTGGCAAAATGAATAGCACCAGTCACAATTGTTTCTACACACTATTAAGCCTACAATAAATTCATGGTGTGCAAAAAGCATTGACCGTCACATATAAGTTTAAGTCGATTGTTTGCGTATAGAGCACAGCAGAATAAATCATGGTTACCTTATCTCAAACTAAAATCGCACTTAATGTTAGTAATGTAACTGCGGTATATCTGTAGCACATATTATGAAAGATTTTCCCAAATACAGCAACTAAAGAGACAAACACTCAATACCTGACAATATACCAGAAGTTTTAGGACCTAATTGTAATTTTACAAAAAACTGCATTAATAGATTAACAAATTATAAATTAGTTTTATGTTTCATGAATTTTAATATTATATAACTATAATTTTTAATTATTATTATTAAAACAACAAAAATTGTAATTTATTTTGTAATTTTATATTGTAATTATTGTATTTTGTTCTTCCGCTAATAACCCTCAGTTATTTAATGCGGTTAATAAAAGACACAATGTTAACTAAGTTAAGATTATGATGTGCTTATTATGTTTACAGCCGCTGTAACTATTGACGTGCATATTACAAGTCAACAGTGTCATAACAAACGCTTCTTGTCCGCATAGACAGTTTGTTAAATAATTAAATTAATTCAAGAATATTTAAAAAAACAGTATTTCCAAAAAAAGATGCAAAGATGCAGAGCATTTTTTCGTAATTGCCTATATATTTAATTTCTTAAATATATACATAATTTTTCAACGTAATCCTAATGTAAGTAGAATGGTAAAAAAATGCAATGCCCACAAGATACTCAACTAAAATGCTTCTTGTTTATTCTTCCCATTTTCATACTTCAGTAAATCTGTCACTTTACGCCATCAAAAGTGTGGGCTAAAATATTTTATGTAAAAATACGGTTATCCCCAAAGTTTCGGAATATGTCTATGTCATCTAATTTCAGCTAAATTTCACCAAAATTCCTGTTACTCATATTTCGTAATCCAGCTTGTGATAAATGTCACGAATTTATTAATAAAACAGCGTGAAGATTTGGTGAGATGAGTCCAATATTTTAAAAGTATGTTGCACGTATTAGGCGTTAAATCAGCTAATAAATCATAGGGATGACCTAAATCTGCTAAATTTGCTGAAAGTAGATTAACAGCTATATATGAGAAATTCTAAATAGAAAAGCAGGTTTAAATATATTATTTTATGCAGGATAAAATATTAAGTTTATTAATAAAAGATGGTGCTATATATTCTTCTTTTGTATTTGGTTTCTATTTATTTACTAAATTTTATATGTAAGATTTTACATGTGGTATTAGAATAAAACGTGGGTAACGGGTAGGAACTCCATTGGATAGTCCTATCAGGGAAAATAAATCAATCCCTGCCTTCCGCAGATTCCAGGTGTTTCCTGGTTCGGGAAACTAGTACCTGTTTAGGGTCCCTTGTCCAGGGTTACGGATGAAGTCCACAACGGCATTCGTCCATACGGCATGGAGGGCGGAAGTGGCAACCTTTGATTTTAGGGTTTGTATAGAATCAAGCTGCTGCTTTGTAGTTATAGTCATTGGATCGTCAAAGGCTAGAGGAAGAAAACCTTGATCACAAATTACCCGGTCCTCCAGGTTGGGGGTTGTGGCATTGGACTGGTTCTCCAATACTCGTCAAAATTTTAACATACCAAAAAGCCTAAATAAAGCTTCGGAACTTTAGATGGGTTTTCAAGGAAACGACCAAAGCTAAGAAAACGGATTATGAATATTGGTACATGGAATATACAGGGGATAAAACAAAAGATTGATATCATTGTGACTGATCTAGAACAAATAAAAATGGATATTATAGCACTAACTGAAACAAAGAAAAAAGGAACTGGCACTGATATGGTAGAAAATGATATACATATATATATATATACATATATACACTGGAGTCCCGAAAGATAAAAGAGCCGCTAGGGGAGTATCAATACTAATAAAGAAAAAACTTAAGAATAATATCACAGACTGGGAAACAATTGATGAGAATATCCTAAGAGTAAATATAGACATATATGGGCTCAAGATTACCATGATAGCCGCTTATGCCCCCTCTGATGAGGCAACAATCAAGGTGAAAGAAGATTTCTTTAAAAAAATCGAGGATATACTTAACAACATAGGAAAAAACAGAGAGATAATTACGCTTGGAGACATCAATAGTAGAACGGGATATCAGAAAAATAGTAGAGTAGTAGGACCTTTTGGAGAAATGGCAACTAATGATAATGGCGGTAGACTTATACACTTATGTGAGAGCTATGAGTTAACAATTAGCAATGGATTCTACAAACATAAGGACATACATAGATATACCTGGATTCAACAAACACGCAATCTAAAATCAGTCATCGATTATATTATTAGTAAACAAAAATCTGTATTGCAGTGAAATGATGTAAGAGTTCTCCGAGGAATAACATGTGGATCCGATCACTACTTAGTAAGAGCGAAGAAAATTTTGTTGCCACTTAAGATAATACACGGAGACCAAAACCTAGAAGACAAGCAAGACTTGCAGACAGTGGACACTCCGAAGTACAACTTTAATAGTTTTATAAATGATAGTACTAAACAGCTATACTAACGACGACTGGATGAAAAACTACGAGAAATAGAGAGACAAAAATTTTCAGATATTTACGAGAATATTATTGCTAGTTTACACCAGGCCTCTAAGGAGATACTCGGGACACAGCAAAACAAAATTAGTAACAAAATATAATGGAACGAAGAAATCGAATATATGGGAAAACAGAAAAAAGAACAACATCTAAAATGGCTAAATACAAAAAATACTGAAGACCATCAAGCTTACAAAGAAACCGAACTACGAAAAATAATAAAACAAGGAAACAAGAGACATGGGATCAGAAGTGTCAAGAAATCAATACATACATCGAAGAGAAACAATGTACAGAGGTATGGAATTTTAAACAATCAGTAAAAAATACAAGAAAAGACAAATCACACATACACGCCATAAAACCAAGACAATGGAAAGATCACTATGAAAGCTTGCTGACAGAGACAAGACAAGAATACCTAGCGAATTCCCCAACACAGTCAGTACATATACAAGGAGAGGAAGCGAGGGTAGACATCGAAACAGTACCAGAACAATGGAGAACGGCATACATGTCCTTAATACACAAAAAGGGGGACAAAAGGAATTGTAATAATTATAGAGGCATATCGGTAACCAGCACCCTGAGCAGACTGTATGGACGAAAGAATATAAACACAATGAAGAGGAAGAACAAAGCGGGTTCCGTGCAGGAAGATCATGCACCGATAACGTATTTTGTCTTAAACAAAAAATAGAAAAAAGATCGGCTAAGAATCTTCTTCTTCTTCTCGTGCCACTCCTATCGGAGATTGGAAATCATCATGGCCACTGCGACTTTGTTAGCAGCGCGCCTAAAAAGTTCAATCGAACTACACCCGAACCATTCACGTAGATTACGAAGCCACGATATTTTTCTTCTTCCCACACTTCTTTTGCCCTTAATTTTGACCTGCATGATATTTCTTAAAAGTTTGTACTTTTCACCTCTCACAATGTGCCCCAAGTATTCCATCTTTCTAGTTTTTATCTCATTTAGAATTTCGCATCTTTTGTCTAAAGTTTGGAGTACTTGCGTGTTAGTGACGCGGTCCATCCATGATATTCTGAGAATGCGCCTATAGCACCACATCTCGAAAGCTTCGATGTTTTTTGTGGTCAACTGTTTTAGTGTCCAAGCCTCTACTCCATACAACAGGGTAGAAAAGACGTAACACCGCAGCATTCGTATTCGTAACTTTATATTGATATCACGATTGCAAAAGAGTTTGCGCATTCTATTTAAGACTGATCTAGCGATTTCTATTCTACATCTAATCTCTTTTGTTTGATTAGTATCGTCTGTGATCCAAGCACCTAGATATTTATAACAGGACACACGCTCAATCGTTGTATTGTCTATTACAAGATTAGCTCTGATGTTCTTTGATTTCGTGATTACCATAAATTTAGTTTTTTTCAAATTAATTTTCAAGCCGTAACTGTTACAGTATATATTGAGACTTTGAACGAGATGTTGTAGTTCTACTAGCGTTCCCGTTAGGAGAACCGTATCGTCAGCATACCTTATATTGTTGATCGTCTCACCATTTATTATCAGACCAAGATCTTCTTCCTCGAGTGCTTGTTCACAAATAGCTTCACTATACAGATTAAATAAAAGTGGCGACAAGATGCATCCCTGCCGGACTCCTCGACGGATTTGAATTTCTTCTGTTAGCCTACCCTCAACCTTCACATTTGCTGTTTGATTCCAATATAGGTTGCATATAATTCGAATATCTTGGCTGTCTATATTTTTCTTTATTAGAATTTGTCTTAGTGGTTCATGTTGTACTTTGTCAAAGGCCTTTTCGAAATCAATAAAGCATTTGTAAATTTCTTGGTTCATGTCTAAGCATCTCTGTGAGAGAACGTCCATTGCAAACAGAGCCTCCCTTGTACTAAGAATCTAGAAACTCATATTACTTTTGTAGACCTGCAAAAAGCATATGACAACATCCCATTAACAAAACTGTGGACAACATTGAAAAGATCTAACATCAACCACACATTGATAAATGCTGTACAAGAACTATATAGAGACTCAAAGGCACAGATAAAAACAGGAAAATATCTAACGGAAGAATTCCTGGTTACAAAAGGCTTGCGACAGGGATGCTGTATCTCACCAACCTTATTCAAGATATATGTTGCAGCGGCATTGGAAAGATGGAAAAGAAAGGTGCATAGGATGGGTATAGAGCTTAGCAATGAATGTATATATACACTCCAGTTTGCTGATGACCAGGTAGTGCTAGCGACCGACAGGGAAGACATGCAGTACATGCTTAGAAAACTGATAGAAGAATGTAACGACTGGGCAATGAATGTCAATACAACAAAAACCAAATATCTTTGTATTGGAAACGAGTCAGATAACATAGACCTCGAAAACGGACAACATATTTCCTGCTGTCAAAGCTATGACTACTTGGGTGTTGCCTTTGATAATACAGGAACTGATACACGGGAAATAAAAAAACAAATCACTCAAGCAAAGAAAGTCTTAGGATGTCGCAATGGTATACTGTAGAGTATAGAGATAACGAAAGGAAGAAAATTTAATATATATGAGACCATGATTAAAACTACTCTTCTTTATGGCGCTGAAACATAGAGAATTAGTGAAAAGAAAAAAAGCGAATAGAAGCAGTAGAGATGGATGCAATGAGAAGATCTTTAGGTATTTCCAGACGAGACCGAATCAGAAATGATGTGATAAAACAACTTATGGGAATAGAATGAAATATAACTCAAGATATAGAGAAGAAACAATTAAGGTGGTATGGGCATGTTCAACGGATGCCAGCAACAAGACTCCCCAAAAAAGTAGTAGAATGGCAACCGATAGGGCGACAGAAAAGAGGAAGACCCAGATAAGAATGGCAACACGGCGTAAACAAGTCCATGAGCGAAAGAAATTTAACAACAAACGACTGCGAAGATAGGAAGAGATGGTGTTTAGGTATCGGACAACGTCGAAAGACGTTCTAAACCGATGTATATATATATATATATATATATATATATATATATATTAGAATAAAACATTAAATGTGATATTAGAACCCTAAAGTTCTACAGTAGTATGGTGCGTTTAAATTCACTTTAATGATAGAACTAGATGGTTATATAGCTAGATGGATGGCGTTAAGACCTTATAAGGAGCCTCCAGAGAAGTAGGGGGTAATATACATAATATACTATAAGTTTATGTGTAGAAGAAAGCGATCCCTATTGTTAGGATGGTGTCAGAAAGACTCTGTTTGAATAATTGACACTAAAATGTGAGGTTTATCGTATTTTGTAGTTTAATATGGATCTATATAGCTAGATAGGTGGCGCTAAGACCGTTCAACGACTGAACAAATACGTCATGCAGATGATACCGGCATCTTCGCAGATAGTATAAAAGAACTGCGGACACTTATTACAAGAATAGCAGAGGAAAGTGAAAAATTTGATTTATATTTTAATACTTAAAGTATAATATGTTCAACAATAAAAACAAAATTACATTTGGACAACTGTTAGTCAATCAACAGCCAATAAAATGGATTAACAATTACTGCTATCTGGACAAGAATTTAAATGATCGGTGGGAATACTCGATAAAGATAAAACTAAGGATTGAAAAGGTAAGACCAGTTGTGACTAGTTTAAGTAAAGATTTTTAGTAGTCAAGACATTTAATAAGTACCCAATACAACTCTAATTAATTTTCGCTTGCTGGGATGTTATCGTATCTGCTTTGTTTTGTAAAACGTGGAATATTCGTGGCATCCATAAAACGTTTTAAGAAAAGAACGCAAAATACACATACGTAATGTGAAACCATTATCGATACAGACTGCTCCAAATCATTCTTCAGAGTAAAGCAAACGGCAAGGGGTAGGATATCATGGCTGCGCACTCTCTGAAATTGGTACATACTAACGACTAGAGAAAATTTCAGAGCAGCAGCCAATACACTTAAAACAGCGGATAGGCTGGGCAAGACGAAGAAAAAGCATACTAGTCCTTACTACTATTGAGTGTCGTAAAATTTGATACCATTCTGTTTCAGCTCATGGACTGAATTTTACCTACCCTATATTTATTATTATGACTTAAAACGACGACAAAAACTTTATATAATACTAGTTATAAGTATAAGTTATATAGTTATAGTATAAGTTAATTTTCTTAATTATAGGGCTTACCTTTATCTTATCTTTTACTAGAAATTTGTCCTTTAAAAATTTTAGCGAGAGAATTTAACAGAAACTAGCAAAAAGAAGAACTTCAAATAATTTTTTTGTTTTGTATTTTTATACAATTGAAGCGATGCACTCAACCAAGATATCTTTCGAGATTTTTTTCCCTGTTTTATATCTTGCTGAAATTCTTATCCACGCCCAATCTTGCTGCAAACACTCAGTACCGTTCGCTGGTGGTTTGCGTCTTCGTAATTCCAACTATTAACTAAAATTCTTCGCTATTTTTGGCTTTACCCAAAATGACGCCCAAATTTTGGGTACATTTTTATCACATTTAAATTAAAAAATTTCAAATTAGGATTTTGACATCGAATAATTAATAGTCACTTATATTATATTCAAGTACGTAATACTTCTTTTACTGCTCTATAAATTACATAACTGTAATAAAAAAATTAAAGAAGATTTATATTCTATATGAGAAATATTATATTATATAATAATGACTACAAAGAACAAATTGCTGTGAACTTCAGTTATATTTATATATAGTCTAAGCGAATATGACAACGGTATTACGAATATTTGCTCATATCCAAATATCTAGACCAAGTAAGACCACCTTTTCCATGAAACATAAAAGTAAAGATAGCTTATATGGGTCCCAAGAGAGCATTATATGCAAGAAATATCGTAAGGAAATTTGACATGTAAGTCACTCTAATGTAAATGTATTCCTTATAGAATACTAGACATTGATTTCAAATAAATTCTTTCAGAATTTATGTGAATATGGATTAAACTGAATTGGGTCGTCTAGAATTAAAATCATAATATGTCGAGTAGAGTATAATTAAGGATGTTTAAACACTTAATAATAAAACTGCATAAACACAGCATACAATTAATAAAATAATAATTTCACAAATAAAAAACACAAAACAGCTAGACCACAAATAAGTGAGAAACATTTGCGTAAATAAAACCAAATGCACAACATGGTTAAAATAAATGTATATATTAACTACAGTGGCATTATAGCCGAGGTAAATAAGCCTTTTTTCGTGACACTCGTCCGGTCAGGCAACCGACAGTTGTTTTGAGTAGTATGGACCTGTTTGTCTGAAACAAATTTGAGAATGGAAGAAACTTATAATTCATATAAAAACTTTGAAAATGGTGTTTTTTAAACATTTCTATCCTTATTTTTTGCATAGAAAGTTACAAAATAAGTCAAAAATTTCGGTTTTTTATAAATGTTAATAACTTTTTTCTAAATAAACTTATAACCTTTATATTACACACAATGTTGGGTCTTGTGGAGCTTAAAATAAGATCAAAATTTTAAGTCGATCGGTAAAAGGGTTTAAAAGTTATTTAATTTGTTTATCCCAAATTAATTTTTTTTACAACAATATTGTATCAGAAATATAAATATTGTGTCAGAAAATTAAATAGGTATATTAAATATACGGATTAATTCTAAAAGAAGATTTATTCTATTATTTAAAATAAAATAAGGAAAAATAATTTTAAATATTGAGAAATAATTTGGCAAAAACATGTTAATTTTTTGCTTATAAATAATTAGACTAACTTTTTAACCATTGAGTGCAAATAACCGATTTTTTCATATTTTGACAGCATGAATATTTTACAAATTTAAAAGGAAAAAAGTTGACATAGGACACTTTGAGACAAAGTTAGTGCCTTTTTATATAAATTATTAGCAGCTTTGTTTATAATAATTAAGAAACCTAATTAGGGTAATCTGAAGGAACATACTTTAGGGTTTTAACGTAAAAAATACAAAAAATACTGCATTTTAATGAAACCGTTCACAAAACTTTTGGTCCTCAAAATTGGTCTGCTTTGAAACTAGTGAGAGCGCAGGAGAGGGAAGGAGCTGTTAACTGTATCTCTGTTTCTTGTTTATAGATTGCGACGTTTTTTTTTCAGTTTTTACTTTTTTTTTAAATATTTGAGGTAATTTTTATTGTAAAAAAATAAATAGTATATTAATATTAATATATACTTCGTTAATAAACGTAAACATTTTATTTATAATAGATTTTATGAAAAAATACAATTTATCTTATTCAATTCTCTCTACTTTAAAGTACTTACTAATATTTCTTTAAAAATAAAAAATCTCAAAGAAAAATTTAAGGGTTTCTTTAATAGAAAAATGATGATCTCAATGAAAAAAAACTTTTTTGTTTTTTTAACCTTTTTTCGGGAATTCAAGAGCCACATAGACCTTTTAAAATTGACCTACAAAATCTGTAAGATATAAAAACACTAAAAAACAATCTACAAAACTTAAGCACAATCGATCAAGTACTCTTTGAAAAATAATTTTGTGATCTAAATTTTTGAAAATAAAAAGGTTTTTTCATTAACTTTTTTATTAATTTTCAAACTTAAGCAAAACCAACAAAAAAATATAATTAATTTAAAGTATTTTTACATATAACACGGTATTTAAGCTGTCAAATAAACGTCGAAATATTAAAATAATTTGAATAAAATAACATGGGGATTTTTTACTGTGCAATTTTTAAACTTATACATAAATACAATAACTTATTTAATTTTGAATTAACATTTTTTTTCTACACTTACGTCGACGCGTAAAAGTAAAAGATGTGTATTTAAAAAAAAAACAATAAGATTCGTCAATTATTTCCGAATTGAGATTCAGACGTGAATGGTTTGACTAATTTGTGCTTCATTTATACCGTCGATGGTAACGTGGTTTGGGCGAAGATTTGCGTGGGGGCTAGCGTGGAAATTGGCGAAGCGATTGGCGCGGGGGTTGGAGCAAAAATTTCTGACAGAAAATATTTTCCGCTCCAACCACCAATCAAAATCCTGCTGACAGAAATGTTTGCGCCAACCTCCACGCCAATCTCTACCCAAACTACGTCACCATCGATGGTATAAATGAACCGTCCTCTGTTACCAGTGACAGTAATGCATTCATTAGTAATCAGTGTAGTAGTCTCTGGTCGCTTGGGAGACTGAGATCTCGGAAGCCCTAAAGAAGACATTCAAAAGGATGTCGAAACTCAGCGCAATGATAATCGACGTGGTTTAACCCGAAAGACTGTTGAGATTAATATTGATTCTGGTAATAGTATTAATCTTTGCTCTAGATTTAATCATATATATTACACATTTAGGGTTGAAATAAAGTATAGAACCAACCAAATATCTTTATACTGCTTTACTTCCGGTTTCGCAGAAAATACCCTCAACTTATTGAGTTAAAATAGAAGAGCTTGTATATTTTTGCAGATTTTAAAAGGACTTGATATTCTTAATTCAAACATACCAAGTTTGATAGAAAAATTGTATCAAAACGAGAAATAAATCATATTACAGTTGTTGAAAAATAGGTAAAGTAATTTACTAAGACCAATGAGATTAACAACTTAAAAAAATCACTTTAAATGTTTAAGACGATTGTTGAAGAACTCTTTACAATGTGCATACCTATTAATGAATTCGTGAGTCACTCTTTCCAAGACCTTTTCACGTATAAGTTCACATTCATCAATAATTCTTTGTTTTAATTCCTGCAAACATGTTGATCACCTAATGTAAACTCGTAATTTTAGATAACCACGAAAAAAAATCTAACGGATTAAGGTCAGGGAAATGAATAAACCACTTTCTCTATTCTGAGTAAATTCTCTAGTCCAATCCATTGATTTATAAAATTCGCATTCAAAAAATTCTAAACCCTTCAATAATAGTAGAAAAGCGCTCCATCTTGCTGAAACCAAAAATTTTATAATTACTGGCCATTCTTTTGAAGTACAGAAATAACTTGGTTATTTAGTAAATCTAGATACTTCTCATCAGTTAAGTTTTCTTCTATAAAAAATGAGTCTATAAGCCTATTTCGGACAATTCCCATTTAAACGTTCAACTTTTTTAGATGCTGTTTTATTACGATGGCCATACCCGATCATTAGTAATATTTTCACTTAAATCTTTTTCACTTAAATAAACTATTTTTATTCTGCAACTTATTACTGTAAATTGGTTTATAGCAATTATCTATTAGTTCGTACTCGTTTACTTCTAATAACGCTTTTACTCTCATTAGACTACATTATAAATATTTGAAGTACATTTT